>NW_019154102.1:13290121-13676488 GCF_002288905.1 Enhydra lutris kenyoni
GAGCCCGATGCGGGACTTGATCCCAGGACCCTGAGATCATGACCTGAGCCGAAGGCAGAGGCTTTAACCACTGAGCCACCCAGGCGCCCCAGAAAAGCCACTTCTGTGGCAACAAGAGCCAACAGCTCCCATGGGTGACAGAAACTTTGAGGGTGACAAGAGAACAAGAGTAGTACAGTACAGAGACTGCACACAGTACAGCTATGTTATAGACAGGCCATGCCTAAAAGGGTCTATCTTCCTCCCTCACTCCTTCCACATACCTTTCAAAGTTCTTTTTTTTTTTTAATTTAAGATTTTACTTATTCATTAGAGAGAGAGTGAGAGAGAACAGAGGGAGAGGCAGAGGCAGAAGGAGAAGCAGACTCCCTGGTAAGCTGGGAGCCCGATGTGGGGCTCAATCCCAGGACCTGCAGATCACAACCTAAGCCAAAGGCAGACACTTAACCATGTGAGCCACCCACGTGCCCTCCTTTCAAAGTTCTTTAACTGAAAAACTAAGGAGGTAAAATCTCATTTTCTCCATAAATAAAAAAAATCTTAATAG
The DNA here is from genome assembly GCF_002288905.1 of Enhydra lutris kenyoni. Lineage (NCBI taxonomy): Eukaryota > Metazoa > Chordata > Mammalia > Carnivora > Mustelidae > Enhydra > Enhydra lutris. The sequence goes on from NW_019154102.1 coordinate 13,290,669, forward strand.
TTTCTCAGTTGAGAAACAGTTTAAATTATTTATGATGGGGTGCATAAAAGGCTGCTGATCATGGTTTTAAATTTAACCTACTGCCTGAAATAGACTCAAAATGAGAAAAGCTTACTTGCCATAGAAAATTATAAATATATAACAATCTGGTAACACTCTAGAAAATAAAATTGAGAAGTTTCTCTTAATAGGAAAACTCAGAATATCATCTGTATACAAATACTTAAAGGTGTGGTGTTTTTGTTTTTTAACAGACTAAAAAGAGTATACAAGAGGAAAGTGTTGTAACTTAAAGAAAGCAAATGAAGGAAAACAAGTTTTCCTCAAAAGAACTTGTATGCAGAAATTTATTACCAACAAATTTGTGACTCAGAGAATTGCTTTATATATGTCCTACAACTCAAATAAAAAATTTTTCTGATTCTTCTGTTGTTTCTGTATGTGTTCCTCACCATTACTTTCTTAGCTGTGGGTATAAGAACTTTGTTAACTTCCTCATCCATTAAATATTTAGAGACATCCAGCATTCAGCTGGCTCCTGAAAGATACAAATCAGATAAAAACTCTACCTTCCAGAAGCTTCCAGCTAGTTTAGCAGAGGACATGTAAATAAATCAATAGTAGACTTTGAATAAGACAGAACTCCTGACTCCTGACCACAAGCTGCTCCCGGCTAAACAGGGAGATAGATGAGTGACCATGTATGTCATGATATAAGACACCATGAGAACTCAGAAAGAATGGCTAATTCTAACCAGGGAGAAAGAGGAGGCAGAATTTAGAGAGATGAGCCAGACTGGAGACATAAGGATGGGTGAGGAGTGTGCCAAATCAAGGAAGTGGTGAAAAACAAAGAAATCTGAGGCACAGTGCTAGAACATTCATCATGTTACTTCATGACAATGCAACTAGTAGGTAGTGCGATCTCAAGGAAACTGAGGCTCAGAAGAGTTAGGTGACCTGTCTGCAGTCACACAGCTTATAAGAAGCAGAGCTAGTATTCAATCCCAAATCTGTTAGTCTCCAAAAGCATACCACACTCCTCTCAAGGGCAGGAGGGTTTTTCTGGCCTCAAGCAGAACAGGCATTATGTGCTCAGAGAGAGGTAGTCTGAGTGGCGGTGGGGTACAGGGTATATGGAACCGAGAAGAGGGTGGGAAACAAGGTGATAAAGGTAAGTCAAGAGCCCTAACCAAGAGCTCAGGCCATAGCCAACAGGAACATTGAAGGATGTGAGCAGAGGAGTGATATGGTAATGCTCAGAAGGAATCTTCTTGTAGCAAGTAGGAGAGAGGGAAGAAAGGTAAGTTTGGCAGTAGTTAATGGTCTGCGTTAGACAGGTCTGAGTTAGATATCTTATGGGCAAAATGAAGGGAGCAGTGCCAGGAACAAAAGAAAGGAGGCTGCCTTGGGAGACTAAGGAGGCTGAAGTTTCAACTTGATAATGACCTGGGCTGTGGGCAAGAGAGTAAAAAGATTTCTGTTCTGAGTGCTGTCTGTCTAGGTAGATGGTGCTGCCATGCATCAATATAGGGAATACAGCGGAAAAGTGTATAAAAGCGGAAAGGAAACTAATTTCTTAGGACACACTGAGTTTGAAGGGATAGTAGGGGCAGCTAGAGGTCCAGGAAATGGGGAGGGGAGGGGGAGAATGTATGTGGAGAGCTAGTAATAAGGCTGGGCTGGAGAGGGAGATATGGCAGGTACCAGTGCACGCAGAAGTGACAGGTACAGCTTTGGATGTGGATAAGGTTGACTAGGGAGAATGGAGTAATGAGAGACAAAAACCTGAAGGTGGAAACGCTTGCAAACACCAACATGTAAATAAGCAGGGAGAGGAGGACTGAGATGAAGGAAAAAGTGGTCATGAGAGATACAAAGACCAAGTGATAAGGATATTCAAACAAAAAGAGCTTTAGTTTGATTTGAGTTTGGAAGATAAAGGAAGGCTTCCTGGAGGAGGTGATATTTGAGATGAGTCAAAAAATGGAAGAATCTGGGGGTTCAGAGAGAACGAAGGGGGCAAAAGGAAAAGGGTACTCCAGATAAACTTCCAGATGAAGCTGAATGACATTAGTAAAAGCAGCAGGGGTGGACAATATGGTGGGGAGGAAGGTGCACAAAGTTGCAGGATAAGAGGCGAGTAAAATGCATAAAGCAATTTGGGGGAGGAAGCAGGAAGTGGTTCCCATTTCTCATCTAACTTCTGGCTCCCAACCACTCACTGGTTAACTGGTTTTACCTTCCTTATAACCTCATAACCTTTCAATAAGAAACACCCATATGGAAGCTAAGTAACTTTTCAGTTTGGAGTGCTGTCATGGCTTGGGAGAAAGATTACAGGCATGGTGTTAGAATTTTCATTTAAGCCTAAGTTCTGCACTTCTTAGCCATGTGACATGGGCACTTACCTTGTGAACATTAATTTTATGACACATAAAGTAGGTGTGTCAGGTGTTAAACTACTGTCTCTTGGCTTCAATGCCACCCTTCTAGCCCCTGTTATGTGATGCTAGGGATGGGATTCTGCAGTGTTTCTGCTTTGCCAGCTGTTCCCTGCTGGACTCTGCTAAAATAACACTAGAGGGAAACTGCATGGATGGAGAGGAAGGGACTTTTATACCTTCCTGTTAGTTCTCTGTCTGCTTGAGCCTCCCCAGCAACGGTTCTTCCCTTGGGCAGCAGCAGTAGTTCATTTTAGTAGCAGTAGTTGATTTCAGTTTGTAGTTTTTCCAATGTTCACAGAATCAGGAAAATCACCTCAGGACTTGCACTTGCTGTTCCCTTTCCCTGGGATGCTCTTCCTCCAGATATTTGCATGGCCCACTTGTTCAGTCCTTCAGATCTTAATGAAATGTCATCTCAACAAGGTCTTCACTAACTACCCTATTTGAAATTACAACCTCTTCCCCACTCATTGTCAGCCTCCCTTTTCTGCTTAATTTTTTTCATACTCACCACCAACTGACATTCTACATGACTTTGTGTATTGTGTGTCTGTCCCTACCAAAAAGGAAGCATCACAAAGACAAGGATTTGTTTTGCTTTGTTTATGGCTGTGTTCCCAGTGCCTAGAAAGTTCTTGGCCAGTGGCAGATACTCGGGAAATATTTGTTGGATGAATGAATGTAAGCTAAAAATTATTAAGTTTCCACATGCAGAAGAAGAAAAGTATTCCCTCCCAGAGGACTGAATCTTTTGAAGAAATACTGGCTGCCCTAAATACCTATATTCTACTCAATATTAAGGAAAGTGCTTATTTACCAAAAACTACAATAAAAACCAAGAGGATATTCCAAAGAACTGTTTTTGGCAAAAGCATCCGTGCACTCTTCATTCATTCTTCTACAACATCCCTTAAAAGGAGGCCTTATAACAGTCATTTTCACAAAAAGGATAAAATGTATTTGGGCCCGAAAAACTGTTTGAAAAATTATAGAAGGATACATAGCTTCTGATGAGAGGCAAAGGTCTCACAAACTTTACTTAGGTGCTGATTTTTGCACAGTATCCATTCCATTTCAGCTTAATACTTCTAATTTTTCAGATAAACTGACCTCACAGTGTTTTATCTTAAACAGGTGAATGGTTAATAAGCAACTTCCAATTCTAATTTCTTTTTTTTTTTTTTTAAGATTTTATTTATCTATTTGACAGGCAGAGATCACAAGTAGGCAGAGAGGCAGGCAGAGAGAGAGGAGGAAGCAGGCTCCCCACCAAGGAGAAAGCCCGATGCAGGGTTCGATCCCAGAACCCTGGGATTATGACCTGAGCCAAAGGCAGAGGCTATAACCCACTGAGCCACCCAGGTGCCCCTCCAATTCTAATTTCATCTTTAATTATCTCCACACAGAAAAAAATATTCAGTAAATCCAAATAACATAGGCTGAGGACATTATTTTCCAAAAACCTAAAATAGTACCCTTTCCCTTTAATTAATTCTTCAGCTATCTATGGAATGTTGTGCATGTACCCACCGGATTAGAGGATAATCTTCCCTAATTGGCTTGACCCATTTAGATAATGACTCCTTCTAGCACATGTTGCTTCATCAGTAACAAGCACTCATAATTATTTGTGTTCTAGCCTATGTAGTATCATCCACAGTTCTGGAATTTTTATTTAAAAACTTCTTTGCGGAGCGCTGGGGTGACTCAGTTGGTTAAGTGTCTGCCTTTAGCTCAGGTCATGATCCCGCGGTCCTCGGATTGAGACCCGCTTCCACCTCCTTGCTCAACAGGGAGCCTGCTTCTCCCTGTCCCTCTGCCTGTTGTTCCCCTGCTTCTGTGCTTGCTCACTCTCTCTCTCTGTCAAATAAATAAATAAAATCTTAAAAACCAAAAAAACTTCTTTGCATTGAAAAGATTTCTAAGGAATAAGGTAGATTTATATATACTAACATGGATAAAACCCCAATAAATGTAAGAGAAAACAGCAGCTGCAAAAAAATATGTATATATAAAATGTGACCGGGATGCCTGGGTGGCTCAGTCGGTTGAGACACTGCCTTTGGCTCAGGTCATGATCCCAGGGTCCTGGAATCGAGTCCTGCATCAGGCTCCTTGCTCGCTGGGGAGCCTGCTTCTCTCTCTCTGCCTCTGCCTGCCACTCTGCCTGCTTGTGCACACATGTTCTCTCTCTCTCTCTGACAAATAAATAAATAAATAAAATCTTTATAAACAAACAAACAAACAAATAAATAAAATGTGACCATACATTAAAATACTATGTACACAGGAAACAGAAAAATGCCTAGAAGACTATATATTGGCAAAAGAGTGGCTACCGATGTGGGGGAGGCAGATTTTCTTTCTGGGGTGAGAAGTGGTAAAAGGGCCTGTGGCTTATTTGAAGCATTTGAAATTTTTTAAGATTTTATTTTTAAGTAATTTTAAGTAATCTCTATACCCCAAATGGGCTCAAACTCACAATCCTGAGATCAAGAGTCACATGCTCTACTGACTGAGTCAGCCAGGCGCCCTTGCAACATTTGATATTTATTTATTTATTTATTTATTTATTTATTTATTTAAAAGATTTTATTTATTCATTCGACAGAGAGAGATCACAAGTAGGCAGAGAGGCAGACAGAGAGAGAGAGGAGGAAGCAGGCTCCCCACCAAGGAGAGAGCCCGATGCGGAGCTCGATCCCAGGACCCTGGGATCATGACTTGAGCTGAAGGCAGAGGCTTTAACCCTCTGAGCCACCCAGGAGCCCCAACATTTGATATTTAAAAGGAAAATATGTTCATATATTATTTCCACAATTAAAATATAACTTAAAAAAAAGGGGTGGCTGGGAGCTCAGCTGGTTAAGCATTTGACTCTTGGTCTCAGCTCAGGTCTTGATCTCGGGGTCATGAGTTCAAGCCCATTTTGGGTGTGAAGCCTACTTAAAATTAAATAAATTAAATTTAAAAATAAAATAAAATAAAAAGAATATTTTGTGAATATTGATACTAAATTAAAAACTGAGCAATTTCTGGGGTGCCTTGGTAGCTCAGTCGATGGAGTGTCTGACTGCTGATTTTGGCTCAGGTCCTGATTCAGGCTTGTGAGATCGAGCACTGCGTCAGACTCCCAGCTCAGTGCAAAGCTGGCTTTAGAGTCTTTCTCTCCCTCTGCCTCTCTCTCCACTCACTCTCTCTCTCTCTTTCAAATAAATACATAAATTTAAAAAAAGAGGGGGGAATCTGCTATCCCCCAAAACTGAACAATTTCTTCTTTTTTTTTTTTTTTTTTTTTTTTTAAGATTTTATTATTTGAGAGAATGAGCATAAGCTGGCAGAGGGGCAGAGGGAAAGGGAGAAAAAGACTCCCCACTGAACAGGAAACTCAAAGCCGGGCTTGATCCCAGAATCCTGGGATCATGACCTGAGCTGAAGGCAGGTGCTTAACCAACCAAACCACTCAAGTGCCCCAAAACTGAACAATTTCTAATGGATACTTGGTCTGCCTAGCACTTCCCCCATTCCTTTTGGAAGGTGACTCGGTGGCTCTCACTTTCCTCTGCACTTCTACCTGCTCCCACACCCACCCCCAATTACCATGAGAACTCTTTCATATCTTTAAGAAAATAGAAACCATCAGAGGGAAGTTCACTCATATTCCCATCTACAGAACTGCCTACTTTTGCACCCTTTCTCTCCTTCTCTCCTGTTTCTGAGATGAAATATTCCTTTTCTTAACAGCATTTAACTCTTTTTTTCATCACTAAAACCAATGAATGGGAAACTTTCCCACTTCTTCTACCACTGTAGCTGGTTCTTAATCTCTTCTGTTCCCTTTTTCTTTACTTTTCTTTTTTTTTTTTCTTTTAAGATTTATTCATTTGAGAGAGAGAAACTGTGAGTGTGGGGGGTAGGGAGCGGGGAGCAGGGGGAGGAGAGAATCTCAAGCAGATTCCCTGCTGAATGTGGAGCTGGACGGGGGAAAGGCGGCTTGATCTCACAACGCTGAGATCATGACCTGACCTGAGCTGAAACCGAGTCTGACACTCTACTGACTGAGCCACTCAGGGACCTTTTTTTTTTTTTTAAGATTTTTTTTTTTTACTTATTTGACAGAGAGAGACACAGCAAGAGAGGGAACACAAGCAGCAGGAGGGAGAAAGGGAGAAGCAGGCTTCCTGCTGAGCAAGGAGCCCGAAGTGGGGCTCGATCCCAGAACCCTGGGATCATGACCTAAGCTGAAGGCAGACACTTAACGACTGAGCCCCCCAGGTGCCCCCTTTTTAAAAATACATATATTTTTAAGTAGGTTCCACACCCAACATGGTGCCTGAACTCAGGACCCTGAGATAAAGAGTCCCATGCTCCGCCTACGGAGCCAGCCAGATACCCCTTCAAGGCTAGGTTCTTCAGAGTTCTATGGTAGACCCTTTCTCTTCTTTCTCTAAATTCTGTCCCTAAATGACTTCGTTCATTCCCATTGTCTTAAAAAGGCTGGAAACTCCCAGACAGAAGTCTACTGTCCAGACCCCACAGGACTATGGTTTCATAGGCCCAACTGCTTTCTACATATTCCTACTTGGTAGTTTCACAGGCATCTCAAATTTATCATGTTCAAAACTGAAATCCTGGGGGCACCTAGGTGGCTCAGTGGATTAAGCCTCTGCCTTCAGCTCAGGTCATGATCTCAGGGTCCTGGGATTGAGCCCCACATCGGGTTCCCTGCTCAGCGAGGAGCCTGTTTCCCCCACTCTCTCTGCCTGCCTCTCTGCCTCCTTGTGATCTCTCTCTGTCAAATAAATAAATAAAATCTTAAAACAAAAACAAAACAAAACTGAAATCCTGGGGTGCCTGGGTGACACAGTCTGTTGAGCATCTGACTCTTGTTTTGGCCCAAGTGCTGATCTCAGGATTGTGAGCTCAGGGTCATGAGATCAAGCCCTGCTTCAGCTTCGTGCTCAGCACAGAGTCTGGTTGAGATTCTCTCTCCCTCTTCCTCTGCCCCTGCTGCTCATGCTCTCTCTCTCTAAAATAAATAAATCTTTAAAAGAAAAAAACAAAACAAAAACAAAAACCAGAGGTGCCTGGGTGGCTCAGTGGGTTAAGCTGCTGTCTTCGGCTCAGGTCGTGATCTCAGGGTCCTGGGATCGAGCCCCGCATCAGCTTCTTTACTCAGCAGGGAGCCTGCTTCTCTCTCTCTCTCTGCCTACTTGTGATCGTTCTTTGTCAAATAAATAAATAAAATCTTAAACAAACAAACAAACAAACAAAACCTCAGACCCCAAATCCTACCCAGCTTGTAAACCTATTCTTCCCCTAGTTATCCCCAATTCAGTAAATGGCACTACTTTTCATACAGCTGGTCAAACCAGAAGCCTGGGAGTGAATATTCTTCATTTCTTCTTCTTCCTTGGCTTTCGCATCCAATCTAACAGTAAATCTTATCCATTCTAAAGAAATCTGTCCACTTCTTGCCACCTCTCCTGGACTAGGATCAAGCCATCACCACTGGCCCCTGAGTCACTGCAACCAATTTCCTTACTTCTGTTTTGTCAAAGCCTCCAATCATTCTCCAGAGAGCTATCAATCGTCTTTTAAAAATGTAAACAGAAACACGTCTGATCTCTGAAAAGTCTTCAAGGACCTCCTGTTGTACCTGTACCAAAAATAAACATAAACTCTTTATCTTGGCCCAAAAGGCCCTGAATGTTCAGGCCCAGCTCACCTCTCCAACCTCATCTTCTTCCCTTCCTCCTCTCTTTTCAGACCCTCAATCACACAAAACTCTTTCTCTTCCTATCTTAGGGCCTCTGCATATGCCATTCCCTCTGCTTAGAATACTTTTTCTACCCCTAGTCTTCAAATGGTTGCTCTTTCTCATCTACCAGATATCATCTTCAAATTTAATTCATTTAAATAGGTTCCTAGCTACTTTTTTTAATCACAGAAGTCTGTTCATTTCTTTCCCAGCATTTATCATCTTATAATCATCTATTATATATCTAATATATCCAATATATATTGGATATATTATATATATGCTTATATATAATTATATATAATATATTTATAATATATATTGGATATATTAGATATATATCTAATATATTATATTATAGTCACTATTCATTTTGTATTATCTAACTTCCCCACCAGACTGGAAGCTTTGTGACAATGTGCTCTATGCCTGCTTCACTCACAACTGAATGAAGTAATCAGCTCTTAATAACTGCTGGATATTTGTTGAAAAAGGTCACTTCATTAGGAAAGTGGTGAAACTTTAACAGTGAATTAAAGAATACTGCTTTACCCATGTCATCATCAACCACATAACAAGGCCTATGGAGTGCTATCTTCAACTGAGGCTAGATTCAAGGAACATGCCTCAGAACCCAATATGGGCTCAGAGTCCTGCAAGGGGTGTGTGGGGGAGGGAGAGGGAGGGTGGTTTTGGCAAAGCAAAGGACTGAAAGGAACCTACTGTGACAACTGGTTCTCTAATCAGTCTTTTTTAAAAATTAGGTTCCATGACCAGCATGGAGCCCGGCATGGAGCCCAGTGTGGAGCCAGCACAGGGCCTGAAATCACAACCCTGAGATCAAGGCCTGAGCGGAAATCAGGAGTTGGACACTTAACCAACTGAGCCACTCAGGCACCCCTCTAATCAGTCTTGCGTGGCGCACATAGTATCTGAGCTTCCTACTTTGCAGAACACAAGCTTGGCTCCTGAACTCATTCCTGCCTTTTCAGGGCTTCTTCCTCCAACCGGTACCCTCTATCGGGTCTATGCACAGCTCATCCAGGTTTGCTTTTGGATCCTCCAAGTGTGGTAGTCTTAGAACAGTGTCAAACCCATAAGACTTAGCTCCCTTTTCTGTTTGCTTGGTAGGATCCTGTCCCTTTAAAATTAGCTTATTAGATAAACTAATCCCTCCTAAGGTACTAAATTTCTAATACAAATGTGCAGTTTCGCAGGGCACTCTGGAAGTATGCCTGCCACTACAGAAATGACGCACTCCTCTAGCACAGCAAAGCCAGATTTAATCTTCGGGTGAGCTGTTCAAATCACTGGCAGTTATTATTGTTACGAATTTATATAAACTGCTCTTTAGATATGACACAAATCTACTCATTTGGTTCTCCTAATATCCCAGTGAGACAAGAGAGACATTTATTACAGTTCTTTCACATTTAAGGAAACTGAGATTGAAGAAAGTTACATTTTAGAGCACCTAGGAAATGGCAGAGAACGGATCCTATCCAGGATTCCCAATCCTCTTCCTCCATTCAAATTTTTTTCCTCTATCACTTTGCCTCCTTTGTTGGGTACTGAGATTTGTGCTGTGGGAAGCTTTATCATGAATGAAACTGTTCTCAGGACTCTCACCCTGGTTCATGTTCAGGGTCTCAATCTGCCTTACTCTGGAGGACCTCAGGGAGTTTGTCTCTTGGTGAAGTTGTGACCATAAAAGGGTTGCTACAGACTTTCTCATTAACAGTTTTAGTGTAAACAGGTTAGAATTCCAAAATATCCAGTGATTTTATTAGCCATAGGCCATAATGGTTTTGTATCTGAGAAGCTTTGGACAAATGGTATTAAGAATCTTAACTGGGGGTAAGGAGATTTATACCTGCACACTGCTAGTTAAAATTCAATGTTCCCATCTTTTTAAATGAATAGAGTAGATGGCAGACTCAGCCCTCTACTTGATGGGCAGGTGTTCACGACATATTTGACACTGAAAATTGATCAGTGAAAAGGCTTTCTTACCCTGAAGAGTCGTTTAGGAAACTGGAACCTCAGTAATTTACTTCTCTGGATGCCTAACTTTAATCTGTGTATCTAACTGCCCACTGAACTCTTAAATGATTTTAAACACCACCTCTCATGACAATGTATTAAAATGCACTAATAACCAAGACCTTAAAGTGACAATAAAACACACCCGACAGCACATCTGATTCACCTGAGTTTTATGGGTTATCCACTACGGGGTACATCAGTTTTTCCCAAGTTGAAAAGAAAAAAGCAACAGCTACTTCCAACAGATGCTGAAGCAAAAGGAGTAAACTTCTGTACCTTATACTCTCTAGAAATGCTCTCCAAGAAATTTTTACAATCTCTTTGTTGAAAATTAAAAGATTTTTCCAACGCCTGCGTTTTGAGTTGTCTTCCATTGGGGCAGAGAGAAACCTGGTGGGCCAGGTTTACTGGGTAGGGCGGAGATGGACAGGGCAGCCCATTTCCCAGCCGGTCCCTCAGCGCAGCGGGGACGCAGACCAGCCCTCAGACCGCGCCTTGCGGACAACCAGCCCCAGCCTCCGTCCCGCCCCTGCATTACCCCCGCCGGCGCCGGCAGCACCGCCTTCTCCTCTTCGTCGCCTTCTTCCTCCTCTAAGGCTGCCGCCGCCGCCACCAGGGCCTCCGAAGGGTCTTCGCGTTCATTCTGGGCGACCTGCGCTCCGATGCTGGGATTTTCCGGAGTTTGGAGACTGGAGGCCTCCAGCTTCGCCGCTCGAGGCGAGGCGGCCATCATTGCGCCGCCGAGGCCTGAGCGCCCGCGCTGGCCCGGGGCGGGGGAGCTGGAGCCGACTCAGGCCTGCCAGCGGCTCCTGGATTGGGGCGGGCGGTTACTAGGGGCACAGTAACTAGGGACGCTACAGGGGCCGCGAGGGGCCAAAAGTCACTCAAACTCCCTTCGGCTGCGGGAAACCCGAGATGGGCGCTCCCTGAACAGTGGGAGTGAGTCCTGAATCTTCGCTGGTTTAGAGGATTGGCGGGCAGAACAGCACATCTCCTCGCCAGCTTCGCGCCTCACCGCCTAAACGCACACTTCTCACATTTTATCAGTTAAACAACTTGCTTTGTAGACAAAAAAATAGCGCATTTTCATTCATTGAAATGACGTTTGTTGAAGCCGGCGGCGGCAGAGAAAAGCAGGGGATGTTATTGTGTGGAGATCTCAGAATAGTGGCGTGGCTTTCATCTGTTACCTAACATGGCTCCCCGGGGAGCCGGCGAACTGAAAGAAGTGAGGTACATTCTACTTTGATTGACTTGAGAGCTCGCAGGAATCAACCAATCCGAAGGAGTTTGCTAGTTATCGCACTCGGTTTTTTTGTTTGACCAGTAAAAGCCCAGAGTTGGGTGGAGCCGGGCCCACCCACCAGTGAGTGACACTGTAGTGTATGAACCGGGTTGTTTGTGGTTGGGCCCATCAACTTTATAGTGATGGGATTGAGGGTGCAAGCGCCCGACAGTAACCACAGACACACCCCATCTCCACCACACCCCATCAACAGCTCCCTACTCAGGATTTGGGCATTTCAAATGGCGCCTTCCCTCTACACCATGTGTCTGTGGTGCAGTCTCAGCCACCTGCTAAGTCTACAACCTCAGGCTGAGGCTGCCGACACCCTCTCCTCCCTATCCTTCGGCCTCCTCTGACCCCCTAGTCCTACAACCAGCCATTGCCACCCTACCTAAAGTTAAGGTATGCAGTGTGCATTTCCTAGAAGCTATCTGTGAGGTCTGAGCCCTTTTTCTTTTTAAATCTTTTTTTAACCAAGCTTTATGCCCATCATGGAGACTGAACTCAGGACTCTGAGATCTAGTCATATGCTGTTCTGAGCCAGCCAGGCACCCATAAGCCCTTCTTACCAAGCCTTTCTTGGTCACGGGGCTGGAGTGTGAGCACCTGCAAAATGCATTTCCCGACCTCCTTCATGCTGTTCTTTCTTTTGGCTGAGACTTGCTTTGCCTACTGAACAAATACTGGCTCGATTCCGAGCAGAAGCCAGAACCAGAAGTTCATGAGGTATGGGTGCCTTAAGTGACCGGAGTAGGGACTTCTAGTTATTCACATGCAGATGGTTCTGTGGCTGCAGGTGGCCCTCTTGGGATTCCGTGTTAAGCCTGACCCTAAAACAGCAAGACAGGCCTACATGCTGAAGCACCACAAATTGAAGATTAGAAGGAATGAGTTCGAGGATAGACCCATCATGTGTCTCTGTGTGTGTGTGTAGAAGAGCAGACAAGCTTTCATTCACTAACACCTAAAATCATGATAATGCAAAAGTATGCGAGGGAAACCATAGGACTTAGAGAAATGTAGTTAAGGGCGCAACACTCAGGTTATGATCCCATGGTGCTGTTTTTAACACCTGATGTGGATGAGTGTAGCTTAACGGTGAATTGATGTACCAACCTATACACTTATTGACATTATGGCATACATACTGCTCAGCTTCTCTCTCCCACTCCCCCTGCTTGTATTCCCTGTCAAATATTTTAAGTTGCAGGTATCATTGCAAAGTAATGTGGTAGGAGGAGGGCTCCATCTCACAACTCTGAGATCATGTGAGCCAGTCAGACACTTAACCAGCTGAACCATTTCTGCTTTATATACTTTGCAGCTGTATCATTAGATATCTGTAAATACAGAGGATAGTTTTGTGCCCCAGTGGGGCAGAGATTTTGCATGCTTGTTTTTTTTCGAGTGTTATTTATTCCTAACCCTTAATTTTTTATTAAGAAAATTTTCACACAAGTTTAAAGAACAGCATGTATCACTTTGATATGCTATTTTAAAAGTTAACACTACAGGGGCACACTTAATGACTGAGCCACCCAGGCACCCCTATCCGTTCATTTATCAGGGTGATGAGCATATTGGGCCATTTAAAATTTCTCAATACTTCTGTTTAAAAACAAAAAAACAAAACCCACAAAACGTAAAGCACTCAGAACGGAGACTTAACAAAATCAAATCAACAGGCAAATATGAACTCATTTTTTTCTCTTCTTACATAGCTTTTTCAACAATATGAGAAGTAACTGAATGTTGGGAGGGAAGCGCCAATAAATTCATCTACTTTTTGAAACCAAACATTTAATATTTTAATTAAGTTTTGTCAATACAATTTTAAGCAAGTGCCACTGGAAGACCAGGCCCAGGAATTCACAAAGGAAACAATCTTCCAAACAGCAAGGAACACCAAGGTGATCTTCCACTCCAGAAGCACTTTAGGGGCCACAGTGGTGCCAGTCGGCCAGTGTTCATCCAATTACCGAGTGTTTACCTGGTAAGAAAAAAACCTGAGTTCCACAACTTATAATAACAGAATTTTAATGATCAAAGAAGTTTCGTGCAATTACCAAATCCTATTTTCACAAGTGAGAAATGACTGTAAAAAGTATGAACTGCTGTTATCACCTAGATAACCAACAAAGTAACATGTACCACCCTGTTCCCCTTCCAAAACTCTTTAAAAAACATACCTTTTTGACCCTGTAGGGAAATTCATAATCTATTTATACTTACCACATCATCGATTTTCAAAATGCTCCGGACAGTTTCAGTTGCTAGAGTAAGTGCACTGACTGAAACCAACAAAGGCTGGACAACCAGTTCCTCCAAAATGTTGGAAATACCACCCTGCCAAATAGCACAAATTGCTTTTAGTGTCTATGATTATATACCTCACCAATTACACTGTTACACTGACACAAGCCCTTTCGAACATAGTTTTCCCTTGTTCTAGTCAAAAGTAAAATACTCTATTTAAGCTCTTCTCTTTACTGGACGTTCTATTTAACGAAAATTTGGAAAAACTGAATTTTTAGTTTTGGGGGGATTTTGGATTCCCCCAATCCTAGACCCCAAACAACTCCTAATTATCTTGGAAAAAAAAAAGATTTTATTTATTTAACAGAGAGACAGCAAGAGAAGGAACACAAGCAGGGGGAGTGGGAGAGGGAGAAGCAGGCTCCCTGCTGAGCAGGGATCCTGACTCGGGGCTTGATCCCAGGACCCTGGGATCATGACCTGAGCTGAAGGCAGACGTCCAACGACATCCAGGTGCCCCAACAACTCCTAATTATCTTTAACTTAAAAATACCCAGGCAAAACTGGGTAATTATACCCATTAAAAATTCTAAGATCCTTAATGCTCAAATCATCCTTGAACCCTAATTCTAAATATGGCCAAGGCTGGTCTGCCTGCCTTTATATCTCCCTCAAATCCCACTTTTAAATTGTTACTGCAACTATTCTCAGTCTCCCTTCTCTCGGGATTGCTGCATTATGTGATGATGGCCATAACAGGTAACCATGCCTCCAGTCTTCCCTCCTAAAAATACTTTTACATCATCTTAGCCTCTTGGTTAAAAAAAATTAGTAGTTCCCAACTACTGGAATAAAAGCGAAATAAAACTCCTCCACAACTGCCCCAATACTCAAAAGGCATCCTCATTCTAGCTCTTATGGTAGCTTTTTCCAACCATAAAGTCCACTATATGACCAGCGTATAACCCTCTAGACAAAACAAGTAATTTCTTGGTTCCTTTCACCTATAAAACATTTGTTTCTCCACCTGAAATTTCCTCATCTCCTACCAAAGTTACACCTTCATAAAGCTTTCCCTAACCAGGCAATGCCCTTCCTTTTGAGTTTGGTATAAATAAATCAATAAATAAATCTATTTATCCTTGGATTGTCAGTTACTTTCCATTACGTATTATTTGTCTCTTCAATAGAGATATTAATAAAGCACTAATACAAAAGGGAAGATTATTACTGTTGTGTTTACGCTACACAACTATACTAGGCTGGTCACAAAAGCAGCAACAATTAATATTTATGTAATGTTTACTCTATGCCAGGCAACTTAGTAAGAGCCTCCTAGTTGGTAATACATTTATTTATTTATTTATTAAAAAGATCTTATTTATTTATTTGACAGACAGAGATCACAAGTAGGCAGAGAGAGAGGAAGGGAAGCACGCTCCCTGCTGAGCAGAGAGCCCGCTTTGGGGCTCGATCCCAGGACCCTGGGATCATGACTGCAGCCCAAGGCAGAGGCTTTAACCCACTGAGCCACCCGGGCGCCCCCGGTAATACATTTAATCCTCACAACAGGCCTTTGAGGGAACTATTAATTGTCCCTGTTTTTACAACTGAGGAAACTAAAGCACAGACTAAGTAACTCACTAAGAGTTACACAATCAATAAGTAGCAGAGTAATGAACAAACACTACTTTTCACTGAAGACATCCTCTTCATTCTTACTCAATGGCAAAAATTAGTTGACCTGCGGTTCTCATACTTGGATCTGAGATTACTTTTTTTCTTTTCTTTTTTTTTAAAGTAATCTCTACACATAATGCAGGGCTTTGAATTCATAACATTAAGATCAAAAGTCATATGCTTTTCCAACTGAGCCAGCCAGGTGCCCCTAAACCCAAGATTACTTTTTTTTCAAAAGAAGATTTATTTATCTGAGAGTGAGTAAGCATGGTGGGCAGGGGCAAAGGGAAAGGGAATCTTGAGCAAACACCCCACTGAGCAGGGAGCCTGACCCCACAACTCTGAGACCATGACTTGAGTCGAAATCAAGGGTCAGACATTTAATCGACTGAGCCACCCAGCTCCCCCAGAAGATAACTTTCAATTAAAAAGCTTTTCATCCAGGCAACCCTCTCAGGTCCCCTCTTGGAGCTTTGTACTCTATCATTCAGTAAACTTGACAATTGCTCAATAAATCTTGCTTTGCTGTCCACCAAAAAAAAAAAAAAAAAGCTTTTTTTCAATAGACAATTTTGAAGTTGTTAACATTTTAATCAATATCTTCCGTAATAATTAAAGACTAAATTATTACCTTTCGGACATTAATGCCGCTGGTTTTTTCTCCTTGGGCGTGCCGGTTTCTTAGTTCTGTTACTGTAGAAATGGGATTCAGGCCAGCATTTTCAGCTAGTGTAGATGGAATGACTTCCATAGCATCTGCAAAAGCACGAACACAGTAGGATTCCATGCCACTCAATGTTCGTGAATATTCAGTTAACCGTAGGGCCAATTCTATCTCTGGAGCACCACCGCCTGCAATAAGAGCTCTGAAATTCACAAATACATTTTTAGCTTATTTTATCCAACAAAAAGCTATTTTTTAATAACTTACTATTTATACCTTAAAAGTAGTCAAAATAGAAATGTTAACATTCAAAATGTTACTCAGTGACATATTACCTCTTCTTCACTAAACAGCGAATAACACACAGGGCATCATGAATGGAGCGCTCAGCTTCTTCAATCACCAATTTGTTAGATCCTCGGACAACAATTGTAACTGTTTTTCCAGGGCTTGTACAGCCTGTAATCTATAGTAAATACACTCCAAATTAGGTACAGAAATAAGGGTTAAAACAAACAAAAACAAACCCAGGTAAATAAAAGCTGTATTACAATACTGTTACCTTGAGTAGTTTGCCAGAACCATTTAAATTGACCTCCTCAGCTAACTCAGCTGATCCCAGCATGTCAGCAGTAAACTGGTCAATATGAGCAACTGGCTTGGTTCCAATTGTCTGGGAAAAATATCAAACCCACAAATTAAGACAACATCTGATTACTGGATATTTTCACAAAGAAGCTGCGAATATTTTACCTTACAAATGAATTCGATGTCTTCTCTTTCAATATCCTTAACCACCATAATCTTCATTTTGTTCAGGAAATGTAATGCAAGATCACTAAGAGCATCTCTAAAACACAAAATCAGTGATCAGGCCAATGCTAGATTTAAAAAAAAATGCTGTTAAACTGCTTTTTAAGCTGTTAATCATTGCTGTTTAAATGATGAATAACTCAATTAGTATAGGAAGACGCTTTAAATTTAGCTGACCAAGTTTATGAGCTCAAAACTCTTTGAAGATTTCCAATGGATCATATTAAAATGTACCCCAGGCAACACTATTTGTAATGGGACGCCTGGGTGGCTCAGTTGGTTGAGCAGCTGCCTTCGGCTCAGGTCATGATCCCGGCGTCCTGGGATAGAGTCCCACATCGGGCTCCTTGCTCGTCAGGGAGCCTGCTTCTCCCTCTGCCTCTGCCTCTGCCTGCCATTCTGTCTGCCTGTGCTCGCTCGCTCTCCCTCTCTCTGACAAATAAATAAATAAAATCTTTAAAAAAAAATGTTTAAAAAAAAGAATACAATAAAAGGTAATTACTGTCATAGTTTTTAATACTAAATGAGTGTATCTTTGATAATTGAAACTTTATTGATATTTGATGAATTTAGACATATGATTAATTCAAGACTCCACAAATTTATGCTTTCTCACAAATTATCTGAACAAAGCTCCTGACAACCCTGTGACACTGGAAGGGTGGATATTCTGATCCATTCTCTATAGATAAGCTAACTAAAATTTTGAGAAGTTTACTTAAGGTCACTACCTATGATATGACTTGGCAGGAAAACCAGGTAATCAAACTCTTCATCAAGGTTTCTATATAAAATAGTCACCCCTAGTGTTTCCTGGTATAACATTTATTAATAGAGTACAAGGGACTACGTCTACTTATTAGAAGAAAACACTGAAGGAAATAAAAGGGATCAGTTCAAACTTTGGAAAATTCTTTTGATCCATGAACTATCTCTTGCATTCCCCTCAAAAGAACTTCTAAATTTCAAGGCAAGCAATTCCATGGACCTTTAAATAAACGCCTCTTTTAGCTAGCTAACCAACTCTAAACCAAATGTATCAAAAACAAAGTATTCCATTTGCTCGATATTTAGGATCTTGGTCTAGAAAGAACATACAGTTGACCCTGGAACAATGAGAATTAGAGGCACCAACTCCCCGTCCTGTCTCCAGTAAAAAATATGCATATAACTTTTGACTTTCCCAAAACTTGACTACTAAAAACCTGCTGACCAAAGCCTTACAGAAAACATAGCTAGCCAATATGCTGTATTCTTACAATAAAGCTAGAGAAAAGAAAATGTTAAGAAAACCATAAGGAGGAGTGGCTGGCTGGCTTAGTTGGAATATGCAGCTCTTAATCTAAGAGTCATGAGTTCCGAGCCCCATGTTGGGTGCAGAGATTACTTAAAGAGAACTTAAAAACCACAAGGAAAATACATTTATAGTACTGTAAAAAAAAATTTATGTACTGTAAAAAAAAATAAAATCCACATGTAAGTGGACCCACATAGTTCAAACCTGAGTTGCTCAAGGGTCAACTATATATCCCACGCAGTTAAATCATCACAGTGGAAAGAGAACCCACTTTAGAGGATTTATCAGAATACAATGTCCCAAAATGCAGATTCATTCTAGATTTCTAGTGATCTACCCACTCCAAATGTTTCTTAAAAAATTGCTTAAAAAAAATTTGCTAAAATAAACCTGTCATTCAAAGCTGAACAAAATAACTAGCTTCCACACCTCAGAATAGACTTCTGTATGAGAAGGACATTACATCCTGTTTTTTTAATTTGCTTCACTAAATTGAGAATATAGGCTCTCTCCTCCCGCAGCACTCGGTCCATCTGGACATAGTCAGAAACTACTATTTGATTATCCATCTGTTGAGAAAAAAGAACGTCGTATTAATAAATTGCACTCTAAGAGTTTTGTGGGGTTTTTTTTTTTTGGTGTTTAAAAGAATTTTTAAGTGAAAAGAACAGATTTTTAATGAAAATATTAAGTATCATAATAAATTCAACCAAAACCATGCCTAACAACAAATTAGAGGCATACATAGAAAAGGTCTAGGAAAATGAATATATATACCAACTGTAACTCAGGTCTTTAACTTTCATCTATACACCTTGCTGTGTTATTTATATTTTTTGCAAGTACACTTTGGTAATTTTAAAATGGTTATCCTTGTTCCTGAATATGTCACTTTTTTTCATAGAAAGATATGCGTTACTGAAATTTCAGTTGTATCCTTTTAAGTCTATGGCTTGTTAGAAAAACTGGTATGCTAAAAGGTGGTATCAGGGACAAATCTTATTAATTAAACGTGTATAAAACAACATTAATTTTTCTATGGGTTTAATGTTTGGGAAACACATGACTCAACAGGAAACCTATATGCCAATACAATATAAAAGAAGAACAAATCTGAGTGAAGTGACAAGATCAACCACTCCCTTTTGGAAAAAGCACTTACGATCAAAAGATAAGAAAATAACTTAAAAAATATTTCTTTAGAGTATAAATAGTAAGCTGGTTTCAACTTTCATTTGTGTAAATATAGGACAAAAGACCTGTCTGCTGCTACAGGATGGATGGCGGTTTCTCGGAAACCTACAAAGAAACTGGAAATTCCACTTACTCTCTAATTTTTAAATAACCTAATTTTATTATTTCATACATAGTGCCCCTACTGTTACTTGCCTTCATCTATGAGTCAATGCTCAATTTCAATGACAGCCGACTGAAGCTATAGATCTGTCATGTCTGGCATCCAATAATTTCTCCTTTTGTCTCAATTCTACTAATTCTTTCAGAATCTATGATCTTTACCACTAGTATCACTATACTGTAGTTTTATAATATTGAACAAAGATCCAAGCTATTAGAAAGTTACATACATAAGGAACTAATTTCATTTGCTTTACTTACATCTGTTTTGGGAGCAGATAAGCAAAACTGAATAAGTCCAATCTTAGCTTTTTCAACTCTGGTTATGCCAGAATTTGCCACCTTTTGAGTAAGTACCAGCCCTTCCACCAGCTCACAGTCATCAATTGTGCCACTAAGGAAAAAGGAAACAAGGAGGACACAGTTAACAAAGGGTGGAAATCTGTGAGTTTAATAGATTGCTAACAGATTAAAAATCTTAAGTCCAATAAAATACAAGTCAGTCTCGCATTTATTACTGCCCCAATTCCTAAAATTCTTTGATCACACTAATGCCTTGCCATCATAATGGAATATAAACAAATTCTTGAGATTCCCACATTAATAAAAGTTCTTAACTTTTAAAAAACATTTATTTGTCAGAGACAGAGAGAGCACATAAGCAGGGGGGAATGGCAGGCAGAGGGAGAAGCAGGAGCCTGATGCAGGACCTGATCCCAGTACCCTGGGATCATGACCTGAGCTGAAGGTAGAGGCTTAATCAACTAAGCCACCCAGGTGTCCCTTTAATTTTTACTAAAACCGTAATTAGAAATGCTTACCCAAGTTTCTTAACAATTTTAATGTCTCTAAGATCTACACTAGTAGCTGTGGCTGGATCAATCACTTTCATCACTGCATTTACACTCATTGGAGAAAGCAGACTTGAATACTGAGAGACAACCTAGAATTAAGAAAATTAAATCAAGTCACTTTCACACACACACAAAAAATCCTAGTTCTTTAATAACTAAGATCTTCAAGAAGAAATCTTAACCACTTTTTTGGGGTGACAGAGAGAATGGGAACATGACACAACATTCCAGACAAACTGTCTTCTCCACTCAGCTGTCTGTCACCAAGGGCACAAAATATGTAGGCTTCTTTTCCTAGTTTATTAACCTATTAGATGGGACTGTTATTAGATGCTAGATTAGTAGCTCTATAGAAAATCCAAAAATCAAATTATATGTAGACATTTCTTACCTAAAATCAATCTGTGAGCAAATGCTCTATATGTGCACACATAATACTGAGGGACTAATAAAAATAACTTCTGGCTAACACTTTACTAAGAACTTATTGTATGTGAGACAATGGTCTTAGCCCTTTATGTTTATATACTCGCCCAATCTTCAGATGAAGAAATTCAGAGTCACACAGCTTAGTCAAGTGATGAGCCCAGCAATAAACCAAGCAGTCTAGACTCTGTGACCCTGCTATTCTGTCCATTAGGTCTGAGTACATTCAACATTTATCATGTATGTCACTAACACTATCCAGCTCACTGAAAGATGAATGTATCAAAATAATGCTGATGAAAAAAAATGGGGGGGGGGGGGACAAAGGAAATGACAGAAAACAAGAACGTTAAGTTAGCAGGAAATTAAAAAAAAAAAAAAAATCAATGCTTTACACTTGAAAACTAAAAAAGCAGCACTGGTTATTAGTTAAGAGGGACCACAGATAGGCAAACCTGTCCCAGGTTCCAATCTCCACTTATCCCTTACTGATAAGTCTTGGTTAGTTACTTAACTTCACTAGATCTATTTTCCGTCTATAACACGGACGTACAGTTTATCTGACAGCCCTGAAGGAAGAGATTTGACATTAACTAATTCAGTTGTACAAATTACCTCAATTAACCAGACACTCCAGACCTTACATTTATGGACTGCACAGCATCAAAAATCACAACCTAAGAATTACAATTCTTAACAAGCTTTAAAAAGTAATTTTAAAAAGATCCCTTAGTACTGGTCTCACCTTTGAGTTCAGGGAAGTGGTAGCACTATTTAATAAGGTTTCTCTGTCACTCAGTTCCACAGGTCGAGACATGTCAGTCAAGATTTCTATACCCTTTTCCAAAGCCTTCTGGAATGACTCAGAAATGATGGTTGGATGAATCCCTGTCATTTGTTAAAATTTAGTTATTACAACACATAAACTACATATGACACCCCTTAAGATTTTTTATTCATTATAATTTCAGAGTAGTCATAATCTTTAAAATGATCTCTATTAACTTAGGCTTCAGTTATAAATAAAACAGTCTGAACAACCTTAACTGCTATTATGGCAAATAACTTATTTCCATTGATCTGGAACAGTCAATTCTGCACTCATGCGATATTTACACTTTTCAAAACCACAAACCTATGTTATAAATAGAGTGACTGGAGAGTCTCCACTATGATTAAGCAGTATTTACCAGAAGAAACTATACTACATTTCCCAAATCTTCATTCTCATCTAGAATCTAAGATCAGTACTGCCACTACACCTTATTTTAGAAAAGCAAAAATTTTATCAAGTTCCATTCAAAATGAAGGCTGGTTGAGGAAAAAAGAAAAATGAACAAAAAGAAACAATGTTCTTATTCATATAATAAACACAGCAAAATTTAACCTAAAAATTCCTAACAAAATTAATTATTCCAAATCAAATACCAAATCTATTACTCAGTAACTTTTGGCCTTTATTTAGTAATAAAACATGTCCTATGTTCTACCTACCTTTTTGAAGAAGCTTGGTACAGGAATCTAAGAGAGAGCCAGCAATGATGACTACTGATGTGGTGCCATCTCCTGCTTCTATATCTTGTGCCTTAGACAGCTCCACCAGCTAAGTAAACAGAACATGCTAAGTTGCTCAGTGAGAAAGGTGAGGACCCAATAACATCTAAGTGAAATATAAATGAATGGCCTTCATATCAGTGTGAAAAACAATTTGATTATTATCAACACTGTAAAACTCAATATAATCTTTTTTTTTAAAAGATTTTTTATTTATTTATTTGACTGATAGAGATCACAAGCAGGCAGAGAGAGAGGAGGAAGCAGGCTCCCTCAATAAAATTCTTGACTTCTTGGACTACATTTTATTTATTTTTGAGTTTCATTTTAAAGTGATGTATTTGTGACATGCAAAATTTTGCTCATATACGCTCTATAAGAATCTATGTTATGGGGGCGCCTGGGTGGCTCAGTGGGTTAAAGCCTCTGCCTTCAGCTCGGGTCATGGTCCCGGGGTCCTGGGATCGAGCCCCACATTGGGCTCTCTGCTCCATGGGGAGCCTGCTTCCTCCTCTCTCTCTCTGCCTACTTGTGATCTGTCTGTCAAATAAATAAATTAAAAAAAAAAAAAAAGAATCTATGTTATGATTTTTTGGTTCAATCTATGGTTATATATTTTTTTCTCCCCAGCTATTAAAAAGTTCCTGTCAGAAAGTGTAAATGAAGTCGCACCAAAGGTACCCTGTGGACTTGGAAACTAAAGAACAGGGGATTCTGGAAGACACACGTGTCAGTTTGGAGTCCTTTGGTAGTTTATCTGAATTGACCCCGGATAAGCCTAATCTGATTCATCTTAAAAGTCACCTTTACATAATCAAACATAACATTTTGACAGGAATTTCTTTTTGCAGATATGGCGACTTCTCACTTATACTGGAATCATCATCACACTTAAGCTGGATTGGTAACTTTTTAATAAACCTCAGTATTTTAGACAACTTGATTTTGTGCACAATTAAGATTACACTGCTCTCTTCTAACCAACACCCACTGAACTATTAAAGCCATTTCATGTTTTTATCTTCTTCTTCCTCTACTATACAGTACATTCCTACGGACAAGGAGATTCATGTTTTAGTACAACCTTGCACTGAAGAGCACAATGTTAGGCACACAATGTATCCTAAAAACATGCCTGTTTTAACACAAAAAAGAATTCACAGTGTTTAAATAATACAATGTGATCAAATAAAACAAAATGTTTACAAATATCAAGCAATACACTTAAAAAAAAAAAAGCAACCTCATCTAAAATTATACTTAACCATTCTGGCTGCCGGATGTAACACTTGCATTTGTTTCAGAATGGTGGCTCCATCATTTGTAATGGTCACATCGCCTTTTCCATCTTGAATCTGTAAAGTTTCGTTTTTTAAAAAAGCTATATTTCAAAAATTGTTCTTTACCCAGCACAATGACACCCTAAAAGCCCTATTAATTTTAAAGTTTCTTGGTAGAGAAGTTAATTTATGTTTGCATAGTTTACAACTGTGCTTAATTTCAAATTCTCTTACATTACTATAGTGATTTAAGGAATATGCAGCAACAGTCTGACTTTACAAATGGAAATACCTGGCTTTACTCCAGCTATTTTTTTCATTTGTTTGAAAGTGAAGGAAATCTAGACACACAAAACACAAAGCAGAAATACTACTAAGAAGAATTACTAACATTACTGGGTTCATATCCATCATAAGAAATGATACCATGGAACCCTCCTACACTGTTGGTGGGAATGCAAGCGGGTGCAGCCACTCTGGAAAACAGCATGGAGGTCCTCAAAAAGTTGAAAATGGAGCTACGCTATGACCCAGCAATTGTACTACTGGATATTTAACCTAAAGATACAAATGTAGTCATCTGAAGGGGCATGTGCACCTGAATGTTTATAGCAGCAATGTCCACAATAGTCAAACTATGGAAAGAACCTAGATGTCCACCAACAGATGAATGGATAAAGAAGATGTGGTGTGTATATATATATATATATATATACAACGGAATACTATGCAGCCATCAAAAGAAATGAAATCTTGCCATTTGCAAAGACGTGACAGAACTAGAGGGTATTATGCTGAGCGAAATAAGTCCATCAGAGAAAGACAATTATCATATGATCTCTCTGATATGAGAAATTTGAGAGGCAGGGCAGAGGGCCATGGGGGGTAGGGAAGGAAAAAACGAAACGAGATGAGACCAGGAAGGAGACAAACCATAACAGACTCTTAATCTCACAGAGCAAACTGACGTTGCTGGGGGGTGGGGGAGTAGGGAAGGGGTGGTTGGGTTATGGACATTGAGGAGGGTGTGTGCTATTGTGAGTGCTGTGAAATGTGTAGGCCTAATGAATCACAGACCTATACCCCTGGGGTAAATAATACATTTTATGTTAATAAAAATAATTAAAAAAAAAAAAAAAAGAAAGAAAGAAATGACACCATGGATTTTCAAAAAGCACCACAAACACAGTAAATACAATTCTTACATTCAAAAAAGTAACATGTCTTAGTATTTTCAACAAGGGTAAACAGGCTCACTAGCAGGGACAGATTTTAAAACATCCACACGGAATAATAATCTGTGTATCATCCAGATAATCCCTCATATGGTTTCTCTCTCATTTTCGATGTTAATTAGCACTGAATTTGAGGGTGTATTTCTCAAAACTGGATGGTCTGGAATGCACTGCAATGTTTTATGCTGCCTGTCAGTCACACTAGAACAACTGAAATTCCACAGAACCATGCAGGGTCACAGTTACAGCAATAAGGAACACTGAACTCAAGCATGTATAGCTACAGCCTTACTCTACTTCCCATGTAACAACACAACCGATAACAACTTTTGTGTATGTACTTTCATTGTTTAAAGATCATTAAAAAAATATGAATTATACCGAAGTCCTGCTCACCCCAAAGCAATCTATTAGTCTTCTAAACTCTCAAAGTACCCTTCTAGCACTTTTTGCTCTTTAGGCAGCATATCTTAACCCACTATTGAGAATCTGCAGTGTGGACAGCAGCACCCAATATATAATGAATAATCCGTTTTTTTTTTTTTTTGTTTTTTTTTTTACCATTTTGTCCATTCCTTTTGGTCCAAGGCTTGTTCTAATAGCATCAGCAACAGCTGTAAACAGAAGGAAGAAATCAGGACCTCTTTTAAAAAAGCAACATATTTCTCCTCTCAAATGATCATCTGTCCTTATTAGGATATGGTGTGCAACCATTTACTGTGTCTATTAAAGAAAACTCACTGTCTAATAATAATCTACTGGAAACACACTAATTTATTCCTTTAATTGTGCGACACTCACCTTTTGTTGTTAAAGTCACTGTACATAATACTTGTGCCCTGCCTATGGTAGAATAAAATTTGAGGATTTACCTAACCTTCCTCTAAGTATCAAAATAAGCACAATGTAGTTATGAGCTCAAAATGGAGACTGCATTTTTCTCCATTCCTTAAAAGAACACAAGCAACAGGAGAGGCAAGACTTCCTACTATATAATTCCCCTTATTTGTCCATTCTGTCTTCTCTAAATACAGTGTAATTTTTGAAGGCTAAGACTTGTCCACCAATGTGAAGATGTTGCCCATCTTTACATACCCTGCCACCAAATAAACCCAAACAAAAACCCCAAACCTTAACCCAAACAAAAACCCTAGCTTTCAGTCATCATCAGTATTATGAAACATCGCTGGGTATATAGTTTACCATTCCAAAGTTACTTACTCTTATTAACTTCCCTAAGAATGTTTATTGGTCCACTGAAGGGAAACTGGATTTGATGAACAGTCGAGACAAATTCCCTTTTCTTTGAGAAGCCCAAGACAAATAATTAGACCCCTTCTTCACATACCACCTCACCCCATATACACAGGGCTGAGATTGTGCCCTAATTATCGTATCCTCTACAACCAGCATACTTCCTTTTACTGCGTGAATAATACATAAAGACTTTAAGGACAAAAAAAATTTGCTATAATTAAAAGTTATTTTCTATTTAATTGTCTCATAATTTTGGACTGCTATTCCTAATTATCCAGTCAAAATTAGTCTCTCAGGAGATTTTAGTGGACCCCATGGCCATGATTCTACCAAAAGACCAATGCACTTTAAGAATGCCCTCACACTCATCTACATGAGGTTAGGAAAACACACCCTATCCAAAAAATAAAAGATTTTAGACTGCTTACATCTCCAAAAGTGTCTGATGTTTAAGATACAGTATGGCACACAGTAGGGTCTGTTAAAAGGACCTCCTGAAGAGTACTAGAACTAGTATTAGTTTTCTGTGTGTTTATGGTTTTTACATTATCAACCAATTTTGGGGGGGCATGTTTTTGAGATAACATCCAAATAAAAAACTGACTCCCTGAATTATCCTGAAAATGCACCTAAACTAAAGCAACTTCTATCAAGTTTGTTGGGTTTTGTCTGACTTGGAAAGACTAGTTGTGACCTTCTGAGTTCTCATTTAAAAAGGTCAGGTTCTAAACAATGAATTCTGTTACACTTAAAAGAAATTAAATAAAAAATAAATAAAAGAAAAAAAAAGGTCAGGTTCGCAGATAATTCAGGTGGCCTCTGCTCACCAGGCCCTTCAAGATTTGGCTCCATCCTACCCTTTCAATCTTCACCTCTCGGGTCCTCTTGCACTTTAATCTCTAACTGTAATGAAATACGCACTACATTTCAATACTCAATATACATCAGCTAAGATCTCTAAGTCTTTGTTCTCATTTTTCCAGGCTCTTCTGTCTCAAGAACTACTCTTAATTCTCACAACTTCAGGGCGCGCGGGGGTGGGGGGGGGGGCGCGGCGGCGTGCGAACACTTTCTTCAATTTTATGGGTGAGGAAACGTTGGCTAAAGGTCGAAGGTCACAAAGCCACTCAGTAATTGTAACTGAGAACTGTAACTCAGGTTTTCATTTCTATCATATACCATACAATTATAGAAAACAATGAAACACCAATACATCGTCCATATTTCTAGACTTGCTTATGTCTGGCTGCACATGCAGAGAGAACGTAAATGCACAACCTGATTTTCCACATGTTCCATTAGGACAGGTGAGTCTTCCCCACAGCCCAGTACAAAGGGCCCCGCCCCAACCTAAGCCTGGAGTTTACCAAATTCATCAGTTGCGCCAGGAGCGTCTTTAAATATTTTTATAGGAACATTTGAAAACTAAAATGTATTCTACAAAAAACATTCTACCACCAGTGGAACCCATAAGCATTTAAACGACAGCGCTTATGTGTCAGATCCCAAGGGACGGCTGCTTGCGGTCCTCGGCATCTTTCTCCTGAAGCGTGATTACCGAGCCGGGATGAAAAATTACGGGCGTGTAAGACCAATAGGGCTAGCCTCAAGGTCTCCATACTTGGCCCTGGGAATTACCGGCAGAAAACAAAAAGGATCCCTCTAGAGTTGCCATCCCTGGAAGGACAAGATTATCTCAAGTAACAGAAAAATGAGCTTTAGCAACCCAAGTTCAGGATGAGAGTGTAAGCTCGACCCCGCACGGCCTCGGATCGGACTGAGGGAGCGATACCTTTGGCCGCGGAGATGTTGCTGAAGCGGATTTGGGCCGGCTTGTCACGGTCCTGATAGGCGCTTTTGCTGCGGCCGCCAGCATTACCGGCTGGCGCCCCGCTTCGGGGTGCCACGTTCTCGGGCATGGCAAACTTG
Source organism: Enhydra lutris kenyoni (assembly GCF_002288905.1). Lineage (NCBI taxonomy): Eukaryota > Metazoa > Chordata > Mammalia > Carnivora > Mustelidae > Enhydra > Enhydra lutris. The sequence goes on from NW_019154102.1 coordinate 13,318,812, forward strand.
GCTGGGTCTGCGTGGGCTCGGGAAGGACGGATGGACCCGGATTCCAGCCGGCCGCAGACTAACGGAACGCGCCCACAGCCTTCACGAAGCTTCCAGAAAGCGGCGCAGACGCCGGGAGGAGGAGGTGGAGAGGGGGCCTGCCAAACGGCGCGGCGCCGACGTGACGTAGCAGGCTGCCCGCCGCGCGCCGGTTGAGGTGGCTGTGGCTGCCAACTGGGGGTTTACTGGGAGTGTTGGCCCCGGGCCCGGGGTGGAGGCGCGCTGAAGGAGGACGTTTGCGAGGCAGCCAGGAAAACCCATGATTTTAAAGGCGGGCGTTGGGCACCAACATCGCCCGCTGCCCTGGCCTGGGTCGTGAGGTCCCTTCGGTTAGTTCAAACCCTACGCGTCTCAGAGGTGTTGTGGGCTCCCGGATTACACCTGAATGGTCGGGACTGAGCTGGTTTTTGCTGGGCGGTTTAGTCCTGTATTTTGTTGAATTTTGTCCGTTTTGAAAGAGAGTTGGAAGAGAGGTTTGGAATGGGTGCCTGTTTTCATTTGGTTTAAGTGTTGTCTCCTATTGATTGTTACTGGGGGTAGTTAGAGATATAAATACTTCCTTGTTAAATTGCAGAGACTTGCTTTGAACCTGTGATTGCCTGCCAAACCAGGACTGCCTGTCTTACACCGCCCTCGTTGTTACTAGCTTCTTACACATAACATTAGCCACTCACTCACAGGGAGCCAAAGTATTTTAGTTCAGTTGTGTGCTAGGTGCGTTGCTAACCCCTTTAGATATTTTATCTGTTTTAATCTTCACTATAATTCTATGAAGTGGACGCTATAATAATAATAATAATTATAATAGTAATAATTATTATTATTAATTTTTAGTAGATAAGGTAGCCAGCCAAAGCACAAAGAACTTACAGATAAACCTGTAAGTTAGTAGATTGAAACCGTATTAACATTCAGAGCAACGACTTCCCCAGATCATGAGCTGAACTGCTGGGCTCCTGTTACCACTTTTCATTATGGAAGTTCATGTAAGTTAAGTTCGTTTAATGTTCTTTCACAAATAAATATTAAGCGCTCATAAAGCAGGGATGTCTGGGATATATTGAGTACTTAATCCTGTGATCACTAGTCGCTTTTACACAGCATGAGGAAATGAGCATTAAAAGATGACCCTAAGTGCTTTCTACTCATACGCCTCTGGTGCTGGCTTTTATTTTATTTTGATATTTATTTACTTATTTTAGAGAGAAAGAGCATGAGTGCGTGAGCAAGGGGGTGGGGGGGGGAGGGCGAAGGGTGAGAGAGGGAAAGGGAGAGGGAAGATCTAGCAGAATCCCTGCTTGAGTGCAGAGCTCATAGGGGTCTCCATCTTATGACCCGCCCCCATCATGACGCAAGCCAAAACCAAGCTGATTTATATTTTAAAAGGACCAGACTTCTTTGATGTAGCTCATAAATATCATGATTACTTGTTAAGACAACTGATGTGCAGTCGTGGAAACAAGTGTGTGATGCTAGAAACAGCGTTAATTTGGGGATCCAAAATCCTGCCTTCAGAGTTCTACTCTGCTACTTATTAACTATGGGATCTTGGGCAAGTCATTTAAGTTCTTTGGGTCTCATTTTCCTCACCTGTATAATAGGATTAAATTACATGATCTCTAAAGGCTGGTTAGACCCTACTAGTTTTACTAGTGTAAGTTGTAGACCTATTAGCCATAAAAGAGCAGAATTTGGAAGATGCCATTACTGGCTTTTTTGTCCCCATGGGGTAACACAATTGTTTTAATTAAAGTTTTCAAGTTCTAAAGATATTTTTTTCTTTTTCTGTGACAAATTGTAATTACTTTTTATCCCCCCTTACCCAATAAATAAGTGCTGAAAATTTGATTGCTTAAAAGTGTCAATATGCATTAATTCCCCATTAGAATGGGGTTACGTTAAGTATTAAAATGTGCAAACTTGTGTATGCTATGCAAAGCACTGTTGCTAGTGAAGAATGGAAATATTGAAAAAAAAAATCCTGTCAGATCCAAGCAGACACAAAGCATATGTGAGAATGTTGGCAATAGCAATAGCCTTACAGAGTTTCTTTAATGATTTGTAAAGTAGGTTTTATAAAACAGTAATACTTGGCCACCCATCCAGGTGAGGGTGGTCTTGCCTGGATGGATGGTAAACCACTTGCTTAGCCCCTAATAACAAAACTGAGCTAGGCTCTATTTGGGGTTGGAAAAGGGGAGAGGGATGTGTATATGTTTTCTCAATTTTCCACAGCAAAGACAATGGTTTTTATTGTTATTATGTATAATCTGTTTTTCTTCTCTGCGTTAGTTTATGTCATTGAGACAATCATCAAGCCCTATTTTTCCTAAGCCGTATTGCTTGCATCATTAATTTTTTTGTTTGCCTTGCAACATTACATGAAGCAGAGGCCTGTTTTCCTTAAATTTAATTTGATTTTCCTAATTTTCCCTGAAATATTTCTAGTTGACATTTTTATCACTTTGTAAGCTTTCCAGTGAAATGTGTCTGAAGATGGGAAATGGAAAAACCAAAAGAGGATGCTGGCAAACTTAGAAGCTTCATGATCTGTTTTTTTTTTGTTTTTTTGTTTTTTTTTTTAAGATTTTATTTATGCACTTGACAGAGAGAGAGAGATCACAGGCAGGCAGGCAGAGAGAGAGAGGGGAAAGCAGGCTCCCCATCAAGCAGAGAGCCTGATGCGGGGCCCGATCCCAGGACCCTGAGATCATGACCTGAGCCAAAGGCAGAGCCTAAATCCACTGACCCACCCAGGTGCCCCACTTTGTGATCTCTTTTAAGCAAACCAGATTTTCTATCTAAAAATAGGAATTAACTATTATTAATTACTGCAAATTTGTAGGTAAAATAAATTATTGTTGTTTTGGAGGTCAAGTCATGGGGAGCAACATAAGTGAGGCAAGCAGACATTAGGTACTTCCCAATGGAAGAAAAAAAGAATTGAACCTAAATCTAATGAAGTTCCTAGATCTAATTTTTAATTTACAGGTTTACAGGACATACAGGATAGAATATGGTTTTTAAAAATGATACCCCATGAAGATACAATCAATAAAACATAGAATGTGGGAAACTCTTTAGGATACATGACTTGCAAACACATTGTAAGAAAAGAAAAACAATAGCAAGATGGAAGGGGAACGTACAGATGAAAAGAAACTTCAGATTAAAAAAAAGGAATGAGTGTGCATGGCTGGCTTATTCAGGGGAGGGTCTGACTTTTGGTCTTGGGGTCGTGAGTTCAAGCCCCATGTTGAGTATAGAGATTACTTAAATAACTAAATAAACTTAAAAGAATGATGCAAGCAATATGGCTTAGTGAAATAGGCTTGGGGCGCCTGGGTGGCTCAGTGAGTTAAGCCTCTGCCTTCTGCTCAGGTCATGATCTCAGGGTCCTGGGATTGAGCCCCCGCATCGCATCGGGCTCTCTGCTCAGCGGGGAGCCTGCTTCCCCCTCTCTCTGCCTGCCTCTCTGCCTGCCTCTCTGCCTGCTTGTGATCTCTATCTCTGTCAAATAAATAAATAAAATCTTTAAAAAATATAGGCTTAATGATATTCTCAATAACAAAATATACAAGGGAGAAGAAAGCTAATTGTTCCTTGCTGGTTAATTAAGTAATTAAGTACTTAAATATTCAGACAGTTAAAAAATATGAAGTTTGTGAGAGAAATTTGAGTATGGATTTATAGTTGTTGAGTATGGATTTATAGTTGAGTATGGATTTACATTTTATGTGAATAATTATGGTTTTTAAAAAATGTCTTTATCTTTTAGGGAAATATAATGAAATATTTACCAATAAAGAGGTTGTTTTTTTTTTTAAGATTTTATTTATTTGGGGCGCCTGGGTGGCTCAGTGGGTTAGGCCTCTGCCTTCCGCTCAGATCACGATCTCGGGGTCCTGGGATTGAGTCCCACATCGGGCTCTCTGCTCGGCGGGGAGCCTGCTTCCCCCTCTCTCTCTGCCTGCCTCTCTGCATACTTGTGATCTCTCTCTCTCTCTGTCAAATAAATAAATAAAATATTAAAAAAAAAAGATTTTATTTATTTGTCACAGAGAGAGATAGAGAAAGCAGAAGCAGGGGAGGTGGCAGGCAAAGAGAGAAGCAGGCTTGCCATTGAGTAGGGAGCCCGATGCAAGACCTGTTAGTCAGACCCACATCATCACCCGTTTGCTTTCAGTGATAGTCTAGCCTTGGCCTTCCTTGTTCCTTCACAACTCCTTCAGGCAGGTATGTGCCACCCACCACACAGAGGAATCTTAAAAACGCAAATCTGGGGCGCCTGGGTGGCTCAGTGGGTTGAGCCACTGCCTTCGGCTCAGGTCATGATCTCAGGGTCCTGGGATCGAGTCCTGCATTGGGCTCTCTGCTCAGCAGTGAGCCTGCTTCCCTCTCTCTCTCTCTCTATCTGCCTGCCTCTCCGTCTACTTGTGATCTCTGTCAAATAAATAAATAAAATCTTTAAAAAAACAAAAAAACAAAACAAAAAAAAAATGCAAATCTGATGGGTCACCTGGGTGGCTTAGTTGGTTAAGCCTTCTGCCCAGGTCATGATCTCATGGGTCATGATCTCTTGGGTCCTGGGATGGAGCCCCATGTTGCGCTCCATGCTCGGTGGGGAGTCTGCTTGAAGACTCTTTCCCTCTACCTCTCCCCCAGCTTCTGGGAGCTTGCATGCCCATGCACTCTCAAATAAATAAATGTTTTTTTGTTGTTGTTGTTGTTTTAAGATTTTATTTATTTGACAAGGAGAGCACAAGCAGGGGGAGCAAGAGAGGGAGAAGCAGGCCCTCTGCTGATCAGGGAGCCTGGTACGGGGCATGATCCCACGACTCTGGGATCATGACCTGAGACAAAGGCAGATGCTTAACTGACTGAGCCACCCAGGCAACCCTCAAATAAATAAATCTTTTTTTTTTTTTAAAGATTTTATTTATTTATTTGACAGATAGAGATCACAGGTAGGCAGCGAGGCAGGCAGAGAGAGAGAGGAGGGAGCAGGTTCCCTGCTGAGCAGAGAGCCCGATGTGGGGCTCGATTCCAGGACCCTGGGAACATGACCTGAGCCGAAGGCAGAGGCTTTAACCCACTGAGCCACCCAGGCACCCCTAAATAAATATTTTTTTAAAAAACTCCGCAAATCTGAACTTTTACTCCCCTGCTTACAACTCCACAATGACTAAGTATAAAAGCCAGCATTACATGTAAATTCTCCACTTTATGACACAGACTCTTTATCTTTCCAGATTTATTACCCTAGGCTCCTCCTTCTATTCATGCTACAGTAGGGAAGGAAAAATCTTTTCCCTTCTGCACTTCAAGCTTCTTGGCTGGGGCTTTGTAACAAAATACAGATCAACAAGAGAAAAGCATACAAATTTATTTAATATAAGTTTTATGTGACATGGGAGGCTTGATAAAGAGAAGAAGACTGAAGAAGTGGTTAAACTATGTTAGATTTGATGAACGGTGGAAAGTTGTGAGAAAAAAATGTTATAGGACAAAAAGATATAGAGCTGAGGGTTGTAAACTGGGAAAACTCAGCAAGGCCTGTTTGTTCAGTTTCCTCTTGCCTTCCTCCATCTTTGGAGATAATAATGCTCAGGTACAGGGAGAGCAACTCTCACTTGAGAGTCTTCTGATCTACTTCAGAAGAAAAAGGGGGAGATCATGGAGTTCTTCCCGTACCTGTTATTTCTTAGGTTTTGTTTCTTGTGTTTTGTCACATATTCACTATGCCAAGGTTCCGTATTTTGATGTGGTATGTCCTGTACCCCATCATTACACCATGGAGTTCATAGTGTACCTCAACATACCACTCTTTCATGTCTCCATACATAGGAACATGCTATTTCCCCTGCAACATGTCAGGTTACTTGTTGGTTTGCAACCTCAGAGATTCCTGGGTGAAATCTGAAACCAGGTCCTGTACATGGAGGGCAGGAAAGACTAAAGAAAGAGGCATACCACTCAAAACTGGCAGTAGGTAGTTTTATTTTTTTTAATTTTTAACTTTTTAAAGATTTTATTTGTTTGACACAGAGAGATCACAAGTAGGCAGAGAGGCAGGCAGAGAGAGAGGAGGAAGCAGGATTCCCACCAAGCAGGGAGCCCAATGCAGGGCTCGATCCCAGGACCCTGAGATCATGACCTGAGCCGAAGGCAGAGGCTTAACCCATTGAGCCACCCAGGCACCCCAGTAGGTAGTTTTGGTAAGCAAGGAAATTTACTTATGAGGCTTTTCTTGGGTGGCTTGCAAGATGAGTAAATCTCCGGACCCATCATCTTAAAGTTCATATAGAAGCTATAAGTGAGCTCAGTCACATATACCATCCAGATGGTCTCAACAACAACTCTCTACAGACCATGTCCTTGGAATAGCTCCCACTGTGGAACTGGACAGAATGTACATTTCAGGGATGGGAAAGGGTGAGGAGCCTCTGATTGCACAGCTCCCTTTCATGGGTCAACTAGTGTCACATCCTCTTGATTACCTCCTTCAACACTATTCACCATTAAGCTACTCTGACCTATACAAGCTGAGTTTGAGTTAATTTTTCTTTCTTTTACCACCAAATCTGATAGTTACTTCTAGGTACTTAGTAGTAGTAACCCTTAGTTCCTTGTATTTTAATCATTTAAGTAAAGGAAGAAAAAATAATTTTGTGTCTATTAAGTTCTTGGCAGGGACCCCTATAACAAAAAAGATAAATTAATGAGAAAAACAGAAGTTTATTAACATGTATATCTTATATATACATGTGAGGTACCCAGGGAAAAATGAGTAACTCAAAGCAATGGCTTAGAGCTCCAGTTTATATGCCATTTTCAGCAGAAAAGAAAGTAAATTCAGGAAGACCAGTCAGTTATGGGGTGATGACCAGGAAAAGCCCGGTAAACAAGAGATTTGTTGCACAGCAGTTTTATTTCCATGCCTTCTTCATTGGTAATGGTCTAAAGTTGTCTCCTGGGATTAACTCTTTTCTTTCCTGTAGACAGAGGAAGGAAACATTTGAAAATTTTTGTCCTGCTTTTAGGTAAATAGGAGAGCCAGAAGCTTTTCTTGTATCTGCTTCTCATTGCCTTTAGCTCAAAAAAAAAGTCCTAGTGCCAAAGTGGCACATGTTAAGGCAGCATATTCTGCTGCCCTTCATTTACATATCATTTTCCTTTACCAGAATGTAAGATTTTAGTACAGAGACTGTTTTGTTCATTTCTGTATCCTCTGGAGCCTAGCAGAATGGCATAAAGCTCTCCACTAATAGCTGCTGAGTGGCTGGCTGAATGGAGTGCATGGTAATTAAAATAGAATTTGAAAAGGTAGTGTAGAGACAGGGAACAGGAAGAGTTTATTGCAAAAACTTTGGGCCATTGTGTTTGCACATTATTTTGGCCCACATTTCTTATTTTAACATTTTCAGAAATGGAAAACCTTACAAAAACTCCTATTTCTGGCCCTGGATCAAATAGTCTGTGAGCCATAAAAGGAGGAGTTTAAAAGAAGTGACCAGTTGGTTAATGGAACTTAGAATGGAAACCTATTTTCTTGGAAGGCTGTATTAGGTGCTTGTATTTTCCATTTGAGCCAAGGCTTCCGGATCTTTTCTTTGCTGCTGCCTTGCCTTAGGTAATCCTTTTAATGGGACTGTGCCCAGGTTATCTGTGAAACAGGTTGTGTTTTGAAATTTAATAAAATAAAACTTTGTGCTTTAATACTTTCATTTGAAAGGCATTCCAGCAATGCAGCTGTTAACCAACCTTAATAGCTGCATTGGCAATAGCAGCTCCTGGTGGCACAGGATGATTTTCTTTTATTGATCACATTGGTGTTTTGGAACTTGCTGTAGGGTCAGGCAGGCAGTGATATGTCCAGGTATTACATACAATAGGATAAGAGTTAAATGGTGATAGTGATGGACAGTAGTTTCCTTTTTTTTTTTTAAGATTTTATTTATTTATTAGAGAGATCACAAGTAGGTAGAGAGGCAGACAGAGTGGGAGGGGAGGAAGCAGGCTCCCTGCTGAGCAGAGAGCTTGATACAGAGCTTGATCCCAGGACCCTGAGATCATGACCTGAGCCAAAGGCAGAGGCTTAACCCACTGAACCACCCAGGTGCTTCAGTTTCCATTGTTTTTAAGTCATCTATTTCTTGTGAGTTTTAATTAGACCTGAGAGCACTGAGAGGGAGTTCTTAGGGCCAGTAGAAAAGTAGGTTTATAGAAAGACTTCAGAGGGGTAAATTAACCCCTAGATATTGTAGGCTACATTTGGTGTGTATTTTGGGGGGAAAGTATCTGAGGTTTCTATTGGATTCTGAGAGCATGTTCTGTTATCAAAACATTCAAGAAACACTATGTAAGGGATATGGCTTTTCTCAGTCATGTAGAACACGTATGTTCTTTTTAAAAAAAATATTTTATTTATTTATTTGAGAGAGAGAGAGTGAGAGAGGGAAAGCACAGAGGAAGAATGAGAGGGAGAAGCAGACTCCCAGCTGAGCAGAAGTCTGATGTAGGGCTCGATCCTAGGACCCTGAGATCATGACCTGAGCCAAAGTCAGAGGCTTTAACCCACTGAGCCACCCAGGTGCCCGAACACATATGTTCTTTAAAGCTTTTTATTAAAAGGATTTTGATTTTAAGATATACTACTTATGTTTTCATTATATAACCTTTTATTACAGTAGTATTGCATGTGCACTCTAGACATTTAGAAAAATTAGGTAAGCAAAAGAAGCAAATAAAAACCACTCTCGGGGTGCCTGGGTGGCTCAGTAGTTTAAGTATGTGACTCTTGGTTTCTGTTCAGGTCATGATCTCAGGGTTGTGAGATCTGTGCTGGGCGTGGAATCTCTTGGGATTCTTTCTCCCTCTCCTTCTGACCTCTCTCCCTCTCTAAAAAAACAAACAAACAAACAAACAAACAACCATTCTCAATTATTCAGAGATACACTCTATAGCAAGTTGGTGAATAACCTTCCAGACTTCTATGCAGGTTGACAGATCCAACTATCTAAACCTAGGAAAATGTCTCAATATAGGTGAGAATCATTAATATTCCTAGTGTATAAGAGCTCTACTGAAGTGACAGAAACTCTATAGAGAATTGTCAAGAAAATGGGAGGAAATACAAGTAGTCAATAAATATACATTAAAAAGTATTCATTCTCAAATTTAAGAAATACAAGTGAAAATAAGATAATATTTCTCATCTATCAGGTGGCAAAGATTATATAGAATAATATCAGACTGTTAGGAGGGTTTCATAGAAATAGAAATATATGGTACTTTCATAGAAATAGAAATAGGGGCATCTGGGTGGCTCAGTGGGTTAAAGCCTCTGCTTTCGGCTCAGGTCATGATCCCAGGATCCTGGGATCGAGCCCCACATCGGGCTCTCTGCTCAGCGGGGAGCCTGCTTCCTCCTCTCTCTCTTTGCCTGCTTCTCTGCCTACTTGTGATCTCTCTCTGTCAAATAAATAAATAAAATCTTAAAAAAAAAAGAAATAGAAATAAATGGTACTTTCTGGTAGGTAATTTGGAAGTTATGTGCTTGGAACTTGCTATAGGCTCAGGCAGGCAGTGCTATTTTCACTCATAACCCTTTCCCCCCTTATGCTGACCATTTTCTGCAATTCCTGTAGGCATACTTAACACAATGTATAATTTATCTCTAGGTTTGCTTTTCTTGGAGCTGTGAAAGCATCTCTGAATTTGCCTTTTAGAAAATTAATTCCTCTAGGGAAAGAAATACATCTTTTCTATTATAAAGAATGCCTCTTGGCTTCAGTCAAACACTGGATAAACATTAGATCAGTCTAGATCAGTGATTCTCAACTCTGCAACAAGGTGGCACTATGCCTTGAGAGGGAATGTCAGTTGTCCTGACAAGAGAAAGGGAGGGATGGCCTGGGCTGGACAGGGCCAGGTGTATAAGGCATCCTGCTATGCTCGGGGATATTCACTTAGGTGAAAAACCTACATGTTTATTATTGTCTGAGTCTGAAATGGAACTCAGTTACACCATTGTTTTTATGTTCTTAACATGGTTTTAATATACACAGAACATTCCTGGTTTACAGTTACTGGGTAAAGTGAGGAAAGAATGTTTTTGTTCTGAACAACTACCAACCTTTGTTCACATTACAGAGGATCAAGTTACCAGAAGCAGCTGCTCTCTCTCTCTCTTTCTCTCTGGAATCACCGATACAGCATACCTGTATCAATTTGTATTTGTCACAGAAGGTTAACAAAGCTGCAGGGATTTGGCTATCCCATATGTCTCCTAGTCACCTACTATAGTTATGCCCCAACACTTACACATTGAAACATGTATGTTTAAATTAATTTCCTTTTGTTTTTATTCTAAATTATAATTAGGTCATTATGTTGACTTTTAAATTGAAATGTAATTAACATGGGGTGCCTGGGTGGCTCAGTGGGTTAAAGCCTCTGCCTTCCGCTCAGGTCATGATCCCAGGGTCCTGGGATCGAGCCCCGCATCCGGCTCTCTGCTCCGCAGGGAGCCTGCTTCCTCCTCTCTCTCTCTGCCTGCCTCTCTGCCTACTTGTGATCTCTGTCTGTCAAATAAATAAATAAAATCTTAAAAAAAAATTAACATACTGTGAAATTCATCTTTTAAAGTGTATAATTTGGTGGGTTTAGCATATTCACAAAGTTGTGTAACCATACCAATATCTAATTCTAGAACATGTTTGTCACCCCTGGAAGAAATCTATTACCCATTAATCCATTCCCCTTCCTCTAGGTCCCTGGCAACCATGAAATCTTTCTGTCTCTGTGTATTTGTCTTTTCTGAACATTTCATGTAGATAGGATCTTACCTTATCTCACCTTTTGTGTCTGTCTTCTTTCACTTAGCATGTTTTTAAGATTCATCCATGTTGTAGCATGTATCAGTACCTCATTCCTTTTTATGGGCGAATAACATACTGATTTTTTGAAATCATACGGGTAGAAAGTTACATAACCTGTGCATTTCATTTCAGGATTGTAAAGAAAGTGTTAGCAAAATCTTTATTATAGAAAGGAGCATTGGATCAGAGCCACACCGATTTAGCCAGAAAGACAGGACCCATAATTGTAAAAAGGCAAGTAACAATCCTAGCAAACATATTGTGTTATCAGGGGATAGTTAAATTTTCTGGGACAAAATGTGGTCAGGTAATGATTAGGCAGAGATTAGAATCGAGTGGTAGATCGGTATGAGTGATCCTTTTCCGTTAGCGGATTGGTAAGGCCTGGAATGAGATGCAGCCGTTCCAAAGTTAAACTGCCACCTTCATAGGATAGTTCCCCATCTCAAGTGATCTCCATCAAGTAGACCTTTCCTTTCAGCAGACCCTGCAGTGATGAAGGGAATCAGTAAGTAAAGTGATTCTTCTGAACTGAATGGATGGCTCCCTGGTGGCAACCTAAGGGGATGAGTTTTGCGGAGCAAAGCTGATAGCTGCCGATACCGACCTCTGGTGGAACTTGGCCGCCATTTGTCCCGAGCGCCTTTGCCCAAGACATTTAGGCCCAACCCGGGTGCCGTAGTGGGGCCCTCGCTCAGCTGTTGCGGGGCGGGGCTGCTGCTGACAATGGCGGGCGAGCTTGAGAGCTCCAAAGCTCTGAGTGGGTTGCTGAACGGCGTGGCCCAGGAAGCTTTCTATGGGCACCAAGGCATCACGGAGGAGCTGCTGCGGAGCCAGCTCTATCCCGAGGTGTCACTCGAGGAATTCCGCCCTTTTCTGGCGAAGATGAGGGGGATTCTTAAGGTATCCGTCCTCCCCGCAGCTGCGGCCGCTGAGCGAAACCCCTTCCCCTCCGCTCTCAGATTTGGCACCCCAGAAGCTGAGAAGGCTTTCCTTCTTACACCTCCACTCCGTGGGCTCTACATTATACTTCTTCAGATGCGGGGAGCTCGCTCCGTCGCCGCCTCTCACTTTCTTAAGGGTGATCCCTTTCTGCTCAAGCTCCCTGCCCCGGAGCAGACACGAACAGGCAGGACTCTGGGCTTTTTCTCGATTTTTTTCTCTATTGTTGTGTGGGCAGCAATTTCGAGTTGCTTTGGCGAATCTGTGCCAACTTTAATTTAATTAAAATTAAAATTAAAGAGCTGTTAAGTCTAGCTTTCCGAGGTTGTGAAAGTGGGGAGTGTTAAAGTGAGCCACTGCATGCTGGGATAGCGGGTAGAGGATTCGCCGGAGTGAACCCGTGTCAAGTAGTGCATGGTATAGTTAAAAGAGCGCATTTACTAGCTTGAAGTCAAAGTATAAGTCAGCCTGTCCAGTAAACATGTAATGAGAGCTAAACATATTTAAATTTTCTAAAAGCCACATTAAAAAAAGTTAAAAAGAAACAGATGAAATTAATTTTATTACATTTAACCCAGTGGATCCAAAGTATTATCTCTTTTCATGTAATCGACATACAAAATGTTAATAAGGTATTTTATTTTTTTCGCCGAGTCTTTGAAATGTATACATTTTACACTTAAAGCACATGTCATTTTGTACTAGCCAGATTTCAAGTGACCAGTAGTTACCTGTGGCCATTGAACAACACAGTTTCAGACTGAGAGCTAGTCACCTGAATGAATCCAGTGCCGAAGTATACTCTAGAGATAGACAATAAAAATGATTTTCGATTTTTGTGGGTCTTCTGTGAGGAACTGTACTAGGTGGACACCCATTTTAAAGAATAGGAAACAGGCTCAGGGCGTCTAAGTCTAGTTAGTCTAAACTCATACTTTGATTAAAAATGGCGTTGAAATTTCATCCGTTTTTTGCATCTGCTATTTGTTTTGAAACTGCTTAGGCTTTAAGAGGCATTCTTTTTTTTTTTTTTTTTTTTCTAACTGCTTTTGTTTATAGGACTTGAATCCGGCCGTGGGGGGGGTGTGGGGGCGTGGTGGGGGTGGTGGAGGCAAAACAGTTATTTCACAAAAAGTAAATGGACTGTCTCATGGAAATATTAGAGGTATTATCTCAGGTGTGATCCTAGACATTCTGAGTAATTTTATTTTATTTTAAAGATTTTAAGTATTTTTTAAGATTTTATTTATTTATTTGACAGAGATCACAAGTAGGCAGAGAGGCAGGCAGAGAAAGGGGGAAGCAGGCTCCTGGCTGAGCAGAGAGCCTGTTGGGGGCTCGATCCCAGGACCGAGATTATGACCTGAGCGGAAGACAGAGGCTTAACCTACTGAGCCACCCAGGCGCCCCTGTTTTAAAGATTTTAAAGAAATCTCTATATACCCAGTGTGGGACTTGATCTCACAAACCCAAGATCAAGAGTTGTGTGCTCTACCGATTAAGCCAGTCAGGCACCCCTATTCTAATTTTAATTGATATCATAAAGACTAATGAATGCCTTTTGTTTCTATCAAATCTTATTCTCCAAGTGGTCAGAAAAGGTTTCCTAGAGAATTTGACTTCTTACCTGGGATTTTGAGGTGTTTGCTAAGCCTGTAAGGGGGATGAAGATGAGCGACTGTAGGCCAAGAAGTAAGAACAGCACGTATATAGGCAATATCTTAGGAACTCCAAACACTGGGGGCTACTGCTCTTTAGGTGGACGGTATGATTATTTTGCTTGGTAGTGAGGTAAGAATTGCAGGCTACCCAGAGAAGACATTGCCTGGAAACACTCTCTTACTTACTTTTGAATATATTGATGAATAATATCTAAGTATTGCTCTTCTGCTTTCAGTCTTCTGAGGATGGAATACTTCAGTTTTCTGAGGAATTTTGAAGAGCTGAAGTAATTTTGAAGTAGTTGAAGAGCTGGCATGGCTCAGTTGGTGCTGGGAGTAGAACAGAAGATTTATTTGCCTGTGCTTTGCAGAATAGCCTCTGTATAGCCAATTGAGATACCAAGGGGAAAAAAAAACCTTTGTTTTTTTTGACCTAGGGCTGAAACTATGGGTTCTAGATGACATCTAGTTCCAATCTTCACTTACCTTTTAAGCAACACTGAGTTACAAACATCCCTCTAATTTTTGAGAAAGCATAAAAAGCAAACAGGATATTTATATAGAAGTCTTTGAGCATGTTCTTCTGCAGTAAGAGAACACACAAGCAATCATGATACAAGGTTGCTGTAGTATTTGGAAATAGAGATCTGAGTAAGCTACTGTGGACAGAAAGAGGCAATAGCTCTTTTGGGCAGGTTCTTGGAAATGCCATTTTTGCTGCTCTTGAAGAAAGTGTAGAATATTTTAGACTGAAATGAGGGGCAACCATATAGGGCATTCTAGGTTAAGAAAATAGGAGTAAGGCAGGAAAATGGTAACTAGTCCAATGGAGCAGGTTCAGGAAATAGTAAATATGTTCAATTTGACAATAGCATCGTGGTATCCAATATGTATTGGTGGAGGAGCCAAGAAAAAAATGAAGCAACCTTTTATTTCTTTATTTCTGCTAACCATAATTCCTGCTCTCTAGCAGGGCATACTTTTTTTTTTTTTTTTTGCAGCAAAATACTTAATAACAAAATTTATCATTGGGGGCACCTGGGTAGCATAATCTGTTAATGGCCGTCTCTGGGTTTTGGCTCGGGTCGTGATCTCACGGTTGTGGGATGGAGCCCCGTGTTAGGCTCCCCGGTCAGTGGGGAGTCTGCTTGGGACTCTCTGTCCTTGTCTCCTTCAACCCCTCTCCCCCTGCTCATGCCCTCTCTAAAATAGATGAATAAATCTTTAAAAAAAAGAAATTTTTTTTTATCATAACCATTTTGAAGTGTACAGTTCAGTGGTATTAAATACATTTATAATATTGTGCATCCATTACCACCATCCATATCTATAACTCTTTTCATCCTGTGAAACTGGAATTCTGTACCCATTAAACACTAACTCCCCATAACCGCCATTCTACTGTTTCTATGATTTTGACTACTCTTAAGTATCTCATGTAAGTGGAATCATGAAGTATTTGTCTTTTTTTGTGTGTGTGGCCGACTTACTTTGCTTAGCATAATGTCATCAAGGTTTATGTTGCATATGTCAGAATTTCCTTCCTTTTAAAGGCTGAATAATATTCCATTGTAAGTATATCCTACACTTGCTTTATGCATTCATGTCATTGGACACTTGTGTTGCTACCATGTTTTAGTTGTGAATGATGCTGCTGTGATCTGAGGGTTGCAGATACCTCTTTGTGACGCTGCTTTCAGTTCTTTGGGGTAAATATCCAGAGGTGGAATTGCTGGGTCATATGGTAATTCTATTTGTAATTTTTTGAGAACTGCCAGCTGTTTTCCATAGTGGCCGTACCATTTTACATTTCCACCAACAGTGCATAAGAGTTCTGATTTCTTGGGGCACCTGGGTGGCTCAGTGGGTTAAAGCCTCTGCCTTTGGCTCGGGTCATGATCCCAGGGTCCTGGGATCGAGCCACGCATCAGGTCTCTCTGCCCAGCAGGGAGCCTGCTTCCTCCTCTCACTCCGCCTGCCTCTCTGCCTACTTGTGATCTCTGTCAAATAAATAAATAAAGTCTTAAAAAAAAAAAGAGTTCTGATTTCTTTACATCCTTGCCAACACTTGATATTTTCTGGTTTTGTTTTGATATGAGCCGTCCTTATAAGGTGAGCAGGGTATACATTTTTACATGTAGATAACAGCAGAATTAAAAACATTTTTTTCTTTTATCTTTGTGGAGTTGCAGTTATCTTGACTTCAACATGCAGGCTAGAAGAGCAGAGAATAAAATAAAAAAAATGAAGGAGTCTGAGCAAAGGAAACAAACTGAGGATAAAAGTGGAGTAGTACCTTATCTTGTTTGATGGCCACACCTTTCAGTCATCTGTAGAGAATCAAGTTCTGTGAAGAAAGTGAAAGTGAGAGGAACAACAGGAGTAGGAGGAAAGGATGTTTAACTCCCGGCAGGGAATAGGATATACGTGTTAGGTTCCTTATTGCAGTCATTTATAGGCTGTGTTTCAGATATCCCGAGCTGCAGTCTTTCCTTCTGACCTTCACATTGTGTGCCCAGATGTATTGTACTGATTGTGGCATTTGTACTAGTCTCTGTTTTCCGCTTGGAAGTTTTCCTATCCTACTTGGCTGGGACATGGATCCTCTCTAGCCTTACCTATTGCTCGCAAGAGGGGACACCTTTCATCAGTTTGTAGATACCTGAAGCTGGCCATTTGTTTGCTCCAGTTTTGTTTTTGGTAGCTCCTGAGGGGCAGTGAAACCAGTAAATTGGGAGTGATGTGTTTAGTTAGGGAGATGACCTCATATATAAATACTCTGCCATTTTAACCCATCTTTTGGTTTATTTATAATTTCAGCTTATTCTAGATATTCATTTGTAAATTCTTTATTTCTTGCCTCTGCTGTTAACCTTGCAAGGGATGCTTCTTATCCTAGTTTACTGGAATTCTAGAGAAAGATATTACTTAACTGAAGCTACATCACCTTTTGTACTTACCTTCTGTACTCACCACTGGCCTATGTTTGTATTCACTACTGCCCTCTTTTAGTGATAATTTTGTGTTCCCTCACTGAGGTTTTATATTAAAAAATTTTTTATTAAGTTTTTATTTTATTTATTAGGGAGAGCGTGTGCATAAGCAGGGGCAAAGGCAGAGAGAGGCGGAGAAGCAGACTCCCTTGATGAGCAGGGAGCCTGATGTGGGGCTTGATCCCAGAACTCTGGGATCATGACCTGAGCCGAAGGCAGATGCTTAATTGACTGAGCCACCCAGGCGCCCCAAAGCCTAACACATTTTCTGTCTGAACTTTTACAGAAAAAAATGTGCTGATTCCTGTCTCAAACATCTGTTTTTAAACTCAGGTTTAATATTTGGAAACAATATAATATATAAATTATGTTTAGAAGTTGGTTACTTGATAAAAATCTGAAAGCTAGAAATAGGGATTATTGGGTGTTTTATCCTCTGAGAAATTTTGCTGCTCGTTCTTTAGGTTCATGAGGTCTGTGAGCTTTATAAGCTTTATAAGCTTTATAAGCTAAATAAGAAATGAGCTTTAATGTTTCTGTGGTACTCAGTGTATGTTCTTCGTAAGACAAAGAAGTTGAATTTTTTTTTCATATTGAATATGTGAAGTTTATGTGTTTATTAACATAATATAAGGTAATACACAGTGTAATGTTGTAAGCCTGAGAACCAAGTAAAAACTATCAGCATGAAAACTGGTTCAAACTTACATAAGAAAATAACTTACCAATAACATAATAATGTTTAGGGGCACCTGGGTGGCTCAGTCAGATGAACATCCACCTCTTGGTTTCAGCTCAGGTCATGATCTCAGGATTGTGGGATTGTGCCCCTGTTGGGCTCCACACTCAGTGGGTAGGTAGAGAAAATCTCCCTCTCCCTCTGCCCCTACTCCCCCCAAATAAATAAGTCTTAAAAAAAGAAATATAAGGGGAGCCTGGTGGCTCAGTCAGTAGAGCATGTGACTTTTGATCCTAGGTTTGTAAGTTAGAGCCCCATGTTGGCTTGTAGAGATTACTTAAAATCTCTAAGGGGTACCTGGCTGGCTTAATTGGAATAGCTTGATTCTTGGTCCTGAGGTTATGAGTTCGAGCCCCACGTTGGGCGTAGAGATTACTAAAACAAACAAACTTAAAGAAAAGATTTATTTATTTTTAAGATTTTATTTGTTTATTTAATTGACAGAGAGACAGTGAGACAGGGAACACAAGCAGGGGGAGTGGGAGAGGGAGAAGCAGGCTTCTTGGTGAGCAGGGAGCTAGATGTGTGGCTGGATGCCAGGACCCTGGAATCATGACCTGAGCCGAAGATAGATGCTTCACGGACTGAGCCACCCAGGCACACTATTAAGATTTATAATAGTAAAAGGCTATAAAAATATTTCTATTTTAAAGATTTTATTTATTTTAGAGAGAATGAGCAGGTGTGAGTGAGCAGGGGAAAGGGGCGGGGAGAGAGAGGGAGAGTAAGAATCCTAGGCAGTCTCTGCCCTGAGCATGGAGCCCCACAGAGGACTTGATCTCATGACCCTGGGATCATGACCTGAGCTGAAATCAAGAGTCAGATGTGGGGTGCATGGGTAGTTCAGTTGGTTAAGCATCTGCCTTTGGCTCAGGTCATGTTCCCAGAGTCCTGGGATTGACTCCCACACTGATCTCCCTCTGCCTCTCTCTCTTTCTCTCTCTCATCAATCAATAAATAATATCTTAAAAAAAAGAAGAGTCAGATGCTTAACCAGCTGAGCGACCCCCAATATTTCTATTTGAAAAACCTGGTTCTGTTTCTCTTCTTGAAGCCATGAAAATTTGTAATTTGTTTGAGAATTAGATTGGAAAGAAAGGACCTGTGTTGATATGAGTTCCGTATGTTTTGTAATTCAGGTATATCATCTGAAGAATTCTGGATTCAAATTTTTTTTTGTTTGTTTTACAAATATTGAGCTACCTATATGCTTTCCCTTGTTAATTATTATTTTTTTATTAATTATTTTTATTAACATATAATGTATTATTTGCCCCAGGGGTACAGGTTTGTGAATCATTAGGCTTACACACTTCACAGCACTCACCATATCACGTATCCTCCCCAATGTCCATAACTCAAGCACCCTCTCCACACTTCCCCTCTCCCCAGCAACCCTCAGTCCCTTATTAATTTTTATAATAAGCATTATTTAGAAATGTGAAATGTATAAAAAACTCATAATACCACATGCTGACATAACCAGTATTAATGTTTTCGTGCACTTATTTATACCACAGACATTTTAAAGCATCTTAATACATGCCATGCCCTGTGCTTGGGATGCAGCAGTAAACGTCATAGCTACAATCCCTGCCCTTGTGGAATTTATAGTTCCTGAGGAATATAGACAATAAGTCTGTGGTTAGCTTTTGAAAAGGCAGTTAGAAGGTGCCAATTTATGCAGATTATAGGTAGTTTAGAGTGGTTCCTAGCCCACTCTACAACATGAACAAAGAATGAAAAGCAGGGAACGGCCTACTTATTAGGTACAATGAACTGAAAAGAAAGGACAGACCGCACACAAATAATTTTCCTTCTTTTAGTTGTCTTCTGCTGGTCCCAAGGTAGGGGTTTCTCATGAATATGGTTGATTACAGTCATGGTAATGTCTTTCCTGCTTGAGGATTTGACTGCTTTGGGACCTTATTTTAGGTTTCTTGACCTGGTCTTCAAGGCTAGATTGGCTGTCAGAGCATCACCTGAACAGTCCAAGATGTACACTTACAGTGGCTCTGTCTTCTTGCTGGTTTCTCCTTACTTTCGGTGTCTCTTCACGGAGCCTGAAGCATGTTTTCAAGTAGCTCCTTAAGGGTCACTTTTTTCTTTTTTTTGTTTCTTTTCTTTTTGTTTTTAAAATTAATTAATTAATGAATGTTTAAATTAACATATAATGTATAATTTGTTTCTGGGGTACAGGTATGTGAATCATCAGTCTTACACAATTCACAGCATTCACATAGCACATACCCTCCCCAGTGTCCATCACCCAGCCACCCTATCCCTCCCACCCCTCTCCACTGCAGCAACGCTCAATTTCTTTCCTGAGACCAAGAGTCTCTTAAGGTTTGTCTCCCTCTCTGGTTTTGTCTTGTTTCATTTTTCCCTCCCTTCCTCTATGATGCTCTGTCTTGTTTCTCAAATTCCTCAAATCAGTGATATCATATGATAATTGGCCCTCTTACTTTTTTCAAGTTTTAAAAAAGTGTCTTTATTCTAGTTCACACTTAATTGCTAGTTTGGTTGAGAATATATTTCTAGGTTGTGATATTGACTTAGTTTTGAAGGCATTGTATCATTCCATGTGACCTTTTTCTCTGTGAGCTTTTAGGATTTTTTTTCTATCCTTTATTTCTGTGAGTATCCTTGGTGTGTGGTTTTCTTTTATTTCATTATTTCATTATTTTGGCCACTGTGGACCCTTTGAACCTGGAGACTCATGACCTTTAGTTCTGGGAAAAGTTGTATTCTTACTTTGATTTTTCCTCTAGTCTCTTTCTAGCACTCTGATTTCATATGTTAGACCTTCTAGACTGAACCTTTGGTTTTCTTTTATTTTCTCTATTTTCCATTTTTTGTTTTTTTTTCCTTTTTGATAGATTTCCTAAACTTTACTAGCATTTCCTCAATTTTACTAGCATTTACTTCCTCTAGCATTTTAATTGCATTTTTCACTTGGTCATGTTTTAAATTTCCAGGAATTTTCTTTTGACATAGACAATACACTATGTTTAGTCACTGTAAGGGAGGAAAAGGTTTCTTCTTGATCCTCATAGGGTCCCTGGCCATGTTTGAAAATAAACTGACAAAGACAGATTAACAGGAGAAAAGCATACAAATTTATTTCTTAAAAGTTTTGCATGATATTGGAGCTTTCGTAAAGAAATGAAGACCCAAAGGAACAGACATGAATATGTTATTTTGGGTTTGATGAAGAGTTAAACGTAGTAAACTGGGGAAAACTTATCAAGACCTATTTGTAGGGTTCTTCTTGGTATCTCTGTCTTTGGAGATGAGGGTGCTCCTTTCTTCTGGAGGCATCTCTCACAAGTGGGTTTTATGACCTATTTCAGGGGAAGGGGGTGGGGGAAAAGGTCAAAAAGACCTTGCTCTGCCTTTTTTCCAACTACTTCAGTTTCCAAGAATCTGTATGCCAAGATGCTGTATTTTGGGGTAGCATGCCTTGAACCCCATCACCAACAATCTCTCCTTTCTTTCTTAAAACACGAGGTGGGGGCATAGACTACAGAATTTTCTGCATTTGGCTTTTAAAACAATTTATCTTGAGTGGTTTTTGTGCTATTTTCAGTATTAAGAATTTGGTATACTTGTACTCAGTGCTTGTGAAAGCTTTTTTTGGAGACTTTTAATAAACATATTGCTGAAATGTTTTGGGATACGATGAAAGTAGAAGATGTTAAATTCTCCCGGAGAACTTAACCGTTTTATTTATTTATTTATTTATTTATTTATTTTTAATTTTATTTTTTATAAACATATAATATATTTTTATCCCCAGGGGTACAGGTCTGTGAATCGCCAGGTTTACACACTTCACAGCACTCACCATAGCACATACCCTCCCCAATGTCCATAATCCCACCCCGCCTCTCCCAACCCCCCTCCCCCCATCAACCCTCAGTTTGTTTTGTGAGATTAAGAGTCACTTATGGTTTGTCTCTCTCCCAATCCCATCTTGTTTCATTTACTCTTCTCCTACCCCCTTAACCCCCCATGTTGCATCTCCTCTCCCTCATATCAGGGAGATCATATGATAGTTGTCTTTCTCCGACTGACTTATTTCGCTAAGCATGATACCCTCTAGTTCCATCCACGTCGTCGCAAATGGCAAGATTTCATTTCTTTTGATGGCTGCATAGTATTCCATTGTGTATATATACCACATCTTCTTTATCCATTCGTCTGTTGATGGACATCTAGGTTCTTTCCATAGTTTGGCTATTGTAGACATTGCTGCTATAAACATTCGGGTGCATGTGCCCCTTCGGATCACTACGTTTGTATCTTTAGGGTAAATACCCAGCAGTGCAATTGCTGGGTCATAAGGTAGTTCTATTTTCAACATTTTGAGGAACCTCCATGCTGTTTTCCAGAGTGGTTGCACCAGCTTGCATTCCCACCAACAGTGTAGGAGGGTTCCCCTTTCTCCGCATCCTCGCCAGCATCTGTCATTTCCTGACTTGTTAATTTTAGCCATTCTGACTGGTGTGAGGTGATATCTCATTGTGGTTTTGATTTGTATTTCCCTGATGCCGAGTGATGTGGAGCACTTTTTCATGTGTCTGTTGGCCATCTGGATGTCTTCTTTGCAGAAATGTCTGTTCATGTCTTCTGCCCATTTCTTGATTGGATTATTTGTTCTTTGGGTGTTGAGTTTGCTAAGTTCTTTATAGATTTTGGACACTAGCCCTTTATCTGATATGTCATTTGCAAATATCTTCTCCCATTCTGTCAGTTGTCTTTTGGTTTTGTTAACTGTTTCCTTTGCTGTGCAAAAGCTTTTGATCTTGATGAAATCCCAATAGTTCATTTTTGCCCTTGCTTCCCTTGCCTTTGGCGATGTTCCTAGGAAGATGTTGCTGCGGCTGAGGTCAAAGAGGTTGCTGCCTGTGTTCTCCTCAAGGATTTTGATGGATTCCTTTCTCACATTGAGATCCTTCATCCATTTTGAGTCTATTTTCGTGTGTGGTGTAAGGAAATGATCCAGTTTCATTTTTCTGCATGTGGCTGTCCAATTTTCCCAACACCATTTGTTGAAGAGGCTGTCTTTTTTCCATTGGACATTCTTTCCTGCTTTGTCGAAGATTAGTTGACCATAGAGTTGAGGGTCTATTTCTGGGCTCTCTATTCTGTTCCATTGATCTATGTGTCTGTTTTTGTGCCAGTACCATGCTGTCTTGATGATGACAGCTTTGTAATAGAGCTTGAAGTCCGGAATTGTGATGCCACCAACTTTGGCTTTCTTTTTCAATATTGCTTTGGCTATTCGAGGTCTTTTCTGGTTCCATATAAATTTTAGGATTATTTGTTCCATTTCTTTGAAAAAAAATGGATGGTACTTTGATAGGAATTGCATTAAATGTGTAGATTGCTTTAGGTAGCATAGACATTTTCACAATATTTATTCTTCCAATCCAGGAGCATGGAACATTTTTCCATTTCTTTGTGTCTTCCTCAATTTCTTTCATGAGTACTTTATAGTTTTCTGTGTATAGATTCTTAGTCTCTTTGGTTAGGTTTATTCCTAGGTATCTTATAGTTTTGGGTGCAATTGTAAATGGGATTGATTCCTTAATTTCTCTTTTTTCTGTCTTGTTGTTGGTGTAGAGAAATGCAACTGATTTCTGTGCATTGATTTTATATCCTGACACTTTACTGAATTCCTGTACAAGTCTAGCAGTTTTGGAGTGGAGTCTTTTGGGTTTTCCACATATAGTATCATATCATCTGCGAAGAGTGATAGTTTGACTTCTTCTTTGCCGATTTGGATGCCTTTAATTTCCTTTTGTTGTCTGATTGCTGAGGCTAGGACTTCTAGTACTATGTTGAATAGCAGTGGTGATAACGGACATCCCTGCCGTGTTCCTGACCTTAGCGGAAAAGCTTTCAGTTTTTCTCCATTGAGAATGATATTTGCGGTGGGTTTTTCATAGATGGCTTTGATAATATTGAGGTATGTGCCCTCTATCCCTACACTTTGAAGAGTTTTGATCAGGAAGGGATGCTGTACTTTGTCAAATGCTTTTTCAGCATCTATGGAGAGTATCATATGGTTCTTGTTCTTTCTTTTATTAATGTGTTGTATCACATTGATTGATTTGCGGATGTTGAACCAACCTTGCAGCCCTGGAATAAATCCCACTTGGTCGTGGTGAATAATCCTTTTAATGTACTGTTGAATCCTATTGGCTAGTATTTTGGTGAGAATTTTTGCATCTGTGTTCATCAAGGATATTGGCCTGTAGTTCTCTTTTTTGATGGGATCCTTGTCTGGTTTTGTGATCAAGGTGATGCTGGCCTCATAAAAGGAGTTTGGAAGTTTTCCTTCCATTTCTATTTTTTGGAACAGTTTCAGGAGAATAGGAATTAGTTCTTCTTTAAATGTTTGGTAGAATTCCCCCCGGGAAGCCATCTGGCCCTGGGCTTTTGTTTGTTTGTTTGGAGATTTTTGATGACTGTTTCAATCTCCTTACTGGTTATGGGTCTGTTGAGGCTTTCTATTTCTTCCTGGTTCAGTTGTGGTAGTTTATATGTCTCTAGGAATGCATCCATTTCTTCCAGATTGTCAACTTTGTTGGCGTAGAGTTGCTCATAGTATGTTCTTATAATTGTCTGTATTTCTTTGGTGTTAGTTGTGATCTCTCCTCTTTCATTCATGATTTTATTTATTTGGGTCCTTTCTCTTTTCTTTTTGATAAGTCTGGCCAGGGGTTTATCGATTTTATTAATTCTTTCAAAGAACCAGCTCCTAGTTTCATTGATTTGTTCTATTGCTTTTTTGGTTTCTATTTCATTGATTTCTGCTCTGATCTTTATGATTTCTCTTCTCCTGCTGGGTTTAGGCTTTCTTTCTTGTTCTTTCTCCAGCTCTTTTAGGTGTGGGGTTAGGTTGTGTACCTGAGACCTTTCTTGTTTCTTGAGAAAGGCTTGTACTGCTATATATTTTCCTCTCAGGACTGCCTTTGTCGTGTCCCACAGATTTTGAACCGTTGTGTTTTCATTATCATTTGTTTCCATGAATTTTTTCAATTTTTCTTTAATTTCCTGGTTGACCCATTCATTCTTTAGAAGGATGCTGTTTAGTCTCCATGTATTTGGGTTCTTTCCAAATTTCCTCTTGTGATTGAGTTCTAGCTTCAGAGCATTGTGGTCTGAAAATATGCAGGGAATGATTCCAATCTTTTGATAACGGTTGAGACCTGATTTAGGACCAAGAATGTGATCTATTCTGGAGAATGTTCCATGTGCACTAGAGAAGAATGTGGATTCTGTTGCTTTGGGATGAAATGTTCTGAATATATCTGTGATGTCCATCTGGTCCAGTGTGTCATTTAAGGCCTTGATTTCCTTGTTGATCTTTTGCTTGGATGATCTGTCCATTTCAGTGAGGGGAGTGTTAAAGTCCCCTACTATTATTGTATTATTGTCGATGTGTTTCTTTGATTTTGTTATTAATTGGTTTATATAGTTGGCTGCTCCCATGTTAGGGGCATAGATATTTAAAATTGTTAGATCTTCTTGTTGGACAGTTCCTTTGAGTATGATATAGTGTCCTTCCTCATCTCTTATTATAGTCTTTGGCTTAAAATCTAATTGATCTGATATAAGGATTGCCACTCCTGCTTTCTTCTGATGTCCATTAGCATGGTAAATTCTTTTCCACCCCCTCACTTTAAATCTGGAGGTGTCTTCAGGTTTAAGATGAGTTTCTTGTAGGTAACATATAGATGGGTTTTGTTTTTTTATCCATTCTGATACCCTGTGTCTTTTGATTGGGGCATTTAGCCCATTCACATTCAGGGTAAGTATTGAGAGATATGAATTTAGTGCCATTGTATTGCCTGTAAGGTGACTGTTATTGTATATTGTCTCTGTTTCTTTCTGATCTACTACTTTTAGGGTCTCTCTTTGCTTAGAGGACCCCTTTCAATATTTCCTGTAGAGCTGGTTTGGTATTTGCAAATTCTTTCAGTTTTTGTTTGTCCTGGAAGCTTTTAATCTCTCCTTCTATTTTCAATGATAGCCTAGCTGGATATAGTATTCTTGGCTGCATGTTTTTCTCGTTTAGTACTTTGAATATATCATGCCAGCTCTTTCTGGCCTGCCAGGTCTCTTTGGATAAGTCTGCTGCCAATCTAATATTTTTACCATTGTACGTTACAGACTTCTTTTCCCGGGCTGCTTTCAGGATCTTCTCTTTGTCACTAAGACTTGTAAATTTTACTATTAGGTGACGGGGTGTGGACCTATTCTTATTGATTTTGAGGGGGGTTCTCTGAACCTCCTGGATTTTGATGCTTGTTCCCTTTGCCATATTGGGGAAATTCTCTCCAATAATTCTCTCCAATATACCTTCTGCTCCCCTCTCTGTTTCCTCTTCTTCTGGAATCCCAATTATTCTAATGTTGTTTCGTCTTATGGTGTCACTTATCTCTCGAATTCTCCCCTCATGGTCCAGTAGCTGTTTGTCCCTCTTTTGCTCAGCTTCTTTATTCTCTGTCATTTGGTCTTCTATATCACTAATTCTTTCTTCTGCCTCATTTATCCTAGCAGTGAGAGCCTCCATTTTTGATTGCACCTCATTAATAGCTTTTTTGATTTCAACTTGGTTAGATTTTAGTTCTTTTATTTCTCCAGAAAGGGCTTTTATCTCTCCCGAGAGGGTTTCTCTAATATCTTCCATGCCTTTTTTGAGCCCGGCTAGAACCTTGAGAATCGTCATTCTGAACTCTAGATCTGACATATTACCAATGTCTTTATTGATTAGGTCCCTAGCCTTTGGTACTGCCTCTTGTTCTTTTTTTTGTGGTGAGTTTTTCCGCCTTGTCATTTTGTCCAGATAAGAGTAGATGAAGGAGCAAGTAAAATACTAAAAGGGTGGCAACAACCCCAGGAAAATATGCTTTAGCCAAATCAGAAGAGATCCCAAATCGTGAGGGGGGAGAAAGGGGATAAAAAGAGGTTCAGAAAGAAAAAAAAAAAAAGAAAGAAAGAAACAATTAAAAAAAGAAAACCAATAAAGAAAAAATAAAAAAGGAAAAAAAATGTATATTAGATAAACTAGTTAAAAAACCTTAAAAAAGAAAAGGGTAAAAGTTAAAAAAATTTAGCAGAAGAAGAAAAATAAATTGAAAAAGAGAAAAAAATTAAATTAACTGCAAGGCTAAAGAATCATGGGGAGAAAGCCATGAGTTCCGTGCTTTGCTTTCTCCTCCTCTGGAATTCCGCTGCTCTCCTTGGTATTGAAACTGCACTCCTTGGTAGGTGAACTTGGTCCTGGCTGGGTTTCTTGTTGATCTTCTGGGGGAGGGGCCTGTTGTAGTGATTCTCAAGTGTCTTTGTCCCAGGCGGAGTTGCACCGCCCTTACCAGGGGCCGGGCTGAGTAATCCACTCGGGTTTGCTTTCGGGAGCTTTTGTTCCCTGAGCACTTTCCGTAGAGTTCTGGAGGGCGGGAATGAAGATGGCGGCCTCCCGGTCTCCAGCCCGGAGGAGCCGAGAGCCCGGGGTCCCACTCCTCAGTGCGCCCTCAGAGAACAGCGCCCAATTACTCCTGTCACCCTGGCCTCCGGCCGTGCTCCGAGCTGACCGAGCCTGCGACCGGTTCAAGGTAACCCCGAGCTTAGAGCTTACTCCTTAGCTCTGTCTCTGTAGCCAGCTTCCCCGTTCTAATACCTGTAAGCTCTGCGACACTCAGACACCCCCGATCCTTCTGTGACCCTGCGGGACCTGAGGCCACGCTGACCCTGCGTGGGCTTCACCCCGGTTAAGCCTCTGGAGCGATGTCCCTCAGCGGAACAGACTTTTAAAAGTCCTGATTTTGTGCTCCGTTGCTCCGCCGCTTGCCGGGAGCCGGCCCCTCCCCCCGCGGTCTATCTTCCCATTGCTTTGGATTCACTTCTCCGCCAGTCCTACCTTTCAGAAAGTGGTTGATTTTCTGTTTCTAGAGTTGCTGTTCTTCTTCTCTTCGATCTCGATCTCCCGTTGGATTTGTAGGTATTTGCAGTCTTTAGATAAGCTATCTAGCTGATCTCCCGCTACCTGAAGTGGTCTCAGCCTGCTACTTCTCCGCCATCTTGACCGAGACTGAACTTAACCGTTTTAATATTCTAATAGTTTTATGTTTTGCAAACTGTGGTGTATGTTTTTGGTTTCCCATTACTTGTTTATATTATATTATTTTATTTTATTTTTTTAAAGATTTAGTTATTTACTTGACAGAGACCACAAGCAGGGGGAGAGCGACAGGCAGAGAAAGAGGGAGAAGCAGGCTTCCCACCGAGCAGGGAGCCCGATGCAGGGATCGATCGCAGGACTGAGATCATGACCTGAGCTGAAGGCAGACAGTTAACCGACTAAGCCACACAGGCGCCCCTGTTTATATTATTTTAAAAGCACAATTTGATCCTAGTTTCCGAAAAACCAGGAAAATTTTGTGAGAAGTGTTTATAGTAAAAGCAGAAGCTTTAAAGTACATTTGGTATTAAGTTTATAAAGGGATTTAAGTTGACTGCCTATTAGTAATAATTCTTTTCGTATTGTCAGAAAATGGTATTTTCAGGGGTGCCTGGGTGGCTCAGTGGGTTAAAGCCTCTGCCTTCGGCTCGGGTCGTGATCCCAGGGTCCTGGGATCAAGCCCCGCATCAGGCTCTCTGCTCAGCAGGGAGCCTGCTTCCCCCTTCCTCTCTGCCTGCCTCTCTGCCTACTTGTGATCTCTGTCTGTCAAATAAATAAATAAAATCTTTTAAAAAAAAGAAAAAAGAAAATGGTATTTTCAGCTTCCGTTTGAGATTTATCTTGTGGAATGTATCTAGTACTTCATTCTTGTGAAAAAGCCAGAGTACTTTTTAGTTTTACTTATATTTTTTTTTCAGAATGCTTTTAATATTGAACTTTCTTGCGTTACAATAGGGTTTCTGCATTTATTATATACTGTAGAAAGATTTTACGGTGTAAGATTTTTTAATATGTTATTGGTCTCTCTTTACAATGAAAATGTAAAGTGATATCTTTTTGAGCAGTGTAAGAATGAACTCCACCCTTACACATTTCAGAGAGTAAATATTAAATAATAAGAAATTAACTTGATTATAAGAACAGAATGCAAAATATCTTGTCTTGAAATGTGTAGATTAGAAGAGACTGAAAACATTGATTTATTCTGCCATACTTTCAGGATTCGTTTGTCTTCTGTCTTCATTATTGTCTTAACTATAAGCAGTAGTAGTTGTGCTTTTCTACACTAGGTGGCAGGAGAATATTGGCTTGCTAACACTGCTGGAAGCAGCGTGATACTTGAAATGTTCTTTCTCTTGAATGTTCGAGTTCAGAAAACAAAGTTGGCTACTCAACAATAAGAATTTCTTATCCAAAAAGAAGTCTAAATACTTGGTTTGATATTTTGAATTTAGAAATTCCATTTTCTGGGAAATTTAAAGCTCTGTAAACAGATTCATTTTGTTGTAGTTCTCTGGTTTTTGTATAACCAAATTTTACTAATTTCATTGAACAGTTTTGAGAATTTAGATGATAACTTGTGAGATACATTTCTACTTCTCTGAAGGATTAGCAAGCAACTGTTTGGTAAGATGTTACGTGGACATCACATGATAGAGTAGCAGTTACAGATTACCAGCTGGAGTTTATTTTAATGGGTTCTGATGACCTGTATAAAGGGCACTTGGCTGGCTCAGTCAGTTGAGCATGTGACTCTTGATCTTGGGGTTGTGAGTTCAAGCCCCACTTTGGGCATGGAGCCTACTTAAAAAAAAAAGAAAGAAAGAAAGAAAGAAATCAAATGACCAGTATGAGGTGTTCTAAAAGTCTGGCTGGCTCAGTTGGAGGAGCATGTAACTCTTGATCTTGGGGTTGTGGGTTCAAGTCCCACACTGAGTTTAAAGATTTTTCAAATACATTTAAAAAAAACCCCACACCTTAACCCCTCTCCCCCATATTAATTGAAGATCCATTTTTGGTTCTCTTCTCAAACTGTTTTGGATCTGCAGACTTAACTTGGGTTGAAAGAGTTCCTGGGAGATTTTAAGGAGAAAAAAATTTTTTTTAGAAGATTTTATTTACTTATTTGAGAGAGAGTGAGTAAGACAGCATAAGAGGGGACAGGGGAGGGCTCAGCAGGAGAGGGATAAGCAGACTCCCCGTTGAGCAGGGAGCCCAGTGTAGGTCTTGATCTGAGGACCCTGGGATCATAATCTGAGGCAAAGACAGATGCTTAGCCAACTGAGCCACCCAGGTACCCCTAAAGAAAATTTCTATCTTTGATTTATCTATCCAGTATTTACTGAGCCCATAATTGTACTATACCTGGCTCTGTACACAAAGGTGAATATCACGGTCAAAGAATCCTTTATTATATGGTAAATGCCATAAGAGAGGTATCGATGACGTCTTCTAGTGAAATGGATCCTTATTTTAAATTACAGACACATGAAAAATCATTTTTTTGTCTTAATAAAATACCTTCATTTTTGGCTTTGTGTTAACTAAGTGAACAGTTAACTTAGAATATATTTTTTTTAAGAATGTAATTTTTGTAAATTTTGACTTCATTATTTGTTTTAACTAATCCTCTTAAAAAAAGCCATATTATACTAAATTGAAGATATTTTGGTATGGCTTATGTTATGTGTACTTTATATGTGATAAACTTTTAATATTGCCAGTATGGAATTATCTCTGAAAGGTATTCTGTATATTATTCTCTGTCATGACATCTAATTATGGTATAGCTTTCTTGCACAGTTCTCTACAGAACTATTTCTTTCTTTTTTTTTTTTTTTTAAAGATTTTATTTATTTATTCGACAGACAGAGATCACAAGTAGGCAGAGAGGCAGGCAGAGAGAGGAGGAAGCAGGCTCCCTGCTGAGCAGAGAGCCCGATGTGGGGCTCGATCCCAGGATCCTGAGACCATGACCTGAGCTGAAGGCAGAGGCTTAACCCACTGAGCCACCCAGGCGCCCCGACTACAGAACTATTTCTAAACAAAGGTACTATTTATGGAATCCTTAAATTTCCATTATATTTATCCTGAGGGTATGTTACTTGAGAAGTAATGAAATCATTTATCATATGTTTAAAATGTGTTCATTTTTTCAAATAAACATTTATTGAGCACCTACCTGCCAGATCTTGTGCCTGGCACTGGAAACATCAGTGGACCAAACAGAAAATTTTCCTATCTCCTTGATGTTATCATTTAAGGAGGGGAGGGGTATCCTTTTTTTTTTTTTTAAAGATTTTATTTATTTATTTTACATTGAGAAAGAGAGAGAGAGAGCATAAGCAGGGAGAAGGGGCAGAAGGAGAAGCAGACTCTTTGCTGAGCAGGGAGCCCAGTGCAGGACTCGATCCCAGGACCCTGAGATCACGACCTGAGCCAAAACCAAGAGTTGAAGGCTCAAGCAACTGTACTGTCCAGGTGCCTCATTCCACTTTACTTACTTCTAATAGTACAGTTTAGTTCCACCTGTTTGTGAACTTTATATAAATGTAGTCTTATAGTATATATTCTTTTGTGTCTTTCACTCAAGACACATATACTTGTGGATTCAGCATAGCATATGGTTGTAGATCATTCATATTGCTGTGGAACATGGATAAGCAAACCGACCCACAGGCTAAATCTGGCCCGTTTGTCTGTTTGTTTGAGAGGGGAAGAGAGAAAGATGGGGGAGAGGGGCAGAGGGCACAGGAGAGAGAGAAGCTTAAGCAGGCTTCACACCCAGAATGAAGCCTGGGGCTCAATCTTAAAATCCTGAGATCATGACCTGAGTGGGAATCAAGTCATATGCTTAATCAAGTGAGCCACCTAGGTGCCCCATGGCCCCTGCATATTTGTGTACAGCCCGTGAGCTACTTTCTTACATTTTTAAATAGTTAAAAGAATTTTTTGTGACCTATGAAACTTACATGAAATTCAAATTTCAATATCTATAATAAAGTATATGGTTAGTTTTGTTCTACAAGGGCAGAGTTAAATAGTTGTATCAGAGAAGAGATGGCTGGCAAAACCTAAAATAATTACTGTCTGGCTTTTTATAGAAAAATTTTGCCAACCCCTATTGAGTATATCAGTGTTTGAATATATTACAGTATGCTTATTCATTCTACTGTTGGTGGGGAATTGAAAAGTTTACAGTTTTTGCTTTATTATGAGTAGAGGATACTGTTTTTTCTTTTCAAAATTTAGCCACCATTATTTTCTCATTAGGTATCTTGTATTGAATAGAGAACTGTATTTTTAAAAAAATTTCATTTATGTATTTTGAGAGAGAGACAGAGAGAGGTCTGAGCTGGGGAAGGGGCAGAGGGAGCAGATCTCAAGAGCCACCCAAGCACTCCAAAGTAGAGAAGTATTTTAATTCATTTTTTAGTTTTACTTTATTGTGGTAAGACTTAATAAAATTTTAAGTACAGTATTGCTGACTCTAGGTGCAGTGTTATACAGCAGATCTCAAGAGCTTAGTCATTGTGTGTAATTGAAACTTTTTGTGTACTGATTAGTGATTCCCAATTTTCCCCTCTCTTCAACCTCTGATACCATCAGTCCATACTGGGATTCCATAAATTTGACTATTTCAGATGCCTTATATAAGGGGACTCATGCAGTATTAGTCTTTTTGAGACCAGCTTATTTCACTTAGCATATTGTCCTCAAGGTTCATTCATGATGTTGCATATTTGCAAAATTTTCTTCTTTTTTAAAAAAGATTTTATTTGTAAGTGATCTCTACACCCATTGTGGGGCTCAAACTTAAAACCCCAAGAGTAAGAGTCACATGGTCTACCTATTGAACCAGCCAGGTTCCCCAATACTTCCTTCTATTTTTTTTTTAAAATATTGTTCTTATTTATTTATTCATTTATTTATTTTAGATTTTATTTTTGAGTAATCTCTATACCCACTGTGGAGCTCAGACTTAGAACGATGAGATCAAGAGTTGCCTGTTTCTCTGATTGAGCCAGCTAGCTGGCTTTTTTTTTTCCTTCTTTTTAAAGTCTGAATAAGGGGTGCTTGGGTGGCCCAGTTGGTTAAGTGTCTGACTTGTGATTTTGGCTCAGGTCATGATCTCCTGTGTCATAGGATTGAGCCCTGTGTTGTCAGTGTCCCTGCTCAGTGGGGAATCTGCTTGAGATTCTCTCTCCCTCTCTCTGTCTCTCCCCCAATTTGTGTTTTCTCTCTGTCTCTAAAATGAATAAATAAATCTTAAAAAAAAAAAAAAAAAGTGAAGGCTGAATAATACTCCATTGTATGAGAACCACTCTGATCCACTCACAGGTTGATTTGACAAGTTTTTCTGTATTTTTTTAGGGTCCATTTGTCCTTACAAATAGATTAGAGGTAAGAACCGTGCCTTGAGTTTTATTTCTTTTGAACTCCAGTATACATGAGACACATTCTGCTTTGAGGCTACAAATAATGAAGTAATTATTCTTCTCCTTAAGTTTTATACCTCTGCTCTCTTTTGTCAACATTTTATAGCCAGCCCAATAGTTCTCTAATGGTCTTTTTTAACTGGTATAGGTAGTGTGGCATTTTTCTTTGTGTTTTCACTCATTCTTACTTTTCCTTATTTTAAAGTTATTTAAATTCCAACAGGCTCAGGACTTCCTCTCCTATTGCATACTTTTAAATTTAAGCTGGCAGTGGGGCTCTGGTTATAATGAGATGACCTCTGAGCAGTTCTGTTTCTCAAACAGTAATTTTTTTTTTTTTTACATAAATGTTAATTTATGCACTTGAGTTGGATGCTACACTAATCTTGTGCTCTTTCCCAAGAGAAAGGTTTATGGTCTGTCAATAGTACTGCAGAGGAAGGGAAGAAGGGGTATTTTTTTTACTTTGTAATTGTTTCTGGAGACTTTCCCACAGTATGTCTTTGAGCTGGCCACAAAATGTTCTTTGAGAAAAAGCTAAATTCTTTCTCCATTAAGTTAATGGCTGATGTGTTGCCTGGAGTGTTCAATAGAAGGAAACATTCATTGTGCTTCATCATGGATTTTTTTTTCCCCTTGCTGACTGAGATAGGAATCCTTCCTACCCAAAACTTGAAGAACACAGATGATGAGTAAGGTACTGCATAGAAGTAATTTGACAGAATGAAAACCAGTAGCAGTGAGCTTCTACTACTCTTGTAATTTGGAAATATCTTGAAATTCAGTACTCTTCTTGTGGCATAAATAGCCACTTAACAACAGATTCAAATAATTTTGATTTTCCAGTGATAGAGGGAATCCTAAGCCTAACTAGAGAAAATCTGGTTTTACTCAAAAATATACTTTCTTCGGTTATATTTCTGTGAGGTAAAGATTTGTAATGAAAAAAAAAAGTGTTGAATTCTTGAGTTTAGTCATTTACAGAAGTATTGAAGTGTCATGTAAATACATCCTGTTGGTTGTTTCTGAGAATTAGTCTGACCAACAGTATTATTTTGGGACAGGAAGGGTGATTGATTAATTTGTTTTACTTTTTTTTTTTTAAGATTTTATTTATTTATTTGACAGACAGAGATCACAAGTAAGCAGAGAGGTAGGCAGAGAGAGAGGGGGAAGCAGGCTCCCTGCTGAGCAGAGAGCCCAAAGTGAGACTCGATCCCAGGACCCTGAGATCATGACCTGAGCCGAAGGCAGAGGCTTAACCCACTGAGCCACCCAGGCGCCCTTGCTTTACTTTCCTTAACCTACTTGTTTTGCAGGAATTTTTTTCATCTTGGTCTCTAAGAAGCAGTCCAAAGTTGGCAGTTCTACTGTTCCTTTATGTACTATGTTTTCTTAATTACATAGGTACAGACTGGAAATTTAGCTTTTGAACCCTTATTTATTTATTATTTTAAAGATTTTATTTATTTTGTTATTTTAAAGATTTTATTTATTTTAGGTAGAGATAGAGAATGGGAAGGGGGAAAGAAAATCCCAAGCCGACTCTGTATTGAGCGTGGAGCCAGATATGGGGCTTGATTCCAGGACCCTGAGATTATTTCCTGAGCCGAAATCAGGAGTCAGGCACTTAACCAACTGAGCTACCCAGGCACCCCTTGAGCCCTTATTTATATAATTTTTTTCTTGTGATGGGTTCTACAGAGCATTTTGGACTTGAAGATTATATTTGTTATCTTTTTACTATAATAACAGACTATACAAGAAGAAATATAGACAATAATTAGGTTTATAGCTCTTTTAATACAGAAAATGACCAGGTCTTGGTTTATAATGTTTTGTATTATGACTTTAGAAAACTTGGTGAGGGACGCCTGGGTGGCTCAGTTGGTTAAGCAGCTGCCTTCGGCTCAGGTCATGATCCCGGCGTCCTGGGATCGAGTCCCACATCAGGCTCCTTGCTCATCGGGGAGCCTGCTTCTCCCTCTGCCTCTGCCTTCCATTCTGTCTGCCTGTGCTTGCTCTCTCTCCCTCTCTCTCTCTGACAAATAAATAAATAAAATCTTAAAAAAAAAAAAAAAAGAAAAAGAAAACTTGGTGAGTTTTGGCATTTAAAATTGACATGGGATTATTTTTTGGAGGAATCTGGCCCAGTGCAAGAAGCATCTAAAGATTTTTCCTGAAGACAGTATCTTAAATTCTCAGTCTGTGTTTTTTTGTTTTTTGTTTTTTTGAGGTGCCTGGGTGGCTCAGTTGGTTGAATATCTGAATCTTGGTTTCACCACAGTTCACGATCTCATGGGTGGTGGGATCAAGCCCTACCTCAGGCTCTGCGCTCAGCAGAGATTCTACTTCAAGATTCTCTCCCTCTGCTCCTCCCTCTACTTGTGTGCTTGCACACAAAGTCCTCTCTATCAGATAGATGAATTTTGGAAAAAAAGATTTTATTTTTAAGTAATCTCTACACCCATTGTGGGACTTGAACTTAAACTCCAAGATTAAGAGTTACGTGCTGTATGGAATGATCCAGCCAGGCTCCCCATTAAATTCTTGGTCTGGTTTTTAAGGTTCTCCTTCCACCTTATTTTTTATAGCTTTGTAATTATCTTATAAAAGTCTATGAGGTTTAGTTTTTTTTTATTCTTTCTTTCTCTCTCTTTCTTTCCTTCCTTCCTTTCTGTCTTTAATTCATTTTTTGACAGAGAGCACAAACGGGGAGTGGCAGAGGGAGAGGGAGAAGAGGCTACCTGCTCAGCAGGGATGTGGGGCTTGATCCCAGAACCCCAGGAGCATGACCTGAGCCAAAGGCAGACATTCAACAGACTGAGCCACTCAGGTGCCCCTAGTTTTTTTTTTTTTTTTTTTCCTTTTAGAATTTTAGGGAACTTGAATTTAATTAAAATAAACAAATGTTTGAGGGTTCCAGAGGTATTATTAATTGTAACTACTTTAAAAGACCCTTTATAGGCCTCTAGCCAAAAGACTGTGTATTACCTGTGTAGGAGAAGGTTAAGATGGGGATAGACATCCAGTTGGAAGAAAATGATTAAGAATCAAATTCATAGAATTACCATTGACTTTGCTTTTATGATTTCTGCGATAGCATGTAAATTTGTTCAAGAGTGACTAAGACTAGGTCTTTTTGTTGAATAACAATGTAATTTAATATAATCCTAATGTTGATGTTATATAATTAGACTTTGGTAATATGGAAGGCAGCAAATTGGTTTCAGGATACATAGCTTCAAGAGATTGCAGTGAAGCAGATACTAGGTTGCTCTTTTGCCTGAAAGAATATTAAGATTTGAAAGTTGGCTTAATTCGTGGACTTGAAAACAGAAAACATCACTTTTTATAGAATATATGTCGAAATTTTGTCATTATTAAATTGTAAACCCTTTTAGTACTCTGTGAGGTTAGGCCTAATCATTATTTTTCTTCTGTCTAGGTGGGTAAATTGAATGACAGATAATACAGTTACTCATTTTGTTTTTTTATTTTTAAAAAATTTTATTTATTTATTTGAGAGACAGAGAGAGTACAAGCCAGGGGAAAGGGCAGAGGGAGAAAGAGAAGTGGACTCACACTTCCTGTTGAGCAGGGAGCCCAACAGGGGGCTTGATCCCAGGACCTTGATCATGACCTGAGCCAAAGGCAGATGCTTACCCACTGAGTCACCCAGGTGCCCCCAGAGTTACTCATTTTAATCAGGTGATGAAATAAGTGCATTCTTTTATTCATTCCTGTATTCATTAAACTGTGTGAAAAGTATTGTGCTCAGTATTTAGGGGAATATAGAATGAGTAAGGTGTTTTGTGTTTCATAAGGAGCCTGTAGTTTACTGGGTAGGTGAACATGTATATAAATGATAAGAATTAAAAGCAAAATAGATAAAGAAAGAAAAAAACAAAAACAAAAAACACCAAAAAAAGCTAGCAAAATATAAAACCTAATCAATGAGTTGTAATTAATTTGAGTTATTAGGATGTAACAACATTTAAGTTTGGTCTAGAAGGTGATACTTCCATAAGTAGGGTAAGGGTGTCTGATGGTATCTCTTCTTACA
This sequence comes from Enhydra lutris kenyoni, assembly GCF_002288905.1. Taxonomy (NCBI): domain Eukaryota; kingdom Metazoa; phylum Chordata; class Mammalia; order Carnivora; family Mustelidae; genus Enhydra; species Enhydra lutris. The sequence goes on from NW_019154102.1 coordinate 13,355,549, forward strand.
AAGGCATTAATATAATGAGGGTCCCACTCTTGTGGCCTCAGGTAACCCTGATTACCTCAAAGAAGCCCCATCTCCAGAAGCCATCACAGTGCAGCTTAGGGCTTCACTGTATGAATTTTGGAAGAATACACACATTTAGTTCATAGCACACTGAAGACATTTTCCCTCTATAATAATAAGTTGTTTTGGAACCATAGGTTTGAGGAAGAAATTAATCTTTATGCTTATGTTTCGTTTGTATATAAATTTCTCCCTGGGAAGTTAATAGCCATCAGAATCTTTTAGCTAATGAGTGACATTTTTCAGATTCACATAGTCAAAACCTGTGCGATGCTCTCATTCTGAACTCTACTAAGTTTAAATTGTTTTACCTGCACAGAGAGAACAAGCAGTAAACAAAATAAGAGCTAGATATGTATTTATGATGTAGTGCCAGCTTGTTCGTATCTTTTGACTTTGCTAGAGGTAGGTAATAATGTCAGTTCCTGGGAAACAATTCTGTCTCCTCCTCCCTTTAAAAAATGAAACCATAGGGCGCCTGGGTGGCTCAGTGGGTTAAGCCGCTGCCTTCAGCTCAGGTCATGATCCCAGGGTCCTGGGATCGAGTCCCGCATCGGGCTCTCTGCTCAGCAGGGAGCCTGCTTCCCTTCCTCTCTCTCTGCCTGCCTCTCTGCCTACTTGTGATCTCTGTCTGTCAAATAAATAAATAAAATCTTTAAAAAAAAATAAAAAATGAAACCATAGAAATTTTTCTTTTGACCATGTTAGTTTCCTGATATGAAAACATGCATTTAATTTTTTTGTGGTAACAGATTATTGAAACAAATTACTGTTACTTAAAATGTAACTAGACTTAATTTTTAGAGTAGTTTTAAGTTCACAGCAAAATCAAGGAGAAAGTACAGTGTTTTCATATATTACCTGTTCCCACACATGCATAGCCTTGCCCATTCTCAGTATCCCATTTCTGAGTGGTACATTTTTTTCCAATATATGAACCTACATTGACACATCATAATCACCCAGATACTAGAGTTTACATTAGAGTTCATTCTTGGTGTTGCACATTCCATTATGGTTTTGTTTTGTTTTGAAAGATTTTTATTTATTTATTTGACAGACAGAAATCACAAGTAGGCAGAGAGGCAGGCAGAGAGAGAGGGGTGGGGGGAAGTAGGCTCCCTGCTGAGCAGAGAGCTTGAGGCAGTGCTGGATCCCAGGACCCTGGGATCGTGACCTGAGCCTAAGGCAGAGGCTTTAACCCACTGAGCCACCCGGGCACCCCTGTTTTTTTTTTTTTTTTTTTTTAAGATTTTATTTAGTTATTGGACAGAGACAGACACAGCGAGACAGGGAACACCAGCAGGGGACATGGGGGAGGGAGAAGCAGGCTTCCTGCGGAACAGGGAGACTGCGGCGGTGCTGGATCCCAGGACCCTGGGATTGTGACCTGAGCCTAAGGCAGATGCTTAATGACTGAGCCACCCAGGGGCCCATTGTTTTTATTTATTTATTTATTTATATTTTTAAAGCTCTACCCCCAGTGTGGGGCTTGAACTCACAATCCAAGATCGAGGGTCTCATGTTCTACCAACTGAGCCAGCCAGGTGTCTCCCCCCACCTCCCCGCCCCGCCCTTGGTATGGGTTTTGACAAATGTATAATGATGTGTATCTAGCATTGTAGTGTCATACAGAACGGATTCACTGCACTAAAAATCTTCTGTTTCATCTATTCATTGCTTCTTCTCCTTTTTCCCTTGGCAACCACTGATCTTTTTATTGTCTTCACAGTTTTGCCTTTTCTAGAAAATATAGAACTGAAATCTTACAGTATGTAGCCTCTTCTGATTATCTTCTTTCACTTAGTAATATGCATTTAAGGTTCCACAATGTCTTTTTGTGACTTGATAACTCCTTTTTTGGGATGGATGGATGGATGGATTGATTGATTTATAATGTGTGTGTGGGGGGGAGGGGGAGCAGCAGAGGGAGAGAGAAAGAGAGAGGGAGAGAGAGAGAAAAACTCAAGCGCTGATGCAGGGCTTGATCTCAGGACCCTGAGATTATGACCTGAGACCAGATGAAATCAAGATTGGGTGCTTAACTAACTAAGCTACCCAGGCGCCCATTTTTTGTTTTGTTTTGTTTTAAGAGGAAAAGGATTAATTTGTTTTTAATATTAAATAATATTTCATTATATGGATGTGCTAGTTTGTTTATTCATTTACCTAATGAAGGATTTCTTGGCTGCTTCCAGGTTTTGGTAGTTACGAAAAAGCTTCTATAAATGTTGTGTGCAGGTTTTTGAATGGATATAAGTTTTCATCCTGTTTGGGTATATACCAAAGAGTGTAATTGCTGGATCACATGGTAAGAGTATGTTTAGTTTTGTAAGAAACCACCAAATTGTGTTCCAAAGAGGCTGTACCATTTTATATTCTACCAGCAATGAATGAGAGTTTGTGTTGTTTCACCAGTATTTGGATTTTGTCCACGTAGTAGGTGCGTTGCTGTTAACTTTTTGATTGGCAGTTTGTTTCTGAAAGTCCTGGGGGCTGCTTGATTGTGTGAAAGTGTTATTAATATCTTACATGACATAGACAAGTATATTTATCCAGAGTAGAATCTAACTGCAAGTGCCAAATAGTCTGGAGTTGTGTCTAAATGTTTATATTGCTTTAAAGTATATCCATGCTATGATTGTATGTAATATATGCATACAGATGAGCTGGAAGGGAACTTTTTTTTTTTTATAAAGATTTTTTTTTTTTTTTTAATTTGACAGACAGAGATCACAAGTAGGCAGAGAGGCAGGCAGAGAGAGAGGGGAGGAAGCAGGCTCCCTGCTGAGCAGAGAGCCCGATGTGGGGCTCGATCCCAGGACCCTGGGATCATGACCTGAGCCGAAGGCAGAGGCTTTAACCCACTGAGCCACCCAGGCACCCCTGGAAGGGAACTTTTTAAAAAAGTGATTTGTTGGCCTACCTTCTGTTTTCATTAGAGTTCTAATGTTTGTAAAGGAACATAAGGGAAAGCTTGAATAGTTTACCTTTTAGGATGTGTTTTAAATATTTGATATTTGAGTTGCTTTTAGTTACAATCCAGGCCATTTATGAAGTCTTTGTGATATTTGTTTTGTTAGATACACATTTGCAAACTTTTTAAAAAACTTGGTCATTTTTTACTGTCTGTTTGATTATATTCCAGAAATATGACAACTTGAGAGAAAATGGGATATGGGCTACCATGGATTTTAATGACTTTGTACATTTAAAATATTAATGATGCCTAAAATATCTAAAATACTGTACCCATGGGTCTGTAATTCAGGTTGTTAATGACTTCTCATCTTAAAATTTTTAATTCACCCTTACATGTATTTTTAGGTTCCTTTGAGATTTGACAAATGTTCTACTGGATTGTGTTTTTCTTCAAACAAAGCAAGAATAAGACTTGAAAATGAGTTATGTCCTCAGTGTATTAAGTCTTGTTGAAAGAGAAGAAGATCACAGATTCACAATTTAAAAATAAAGATTTTGCTATTATAAGAATTGCATTGCAGGAAAGAAGGAGGGGAGTGCTCACCAGTTACAGGTTGAAGATTTCCACCCCATTTCTTCAGTACATCAAGATATATATATATATATATATATATATATATATATATATATATACATATTTTTATATATATATAAATCTTTTTAGGTATTTTAATTTATTTGTCAGAGAGAGAGAGCACAAGCAGGGGGAGCAGCAGGTAGAGGGAGAAGTAGGCTCCCCACTGAGCAGGGAGCCTGATGCGGGACTTGATCCTAGGACCCTGGGATCGTGACCTGAGCCCAAGGCAGATACTTAACTGATGGAGCTACCCAGGCATCCCAAATTTTATTTTTATATATATATATATATATATATATATATTCATATATATGCACACACATATACATATATACACATGTATATATGTTTATGCATATATATATACATATATGTGTGTACATATACTCACACATATTTTTAAAATTAACATATAATGTATTATTTGTATCAGGGGTACAGGTCTGTGATTCATCAGTCTTAACGCAATTCACAGCACTTATCATAGCACATACCCTCCCAGTGTCCATCACTCAGCCACCTCATCCGTCCCACCCCCTTCCCCTTCAGCAACCCTCAGTTTGTTTCTTTTTTTTTTTTTTTTAAGATTTTATTTATTTATTTTACAGAGAGATCACACGTAGGCAGAGAGGCAGGCAGAGAGAGAGGAAGGGAAGCAGGCTCCCTGCTGAGCAGAGAGCCTGATGTGGGGCTTGATCCCAGGACCCTGGGATCATGACCTGAGCTGAAGGCAGAGGCTTTAACCCACTGAGCCACCTAGGTGCCCACTCAGTTTGTTTCTTGAGATTCAGAGTCTCTTATGGTTTGTCTCCTCTCTGGTTTTGTCTTATTTCATTTTTCTCTCCCTTCCCCTATGATCCTCTGTCTTGTTTCTCAAATTCGTCATATCAGTGAGATCATATGATAATTGTCTTTCTCTGATTGACTTATTTTGCTTAGCATAATACCCTCTAGTTTCATTCACGTCATTGCAAATGGCAAGGTTTCGGTTTTTGATGGCTGCATAATATTCCATTGTATACGTGTGTGTGTGTGTGTGTGTGTGTGTGTGTGTGTGTCTCACATTTTCTTTATCCATTCATCTGTTGGTGGACATTTAGGCTCTTTCCGTAGTTTGGCTATTGTGGACATTGCTGCTGTAAACATTGGGGTATAGGTGCCCCTTTGGATCACTGAATTTGTATCTTTGGGGTAAATACCCAGTAGTGCAATTGCTGGATTGTAGGGTAACTCTATTTTCAACTTTTTGAGGAACCTCCATACTGTTTTCCAGAGTGGCTGCACCATCTTGCATTCCCACCAACAGTGTAGGAGGGTTCCCTTTCTCTTCATCCTTGCCAACACCTGTTGTTTCCTGATTTGTTATCAAATTATGTCTTTTTAATAGTCATAAAACTATAAAAGACATAATTATGTGTTTAAGGGGTCATGGAGAGTGAATTGCTTTCCTTCCTGGCCCTCAGGTAGGAAAGAGGAGACCTGAATCTCTGGTAGGGGACATGAGATCTCATGATACTCAGCCTTGGAAAAGGGATAGAGGTGGAGCCAAGAGTCTTATCTTAGCAAATTTGAAAAAGACTATTTGTTAAGCAGACTGATAACAAACATTTGGAAGAAAAACTTTTGTGTTTGTCTGGTAAAACATTACAGGTTTATCTGCTGTTTAATTCCTTTTCTTTTTTTAACCATTGAAATTTTGCTGTTTTATTATGGAAGGCCTGAGTTTTTCATGTAATTCAGGCAATACTAAAGTTTTCACAGAGTACAGACCCTTCAAGTTCCTTCCCACCCCCTCCCCCTACTGGTTATTTTTTGGAAAAACAAAAAGCATTCGGTGATCAAATATTGTTGAAATATGCTACATACTATATTCCTTTCTCAGAGATAGGTATTAACATACATATTAAAGACACCAAGACATTCTCATTGAAGAAGCATGTTTAACTTTCTTAGGGTTTCTCAAACTTATTTTGATCCATGGAACCTCTCTTCTTCTCCCCCTCCTCACCCCCCACAGAGCAGTCAGTTTTCTGTGGAACAAGTTGTCTATAGTAGTTAATACTTGTATAGTTCCTACTATATGCTGGGTGTTGTTTTAAGTCCTTTATATATAATTACCTTCTTAATCTTTGCTATACCTAGTCCTTTCTTCTTTTTCTCCCTACCCCAGGTACTAGTGCCTCACAAACTGTGATCCATGAAACTAGAGGCAGTGTAGTATAGAAGCCAAGAACCCAGATTTGGAGCTAGGCCCAGATTTGGATTAGAATCCTAGCTATGCCATTTACAGTTTTTGATCTTGAGCAAGTCACTTAATCTGCACTTCAGTTTTTTAAGGATAGAAACAAAAAGTTTTGAGTCACAAAAATCTGTTAAACAAAAGTCAACTGAGTAAATTTGAAGATCCAATTAGCTTTATTCAACAATTCATAAATTGAGCAACATTTCATCAAGCAAGTAGAAAGTTACTCTGAGGAGCTGTGCAAAAATGGAAGGTTTTTATAGGCAGAAGGGGGGGGCGGTAAAAGGAAGTTTCTAGCAAAGAGTAGATTGTTTCAGATAAGGTTACCTTCCTGTGGGGTATGGAAGGGGTCTGTTGAGTGGATTAGCTTACTGATGTTATTGAGGTAATACCAGATTGACTGGTTAAAAGTTACAGTTCTGGGAGAGGCAGAAGCTGCAGTTAGGTTATATATTAAATCTTGATGCGGGGCTTTGTCCAAGTGACTCCATTTTGCACCTGTTTCTTTTTTTTAAACAGTTCAGACATAAGACACAGAGAATAGTATACCTTTCATGTAAATTAACAATTGTTAACATTTTCCTACATTTTCTTTCCCTTTTTTTACTGGAATATTTTAAAGATATGTCATATTTCACTTTAACTTTAGTGTATATTCTAAACTACATAACCACAGTATGATTATATAACTTAACACAATTAACAATAATTCCGTAATATTCAGAGTTCCCCTAATTGCCCGTAGAGATGTCTTTTATTGCTGATTTATTCAAACGAGTATCCAAAAAAACCAAAAACCAAAAACAAACAACAACAAAAAAATACTCCCAGTATCTGAGCACAGATTTGGTTGTTATGTCTGGAAGGAAATTTAGAAGTAGACATCAGGTTGAGGGAGCCATTTTTAGATTTGATATGATTTGATTTTTAAAATTTTATTTAGTGAGCACACTGTGCACACAAGCTGGGGAGTGCAGAGTGGGAGGGAGAAGAAGAGAGAATATCTCTAACAGACTCCAGGCTGAGGGTGGAGCCCAATGTAGGGCTCCATATCACGACCCTGATATCATGACCTGAATCAAAACCAAGAGTCAGATGAGCAACCAACTGAGCCACACAGGCACCCTAGCCATGTTTGGATTTTAGGGATGAAGTAGCACCTGGATTCCCTGCAGAGATTGAGGAGAAGGAAGGGGGATTTGGAGTTTGGAGAAACTGGAAAAGATTTAGAATAAATATAGTTAGAGATGGAGAATTAGATACTAAGTAGTTTTGGTGTGCAAGAAAGCCAAGCAACAGAAGCTCTGAGAGTCAATAATCAGATGATCAAAGTCAGCATCCTTAAGAGACAGGGTGACATCTCTGCTTCCTACACAGTATTTCTGCTCAAAAAAAAAAAATTATAAACTGATTCTAATGAGGAATAATCCTTGCAAAGCAGCAAACCTAGACTCTTAAAAGTCAGGAGAAGACAGGATCATTGGGAGTAATCTTGGAGGCTGGCTACTGTAAGGAGGAACAAATTTTCTAAGTAAAGAAAACCATTTATTTTGGAATAGTCAAGTGAAGATTCTAGTGGGTTTAACTATAAGCAATACGAAGTTTAGGAAAGATCAAGATTGGAAGTCATCATGATAACAATGATGATAGTGATGTGGGAAACAAAGGCAAAAGAAAAAATTTCCTTAGTGCCTATAGCCCATTGACAAGTCTTTGAACAGGCAGAGTGACATTCCTCTAGGAACTCCGTTGCCTTGATGTTAATACTTTGCTAAGGGCAACGGGCAATCTTAGCCCCCCCCCCCCCCACATGCTGAGTCTACTTTAACATACAAAAATTCCTTTGGAAACTTCCTTTATCTCTACCCCCACAAGACAGATGTTAGCAGTCATCTTCCAAGCATATGGCCCCCTGATACACATCTGAAGGGTGTCATGGTTAAGATTTTACTAGACAGTAATAAATCACCTTTTCCTAACAATAGCTAGCCCCCTCAAAGTCCTGGAAACCTTGCTTCCAAAATTACCCTTAGAGACTTACACTATCCCTACCCACTCTCAGCTCTTTCTGCGCATGGGTCCTGTCCCTGTGCTTTAATAAAGCCACGTTTCTCCACCAAAGGCGTCTTAAGAATCCTTTTTTGGCCATCAGCTCTGAACCCCAACATTTCCTACATCATTAATAGTGTTAAAATGTAATTTTCCAAAAAAGTTCAAAATCGTGACTGCAAGATACAAATGTAAACACATGTTAAAGAATTTATTTTATTCATATTAAATAAAGCAACCAGACAGATATTCAAAGGAATAAAATCAAAACATCCCACATTTTTTTAAAAAAATGGTTTTTTAAAAAAGATTTTATTTATTCGTTTGACAGAGAGAGAGATCACAAGTAGGCAGAGTGACAGGCAGAAGGAGAGAGAGAAGCAGGCTCCCTGCTAAGCAGAGAGCCCGAGGCAGGGCTTGATCCCAGGACCCTGGGACCAGGACCCTAGCTGAAGGCAATGCCCAACCAACTGAGCCACCCAGCCCCCCCCCCCCCATAACAGCCCACATTTATATAGAGTAAAGGAATGGAGAGGAATTGCTAATTGAGACCAGACAAAGCTGATGTTTTCCTACTCCCTTAGGGAGGAGGGAGATGTCAGTTAAATTAGTATTTGACAGGACATAATTTATATATCTATCAGTAATCTGCCACATGGAAAGAGTTGCTAGATAGCTCAAAGGCATTGAACTGGACTAGAATCTGATAGCTTGGCAGAGTGTGTGGTAGAGGATACATAGGGTACATAGGATTTGTTCTGTGTTCCTCAGTTAATTCTCACTACAATCCAATAAGGGAGATGTTCTTATTTCTATATAAGAAATGGCAAAATTGAGGTTTAGAGTAGATAAATAACTTGCCCAAGATGTTATTTAGGGAAGTGGCGTTAGTACTGAACACAGATTATTTTGACTCTTAATCTCTAGTTTTAATCACTCAAAACAGATACGGAAATAGTGTGTAGATAAAGAGGAGGAAAACACTCGTTTCCTGAGCTGTGTTCTAAGTGAGTTGGAGACAAGATGAGGGTTGTAGAGGGTATCACAGCCAGAAGCAGCAGCATGAGCTACAGCATTGAGATGTAAAATGTCATGGGATATTTGGGAAACTATAAGTAAAAAGAAATGTCAGAAACTTCCGTTTTCCTACTTATAAAAAGATATATTCCATTGGTGACTGGAGAAGAGGTTTGGAGACCACCTAACTCCTTTTAATGAATTTGTGAATTTTACAAGGCAGTTATTATGGTAATAATAGGATCTAGGAACCAGAAACACCTTAGCTAAGAATCTCAATACTATAGTTTATTAATTGGGTAAAGTTGGGTCAGTTGCTTAATCCTTTTTTTTTTTTTTTTTTTTTTTAAGATTTTGTTTATTTATTTGATAGAGATAGAGACCACACAAGCAGGGAGAACAGCAGGCAGAGGGAGAGGGAGCAACAGGCTCTCCGCTGAGCAGGGAGCCCATGTGGGACTCAGTCCCAGGACCCCGGGACCATGACCTGAGCCGAAGGCAGACACTTAACTGACTGAGCCACCCAGGTGCCCCTTGCTTAATCTTTCTGAGCCCCAGTTTCTTCATATGAAGAATAAGAAAAATAATTTATGATTCAGCTGCAATTAGTAATATATCTAATATATGTATAATATATATGTATTTCCTAAATAGCATTTGGCATATAGTTTATATTTAATAATTGCATCTCTTATTGTATTAAAATTCTCTGTGGTAAAAAAATAAAATAAAATTCTGTGTGGTAAAGTGTTAATTTTCTTTACTCCTTCAGGCAAGTCATTTACTTCGGAGATCTGTATTTAGATCCACTGGATCCATAATATATTACAAGGGTCTTTGATAATTAAAAGAAGAGGTCAGTTGTAAAGTTAGTGTTTTTAAAATTAAACATAAGCTTTGCATAAATGTACAAGTAAGACTTTCCTCATTATATAGTTAGATTTTAGTTATTTGTCTTTGAGAGCCATGTCTGTCTTCAGTAGCATACGGTTTTAGGCATAATGGTAACAGTCCTATTAGCAGTTAATACTCAAAGGCTTTTAAATATCTTTTTTCAATATCCTAAAGAGCTAACTAAAATTTTCAGTTTGAGAAGGAATTTGTCATGTATTACTTGTTTTTTTGGGAGGTACTGCCTTATCTATATAATCATGACCACATGTTACTAAAATTACAAGTGACTGCTCTTGAAGTTCAAGAAAAGTAGGACCCCCAACAGATAGAAGCTAGCTGACTTCTATGACAGTCATCTTTGCAGGGCAGAGCTTGAAGAAACACCAGGATTCAGCCTTGATGCTCTGCAGACTTTTCTCTTTTGTCCTGGCATCCAGAACCGGTCAATTTCTCAGAGAATGATTTTTTTTTTAAAGATTTTATTTATTAGAGAGCAAGAGAGAGTGTGAGCAGTGGGAGGGGTAGAGAGAGAAGCTGACTCCCCGCTGAGCAGGGAACCCCATGCCAGGCTCGATCCCAGGGCCTGAGCTGAAGGCAGATGCTTAACCAACTGAGCCACCCAGGTGACCCGATTATGATTTAAGTAGACTTCTGAGAGACTGTTAGATAAGCTAAAAGGCATTTTTGACACCTTAGGGTTGAACTCACCTTTTCATTAATTAAAGTATTTGTGTCCATCATTTGAGACCCCTTCTTTCTTGCATCATGTTACATAGATGGTTGCTTGCATTGCAACAGAGGGAATTGAGGCAGTGTGGGCCTTTGGGGTTCTTTAGTACGCTGAGGATCTAGGAGACTCGGTTGAAAATTAGATAAAGTTCCAGAAGGCTTGGTGAAAAATGTTAGCATTAGTTAGTAAAGGCAACTTGGGGAATGAAATTCTTGAGAAGATACGTGCCAAAGGAACTTGGTATTTGAGAATGTAGCTGGATATTGCAAGATTTCTATCCTGATTGTGCGTCTCTAAGACCCTTGAAGCAATCCGTGGTCTTTATCAAGCTCAGTGACTTGAACAGCAGGCGTACTCAAGCATTTGATAAATAAATAAACATTTTATTTTATTTTTTAAAGATTTATTGGGGTGCCTGGGTGGCTCAGTTTGCCTTCTGGTCAGGTTGTGATCTCAGGGTCCTGGGTTGGGCTCCCTGCTCAGTGGGGAGCCTGCTTCACCCTCTCTCTCTGCTTCTCCCTGCCACTTGTGCTCTCTCTCTCACTCAAATAAATAATCTTTTAAAAAATATATATTTGTGAGAGAATGAGAGAGAGAGAGAGAGAGAGAGAGAGTGTAAACAGGGGGAGGAGCAGAGGGAGAGAGAATCCTGCAGAGAATTCCTGCCAAGCAGGGAGCCCTTCTCGGGGCTCGGCTGATCCCAGGACCCTGAAATCATGAGTTGGCCGCTTAACCACCTGAGCCAGCCAGGTGCTCCTAAACATTTTAATTTGTAGTAGATAGTGAAATACTCATAGCTTCAGGGTCTTTGTTGGTTCAGATAACCTTCTCTTTGTCTTCCATTGTTTCTGTTCCATGTCAATATCTTGGGGTCTACTGGTGTAGTTCTAGAGATAGACTATAGGCCTCCAGGTCCCCAAAACCAGGTTCTCCATTTTCCTGAAATAAGGCCCTAAATTTCAGTCTGGACAGTCCCATTTGACTGTGTAGTTATACTCAAGTTAAAGGTTAGTAGATTATAAATAAGACAGAAAGCACTCTCTTTCCCCATTTGTTTATTATGGTTTAGAATTTCCTTCTTTTATCCATTATATACATAGAAACTCCCAGTAGCATCGCAGAGACTGTGCTTGAGTCTTTCTTTTACTATTGAAATTTGACATTGATGAGAATGAAAACCTTCTTTGCAAACCCTGACAGTATGAGAGAGCTTGTTTTCTTTGTCAAAAAAATGACTGTAAATCTTTTTTTTTCCTTTTCTGCTGACATTCTTAATTCTTATCTGACAGTAATGTCTAAGTTCTTTGGATAAAACGTACATGAAAGCCACAAGTGGATTTCTGTAAGATATAGTACACTCATTCCTGGCATAGTCTTGTTATTTCAGTTTATCTGAATTGCTAAGAGATTAAAATACCACCCATGTTTTATAGACCCTTCAGTAGTAAAACAGGCAGCTATATTCCATGCACAAAACTCAAATGAGACAGGTGAAGTAAAAACCTATTGGGTTTATGGTCTCTGCTCCCTTTTTTCAGTTCTTAGTTCACCACAGACATTGCTGAAGCTGGCACTAAGTCTGAGTAATGTGGAAATGTTGGGGTTTGAGCAAATGGTCAAGAAAGAGGCATCTTGAGATGCCTTTGGTACAGAAAGGTGGTTTTATTAAAGCACAGGGACAGGACCCATGGCAGAAAGAGCTGTACTGGGATTATGAGGAGTGATTGATTATATACTTTCAAGTTGGGATGGGGTTAGGGATAGTGTAAGTTCTCTAAGGAATTTTGGAAGCAAGGTTTCCAGGACCTTGAGGGGACTACCTCTTGTTCAGAAAAGGTCATTTATTACTGTCTAGGAAAACCTTAATCATAGATCCTTCAGATGTGTATCAGGGGGCCATATGCTTGGAGGATGATTGCTAGCATCTGTTTTGGGGGTTGGAGATGAAGGAAGTTTCCAAAGGAATTTTTATATATTGAAGTAGACTCACAGGATCCTGTGGGGTAGGGCTAAGCAAAGTATTAACATCAAGGCAACTGAGTTCCTAGAGGAATGTCACTCTGCCTGTTTCAAGGACTTGTCAATGGGCTGTAAGTGGCAAGGAAATTAAAAGCTGTCTTTTGCCTTTGTTTCCTACGGCATAAGGAGCAAAGAAAAACAGGGAAACATTGCAACTTTTGTTTTTCTTTTTTGGTTTAATGCTAAAATACCTAAGTCCAGTTTAAGCTTCAGCAACTATACATTTAAGAGCAAAATGAATTGGTGGGGTGTTTGTGTGTGTGTGTGTGTGTGTGTGTGTGTGTGTGTGTGTGTACATGTGTACGTGTGTATATGTGAGTGTGATGGATGTGATGATTGGAAGTAAAGTGAAAAATAAGTTTTCATTATTAGTAGGCCTATCCCTTAGATGGAACAGTTGGGAAACCTGCCCTGGAGGGGTTGTGGGCGTGCTGCTTTGTAAAGAGAACTAGGATATATTCATCCCACACACATTAAATGAGTTTTCTCTCAGCCTTGTGCTCTTCTAGGCTAGCAAATGAAGTAATAAGCTCATAAATAAGACTTATTTTTGTTTTTTGAAAGGCTTCACAAGTTATGGATTGAAATTTTCAATTAAGGGAGAAGGTCAGGGACATGAGATTGAAAAGTAAACAAGATAGACAAATGACTAGTGTAGCAGTTACTGGTTTGTCAGTTAGGTTTTATGAATTTGTGAAGGATCTGCCAGAGCCACATATTATTCTCCAGAGTGTTCATAGCCTTCAGAGTGTTGAGGTTATTTGTATCTACTAGACTGTACTGAGAAGAATTATCTTTCCTGTTTCATTGCTTGATGTTGAGAGTAGAACTTAAACTTGGATCCAGGGGTGGGGCCCTGCAGATTAACTGACAGTAGACATATCAGTAGGACGGAAGACTAGGTTTATGGACCATCTGTCTCCATGGCAGCTGTATTTGTAGTAAACTTGGGGGGAGGGTGGTGGTGAGAGCAGGATTAATGGCAGCTATGTTTGTGGGAGGCTCTGCTATGAGTCAGATAAGGACAGTTCAGATAAGATTTCTTCATCTTCTTTAGCTCAAATGCTTTCACTTTAATATAAGCTTTCTATCAGTTCTAAGGGTCTGAGAGAGTTCCTGCATTTCCTCCATCTGAAACTTACCTAGAAGTTTCACCAAAAAAAGGTACATTGATTGATGTGGAGAGAAGATTTGAGTTAGAAATTGAGAGGTAAGAGATGGGCAAAGAGAAAGAAAACCATAGATTAGAACGAGGAGACGAAAAGAAAACCAAAGATTAATGGTTGGAATAGGCTATAGTCTGCTTTTTGAGTCCAGAGTGCAGCCAGTTGAGAAGATATCTAGATGTTGGGCTCAAAGCATTTTTATTTATTTATTTCATTAAAAAATTTTATTTATTTATTTATTTGACAGAGAGATCACAAGTAGGCAGAAAGGCAGGCAGAGAGAGAGGGGGAAGCAGGCTCCCCGCTAAGCAGAGAGCCCGATGCTGGGCTCGATCCCAAGACCCTGAGATCATGACCTGAGCTGAAGGAAGAGGCTTTTACCCACTGAGCCACCCAGGTTCCCCTCAAAGCATTTTTAGACAGTAGAGAAGACATCAGCATCTAGTCATTTCCCAGAGCAGAGCATGGAAAGTATGGGTGTTTGAAATTCCTGAGAGGCCCAAACTGTTGTAGTACCAAAAAAGCTATATGAATTTAATACCAAGTCGTCCAACATCGGTGTGCAGGGACTTGGGACAAGACAATTTAGAGTCTGAATAAGAATCTGGGAAGTCAGGTTTTAGTTCTTAGTGATGTCAAGTCAGAGAGTGAGAGGAAAATTGTAAACATTAAGTACTGACAAAACGTCGAAAATGGCATGATCCATTTTACAAGGGGATGAAAAATAGCTCAAAGACAATGAACAGAACCAGTATCTGATAATAACCCAGGGGTATAGTTTCCTATTGAAAATTTTTGTCTCTGTAATCATAAAATTTCCCTCTATAGTCACTTCCATTTTGATCAGTGATATCAAACTAAGATGATCCTTGTTTATAAAATAAATCTAGTCTCACTAAATTTGGACTAATTATACATAGAAATATAGCAAGAATGGTAACTGATGACAAAGGCCTTTTAAAATTTGCTTTGCTGGGACTTTTATAAGGAATCTCAGGTTATATTTAAAACTCTCTCAAGACTAGGACGTCAAGCCAAGAACTCTCCCATCAGACCTCACCTGCAGTAATCTATAGATTTGGATGAATTCCTCTTTTCTTGAGGTCCCTGTAATGTCCTAAAGTTCCTGAGCTTGCCAGACTGACCTTCCCTTAGTTACCTACAAGGTTGGAACCCTGTTAAGTAAGGTACAGGCTGTTTTTTTTTTTGTTTTGTTTTGTTTTTTTAAAGCTTTATTTCTTTGGGAGGGAAGGAGAGAGAGACAAGAGAGAGGGAGAGAGAAAATGTGTGCTAGTAGGAGGGGCAGAGGGAGAAGGAGATAGACTGTTAAGCTGACTCCATGCTGCGCCTAGAGTCTTGGATGCAGCTTGATCTCATAACGCTGAGATGAGGAATGAACTGAGCCAAAACCAAGAGTTGAACTTTGAACCAACTATGCCACCCAGAAAACCTAGGCTAGTTTTCTCAAGAGGGCTTTATGAGCATTAGCTCTCTAAAGTCAACTGTAGTTCCTTAAAACTATCTGGTCATATCTGATTCTATGCACATCATTCTTAAGCATGGCATTCCAGTCCAAGCCTTGGTAATATAACCAGTATTTCCAATTGTGTCCTGATACAAGGATAACAAACTTACTGAGCTTATGAAAATAGCTATATTGCCATGAAAATAAGAACATTCAATAAGACTTTCCAAAATTTGGAGGGATCATTCTAGTTTACAGAGGTATAATCTACTAAATTATTTTGAGTTATTGGTAGCTTAAGAGAAAAGAGAAAAGGGTTGCTCAGATTTAGAGAATAGAACATTAAGTAACCAGCAATGCTCCAAACAAAAAAAAGTCATAAGGATTATAATAATTGTTTGTCAGTTGATTTAGTTCCATGTAATTAATTCTCATTTTAAAAGCGTAATCTTGGATTATTAGTTTTAATAATGAATAATGATGAGGAACTCATCAGCTCCTCCACTAAAATTCTGAAAATCCTTGCTCAGTCCAGTGGTATGTCTCAAAATTACTGAAGCAATGCCATCAAAAGCCTGTGTCTTAGATTACTTGTCCTAGTCTTTTCCATAGATCTCTGAAACAATCCTGTTGTTGAAGATGAAGCATTTTGGTTTGTAGGTGATTGAAGAACTTTTTTTTTTTTAATAATTTATTTATTTATTTGAGAGAGAGGGAGAAAGAGAGAGTGCTCATGTGAGTTGGGTGGGGGGATGCGAAGGAGAGGGAGAGAGAAAATCCCAAGCAGACTCTATGCTGAGCATGGAGCCAAACCTGGGGCTCAGTCCCACATCCATCAGATCATGACCTGAGCCAAAATCAAGAGTCAGGCGCTTAACTGACTGAGCCACCCAGGTGCCCCTGAAGAACTTTCAAGAAAGCATCAGAATAAGAAAAATTTTTGTGAATGACAAAGGACTGTTTTAAGCCATGGTTAAAGATTTGATGAGAGATCATTATAAAAATAATGCAATTGACAAGAAATTTGGTTATTTCTGTGATATAACCATGCAGTTTAACATATCAAGTAAGCTGAATTATTTTATTTTATTTTTAATTATTTAATTAATTTATTTATTTGAGACAGAGAGAGCACGCAGGCATGCACACACGTACAAGAGAGGGGAAGGAACAGAGGAAGAGGGAGAAGCGGACTGCCCACTGAGCAGAGAGTCTGATGTGTGGCTTGATCCCAGCATTCTGAGATCATGACCTGAGTTAAAGGCAGATGCTTAACTGACTGAGCCACCCAGACTCCCCAAGTTGAATTACTTTAAACATCTCTCTTTTTGAAAGGTGAAAGAACAAACCCATTGAGATTTTCCAGATGTTCTCCTGGAAATCTCAAAATCACTTCAAGATGAAGATACTATTTAGGGTTTGATTTTGGGAAGGCAAAATATCAAAGTTGTCAAAAGGTTTGAACTGTTGATTTAATAGGATCATAGATCACTTTTTATTTTTTATTTATTATTTTTAAATATTTTATTTATTTATTTGACAGAGAGAGAAATCACAAGTAGGGAGAGAGACAGGCAGAGAGAGAGGGAGAAGCAGGCTCCCCGCTGAGCAGAGAGACCGGTGCGGGGCTCTAACCCAGGACCCTGAGATCATGACCTGAGCTGAAGGCAGGGGTTTAACCCACTGAGCCACCCAGGCACCCCAGGGTCATAGATCACTTTATAAAAAAGAAGACTCCATTTTCCTAAGTGACTGGGGACATAATAAAGCACTGGAAATTATTCTGGTAAGCTAGAGAATCTTTGTTTCATTGGGTGAATTACAGAAAAGCTCAAGAAAAACTTTTCACATTCTCTTAAAAGGAGACCAATAATCCAAGAAGCTGTCCTTTTAAGAGAGGAAAAAAACAAATTCTGACTTGCATCTGTACACTACTGTTATCAAAGCTCATTTTAAAACCTTATAATAAATCCATTCAATCTTAGCCAGCTTGACCATGTGTGACAAATTTCTCTTGCTCTTGCTTTATTTTTCTACAGAACCTTTACAACTTTTTATATCAATTTAAGTTTTTTTTTTCTACTTTCCTCTTTCTCATTCTGGAAGAACATTTGTTTGTTTATTTATTCATTTAGTGTAAAAAGGTGATTTTATTAAAGCCCCCATTGGCAGAAAAAGCTGCTGCCCATTCTGGAACAACAACTTTTAAACAATCTCTAAACACCTATTTTAGAACAAAATTATTCTTTTTTCCCTCTTTACAGAATCATATCCTAAATTCCTTGAATACTTTTCATCCAGATATGTTTTTGTAAACTTTACTGTTTCTAGTAATTTCATTTACATATAAAATGGATTATATTTTTTAACTACTAGTCATGTTTATTTTACAGTTGCAGTAGACAACTGAATTGCCTGTCATATTACTAGCATTTTGTAACAGATTAGCACATTTTATGAATATACTATCTTACAACTTCTATGCATATATTCTTCATAGTACAACTTAACTTCTCAGTGTGGAAAAAAGAACACGTTTATTAATAGTCCTAAGTATCTTTAGTCTCACTGTAAAAAATTTGAACCCCAAAACATAGAAATTTAAACATAGGGGCATCTGGCTGGCTTAGTTGGAAGTGCATGTGACTCCTTTTTTATTTGTTTGTTTGAAGATTTTATTCATTTATTTGACAGACAGGTCACAAGTAGGCAGAGAGGCAGGCAGAGAGGGGGAAGCAGGCTTCCTGTTGAGCAGAGAGCCCTATGCAGGGCTCTATTCCATGACCCTGAGGTCATGACTTGAGCTGAAGGCAGAGGCTTAACCCACTGAGCCAGCCAGGCGCCCGGGAAGTGCATGTGACTCTTGATCTTGGGTTGTGAGTTTGAGGCCTGACAATGGGCGTATGCAGAGTTTACTTAAAACAACAATCCCTCCCAAACCTTAAACTTATATTTAGTAATTAATGTTTCAGTGTTTTATTTTATTTAGAAATTATCTGGATTTTTCGTAAGTATCATTAAACATAACTTAGGATAACTAAGTTTCAAGTCACCAAAAATATTTTGGAAACTGCTTCTAAGCAGCTATATTATAGAATAATTATTGTTGGAGCTCCTAGGTGGCTCAGTTGGTTAGGTGTCTGCCTTCCACTTGGGTTGTGATCCCAGGGTCCTGGGATCAAGCCCTGTCTCGGGCTCCCTGTTCAGCTGGAAGCCTGCTTCTCCTTCTGCCTACTGCTTCCCCTGCTTGTGCTCTCTCGCTCTCTCTCTCTCTCTCTCCCCCTGCCCTGTGTCAAATAAATAAAATCTTAAAAAAAAATTATTGTTGAAATAAAGTTTGTCAGAACTATGACTCAGTTTGATTAAAATAAAAACTATTATATTTAATTAATTATTTATTTTAAAAAGATTTTTATTTATTTGACAGACAGAGATCACAATAGGCAGGCAGAGAGAGAGGAGGAAGCAGGCTGCCTGCTGAGCAGAGAGCCTGATGTGGGGCTCTATCCTAGGACCCTGGGATCATGCCTGAGCCGAAGGCAGAGGCTTTAACCTACTGAGGCACCCAGGCACCCCTTTATTTATTTTTATAAAAAAAATTTGTTGGGGTGCCTGGGTGGCTTAGTTGGTTAAACGTCTGCCTTTGGTTGAGATCATGATCCTGGGGTCCTGGGACTGAGCTCTGCATCGGGCTCACTGCTTAGTGGGGAGCCTGCTTCTCCCTCTCCCACCTGCTCATGGTCTCTATCTTTGTCTCTCTCTCTCTCTCAAATACATAAATAAAATCTTAAAAAAAAAAAACATTTAAAAGAGAGAGAAAACCCAAGCTAGGGGAAGGGCAGAGGGAGAGAGCGGGAGAATCCTCAGACTCCCCCTGAGCATGGAGCCCAACACAGGACTCTGAGACCCTGACCTAAATAGAAATCAAAAGTCAGACACTTAATCAACTGAGTGATGCAGGTGCCCCCAAACTTTTAGTTTTATAATCTTAAACATCTAGCTTATTTGACTACTAAAGCCAAGTGGAATAAAATATATGTATGTGCCTATTAAATGGACTCAATGCTAATAACTCTGAGGACATTCCTGTTTTACTAAACCAACAATATTAAACTAGTGCTGTTTACCAAAGCTTTATCCAAATCACATGAACTTGAGAAATATTTAGGTTAGTGCCCCTATTTCTGAGAATTTTAGAATACTTTATATGAGTATTTTTTTCTCTAAGTCAACTAGAATAATCTTTTATTAATTTAGTAATACTGGAGGTGGGGAAAATATATATTTTACATACATATATAAACATTGTGTATGTATATATATGTATATATTGTATATACACACCCCAGATGCAAGTAGAGATTTAAAAATTTTAGCCATGAGTCAGGCATAAATATGGTAATATGGAATTCACTAGTTTATATATAAGAGTTGGTTCTCATCTTTGTCCTGCTTTATATTTTAACCTGAATTGTGTTTGTAGTGGATGGAATAAGTTGTTACTTACTCAGTGTAAAGGCTAAGCTTTTTATCAATTTTTGTGAAAGAGATTTTTAAGATTTTCTTTTTTCCTAGTGCATAATCTGATAGAGACTGTGGACTAAGGTTTGTTCCAGTTAACCTTTTTACCTAGGCTACTGTTTTGGGGGGCATCCCTGAGTCCCTAGAGGGAGGGACCAGGGCCTAAAGTTCCAGTGATTCTACAGGTTTGAGGGGCTGGAGCAGGGAGGGAGAGGTCTTGGAGGAGCCAGCTTAAATTTTCTCAAAGAAGCTATTTAAATTCTAAATTATTCTTAGTAAAGCCATGCCGACAAGATAGGAAGCAGGCAGAGTTAGTTCTGTGGTGACAGAGAATGGATCAAGAAGGGAGAACAGAGAGGCTTTAAAACAAAAATCCCAGAACTTGCAGCCTGAGAGAAGAGAACAGAGAGGCCTTGACCAAAGCCAAGGAAGAACTTTTGAGCCCAAGAGTTAATTCCAAATGAAGCAGCCTCGGACTGTAACCCAGCTTCAGAGAGTATACTCATTTAAAATGTGACTGAAACCATAAGCCTTTTTTATTTTTGTGGCTTAACTGTGGATCCAAGAAGCATACTTAAAAAAGGTACAGCCACCATGATCTAGTTATTCTCAAAGATAGCCAAAGAGAGAAAACAGAGACCCTGGTGCCAAAGGCAGTAAGAATGGTATTTGAGAAAACTTGTCTCCATTTTCCCACAAAAGTGAGACACATCTGACCACTGATCTTCTAATCTGTGACACTGAGCAAATGATACTGAGATGGGACTTCTCAACAAAGAGTGAGAGGATATAGGTCCTCATGGGCTGAGACCCTTTACCTAGAAAAAGTCTTCTCAGAGCTAGTGCAGTTGGTGGGAAAGTGTTTTGGGCCCCCAGCTGGTGTAGACCACATGCCCAACAATCTGCACCCGCAGAAGGTGGAACATCAGTGAGCTTTCTCAGTGGATGCAAACCATGCTCTCAGGATAGAAAATAAAACAGATGGGACACAGTGGTTATCTCTGGGAGGTAATAGATCTATAATAAGATTACTCAGACCAGGAATCACAATACCAAAGAATTAGTTTCTACCAGTGTTTCTAAAGGCTTTTGCCACCCTTGCTCACTGGATCCTGACCTCTTTGGTCAGAGGGCTTGAGATCTCAGCTGTAGTTCCCAGAGTAAGCAAGGAGTTCCAGTAATCCCATCCTCATTGCCAAAACTGTTGGGAGGAAAACTTTCCCTCTTCCAACATTCCAGGTTGGTCCATTTCTTGGAGGTCTGTAAATTAACTGAAAGTTGGTGGATTAATAGAAAAGACAAGTTTTATTTGCCATTGATAAGGTAGTGCTCAGTTGTAACTTACTCAGTAGCCACAGATAAACAGTTTATATACTAAACAAAGTTGGGGGGCTGTTTAGGCTTCAGTGGGAAGATACAGAAGGTTCTGTTGGGCTTTTTTTTTTTAAAGATTTTATTTAAATTCCAAGTAGTTAACATGCATAATACTGTTTTCAGGCATATAATATTGTGATCCAACACTTCTGTATAACTCATGGTGCTCATCGTAATAAGTGTATTCCTTAATCCCCATCACCTCCCCCTCTGATAACCATCATTGTGTTCTCTAGAGTTGAGTCTATTTCTTGGTTTGCCTCGCTTTTTCCCTTTGCTCATTTATTTTGTTTCTTAAATTCCACATATGGGTGCCTGGGTGGCTCAGTGGTTGGGCCTTTGCCTTCGGCTTGGGTCATGATCTCAGGGTCCTGGGATCGGGCCGCGCATGGGGCTCTCTGCTGGGCAGGGGGGCCTGCTTCTCCCTCTCCCTTTGCCTGATTCTCTGCCTACTTGTGATCTCTCTCTCTCTCTGGCAAGTAAATAAATAAAATCTTAAAAAAAAATTCCACATATGAGTGAAATCATATGGTATTTGTCTTTCTTTAACTTATTTAGCAATAATACTTTTTTTTAAAAGATTTTATTCATTTATTTGACAGACAGAGATCACAAGTAGGCAGAGAGGCAGGCAGAGAGAGAGAAGGAAGCAGGGTCCCGGCTGAGCAGAGAGCCCGATGTGTGGGGCTCGATCCCAGAACCCTGGGATCATGACCCAAGCTGAAGGCAGAGGCCTAACCCACTGAGCCACCCAGGCGCCCAGCAATAATACTCTTAAACTCTATCCACATTGTTGCAAATGGCATGATTTCATTCTTGCTTATGGCTGAATAATATTCCTGTGTGTGTGTGTGTGTGTGTGTGTGTGTGTGTGTGTGTGTGTCTGTACCTATAGCTCCATTATCAAGGATGTTTTTGTTTTTTTTCCAAGTAAAAACTTGCATGAGAAATTTTTATGTCATTGCAAAATGGATGGGGAGAAAGATGGCTTTTAAAAATTTTAGTTTAAATCTGTTTTACAAGGTCAGAAAATAATTTAATTTTTACTTCAAGAATGAAATTATTTAGATTTCTTCCAAATATTTATTCATCTAATATTAATTCAGATCCATAAAAGAACATTAGGGGAGGACATTAGGAACATTAAGCATCTAACTCTTGATTTTGGCTCAGGTCATGATCTCAGGGTCATAAGATCAAGCCTGGTGTTGGGCTCTACACTGGGTATGGAGCTTCCTTAAGATTCTCTCTCCCTCCTCCTCTCCCTCTGCCCAGCACCACCACCTCCTCCCAGCTTGGGCATGTTCCTTCGTGCATTAGCGGCATACTCTCTCAAAAAAAAAAGAAAAAATAAAAGATTATTAGGGGAAGGGATGCTAGGGAAAAGATTTAAATAGTCCCCTTAAGCTTTGTTAGTTTAAAAAATAAAACAAACCCCCCTCAATAAACCATCCCTAATATTCACTTTAAGATTATTAGTGAAGAAAATTAAAAATGAAGGTAGAAGCACATGTTGAAGCCCCCTTCACCCATTAAAACAAAACACGTAACTTTCTAGATTCATTCCTGTGATAATAACTTTTCTTGTTTTTATTATAGCATGGTTTTTGTTTTACTTCTTTGTACCTCTTTGAACTACCATACTGAAATATTTTAAATTGCCATCTAGGTTTGAGTAAAACGGTCTTTTTTCTGTATAAGGACAGGATTTGCAGTCTTTTTTGGAGACTCATTTTCTATTTTTGCCAAAAACTTTTACTTCAGCTTTTTTGGTTTGCTTGCTTAGCTGGCTGAGTTGAAATCTACATAAACTAATGTCATCTTTAAAATCTTGATCTTAAAATAAAGGCAGACCAATAAAAGATTTGAAACTTAAAGGGCATTCCACTTGTCAACATTTTACTGTTTCTTTGACATTAAAAAACCCAAATTGACTTATCATTTCTATTTTAGAATTTTGATTTTATTATTGAACCCTTTCTCTTAACAAGCCCAAATGACTGTAATCTTTTCTTCAGTTGCCATTAAGAGTTGTGAGTAAAGATTTCTTCTTCTTTTTTTTTTTTTTTAAATTTTATTTATTCATTTGAGAGAGAGCACGAGCAAGGGAAGGGGCAGAGGGAAAGGGAGAAGCAGACTTTCTGCCAAGCAGGGAGCCTGACATGGGACTCAATCATGGGACCCCGGGACCATGACCCAAGCTGAAGGCAGATGCTTAACTGACTGAGCCACCCAGGCACCCTGTAAGTAAAGATTTCTAAAGAATTATCTGCCCTTAAGAAACAGGGAACTGCTCATGGAATAACTGTAAATGAGGGAGGCAAGCAAAAAAGAAAAATGTTTCTTGCGTGCTTGCCTTGTGCTGGATACTATCTCATGCTTTTATATATTATCTCTTTTAAATCTTGCTGCTGTCATTTGAGATTAGCATTACAAGTTCTATTTGAAAATGGAAGAAATGGAGGCTCAAAGAAATTTGTTAATTTGTTTAGGATTTTACATTTGGTAAAGAAGAGATCTTTTTAATCCTGAAGCCCGTGTTCTCATTCTGGGGTATTCTCAGGCTGAGTCTTTTAAACAGAGATAAAAATATTTTACAAAAATTGAAGTTGGGGAAAAGAACAAATTACATATTCAATCCTGTTTTCCGTGTTGTGTTTCATGTGCTTTATTTGAAAAATTGGAACAAACAAATGCAGGCCAGTAGTTTGCTGTTGAGAGTACTTTCAGGTAGTTTCATTAGTAGTTGCAGTATTTCTACCCACTTTGCAAGTTCCTGCTGATTCTATAATAAAACTAAGAGGAAATCTAAAGCCTGAACCTTTTGTCCCCACATGGCTCGTGCCTGTACAGAATACTTATTTCTATTCTGACCATTTTACAAATAATAAATCTATGGAATAATGAAGGTATCTTGCTTTTTCATAGAAAGCACACACAAATATGTGAATGTGTGTGTGCGTGGGTGCACACAGAGAAACGTACACATACACAAAGACAGAGTAACTGCTGTTAAAAGATAAACTGAGGCATGTTAAAAATTTTAAGAGTTTAATTGAATGAAAACGGATTCCAGTTTGGCAGTGCCCAAGCTTGAAGTAGTTAGGAGTACTCTACTGACAGAAACTAGGGGAAAGATATTTATAGAGAAGAGGTGGAAGCAAAGCAGGGAAATTATTTTATTGACAATGGCTTAAGCAGTTGTGTTATTTGGGAAAGCCTTTTTGGCTGTTTGTGATTTTTTTGTTCTTAGGTTTTGATGTCTTAGACTTGAGGCATTTCAAACTTAGATTTTGGTTTGCCTATGTAGGCTACTAAAGGCATTAAAGCCACCTCAATCTAATGGCCTCCTTATTTATTAAACAGTTCCTCCTTTTTGGTCATCTTCTCATACATGAGAGATTGAACAGTAATTTGGTGTTAGAGTTCTTTCTTGGTCATGGTCGTGGTTAAGCTGTTCTTGTCCTGAAAGTTATAGGTTATGATGTCAGGTCTGTGGAAGAATTTTTTAGATTGTATTTTAATTCCATTGTAGTTAACATACAGTGTTTAGTTTCATGTGTACAATATAGTGATTCACCATTTCTATACATTATTCAGTGCTTATCACCAAAAGTGTACTATTTTTTCTTTTTTAAGATTTTATTTATTTATTTGACACAGAGAGAAATCATAAGTAGGCAGAGAGGCAGGCAGAGAAAGAGGGAGAAGCAGGCTCCCTGATGAGCAGAGAGCCCCATGCGAGCCTCTATCCCAGGACCCTGAGATCATGACCTGAGCCAAAGGCAGAGGCTTAACCCACTGAGCCACCCAAGTGCCCCATAAGTGTACTGTTAATCCATTCACCTGTTTCCCCTATCTCCCCACATACCTCCCTTGTGGTAACTATCAGTTTTCCGTAGTTAAGAATCTGTTTTTTGGTTTGTCTCTTTAATTCTTCGTTCATTTATTTCTTAAATTCCACAGATGAGTAAAATCATAAGGTATTTATCTTTCTTTGACTAACTTATTGCACTAAGCATATGCCCTCTGTCTCCATCCATGGCATTGCAAATGGCAAGGATTTTATTCTTTTGGTTTTAAAGATTTATTTATTTGGGAGAGAGAGTGAGTGTGAGTGGGGGTAAGGGGCAGAGGGAGAGGAAGAAACTGACTCCCTACTGAGCAGGGAGCATAACACGGGGCTCAATCCCAGGACTCTAAGATCATGACCTGAGCCAAAAGCAAACACTTAACCAACTGAGCCACCCAGGTGCCCCTTCATTCTTTTTTTTTTTTTTTTTAATGGCAGAGTAATAGTCCTGTGTGTGTGTGTATCACATCTTCTTTATCCATTCATCTATTGATGGACATGTGGGTTATTTCCATAATTTGCCTGTTGTGAATAATGCTGTAGTAAACACTGAGTGGCAGAGATCTTTTTGAATTAGTGTTTTCAGATTCTTTGGGTAAACACCCAGTGATGGAATTACTGGATCATGTGGTAAATCTATTCTTAATTTTTTTGAGGAAACTTTATGCGGTTTTCCACAGTGGCAGTACCAGCTTATATTCTCACCAACAAAGCATGAGAGTTCCCTTTTCTCCATATCCTTGCCAACACTTGTTGTTTCTTGTGTTTTGATTTTAGCCATTCTGACACATGGGAGGTGATGTCTCACTGTGGTTTTGATTTGCATTTTCCTGATAATGAGTGATGTGAAGCATCTTTTCATGTGTCTGGTCACCTGTATGTCTTCTTGGAGAAATGTCTATTTATGTCTTCTGCCCAATTTATAATTGGATTGTTTTTTGATATTAAGTTGTATAAGTTCTTTATATACTTTAGATACTAGCTTTTTATCAGACATGTTATTTGCAAATATCTTCTCCCATGCAGTAGGTTCTTTTAGTTTTGTTGATTGTTTGCTGTGCAAAAGCTTTTTATTTTGATGTATGTAGTCACAGTAGTTTATTTTTGGTTTTGTTTTCCTTGCCTCAGGAGACATCTAGAAAAATGTTGCTATGGTCGATGTTAGAGAAATTATTGCCTGTGCTCTCTTCAAGGATTTTTATGGCTTCAGGTCTCACATTTCAGTTCTTAATCTATTTTGAGTTTATTTTTGTGTATGGTGTAAGAAAGTGGTCTACTTTCATTTCTTGTCAGGTAGCTGTCCAGTTTCCCAACACCATTTGTTGAAGACAATCTTTTTGCCATTGCATGTTCTTGTTTCCTTTGCTGTAGATTAATTGATCACATAATGGTGGAATTATTTTAGTGCTCTCTATTCTGTTCCATTGATCTGTGCATCTGTTTTTGTGTCAGTACTGTTATTGCTCTGATAACTAATTTTATCATATATGTTGAAATCTAGGATTGTGTTACCTCTAGTATCTTTCTCAAGATTTTTTTGCTACTTGGAGCCTTTTGTGGTTCTATACAAATTTTAGTATTATTTGTTCTAGTTCTGGGAAAAATGAGGTTGGTATTTGGTAGGGATTGCATTGTAGATTGTTTCGGGTCCTATGGACATTTTTTTTTTTTAAAGATTTTTTATTTTATTTATTTGACAGACAGAGATCACAAGTAGGCAAAGAGGCAGGCAGAGAGAGGAGGAAGCATGCTCCCCGCTGAGCAGAGAGCCTGATATGGGGCTCGATCCCAGGACCCTGGGATCATGACCTGAGCCAAAGGCAGAGGCTTTAACCCACTGAGCCACTCAGGCGCCCCTCCTTTGGACATTTTAACAGTGTGTGTTCTTCTAATCCATGAGCATGCAATATCTTTACATTTTTATGTGTTATCTTTAATTTCTTTCATCAGGGTTTTTCAACAGGACTTTTTACCTCTGTGATTAAGTTTATTCCCTAGGTATTTTGTTATTTTTGGTGAAACTGTAAATGGGATTGTTTTTTAAATATCTCTTTCTGCTGTGATATTAGCGTATAGACATGCAACAGGTTTCTGTATATTAATTTTGTATCCTGTGATCTTATTGAATTCATTTTTCTATTCTAGTAGTATTTTTGGTGGAGTCTTTAGGACTTTTAATATAAAGTATGACGTTATCTGCAAATAATGAAGGTTTACTTCCTCCTTATCAATATGGATACCCTTTGTTTCTTTTTCTTATCTGATTGCTGTGGCTAGGATTTCCATTACTATGTTGAATAAAACTGGTGAGAGTGGATGTCCTTGTTTTGTTCCTGATCTTAGGGAAAAAGCTCTTAGTTTTTCCCCATTGAGTATGATGTTTGCTGTGGGATTTTCAAACATGGCCTATATTATGTTGAAGTATGTTCCCTCTAAACCTACTTTGTTATCATGAATGTATGTTGTAAAAATTGTTGTTGTTCAAATTTTCTATATCTAAAAAAAAAAAAAAAAAGAAAAAAAAAGAAAAGATTATTCCTGATTCAGTTTTGGAAGGTTATATGTTTCTAGTAATTTATCCATTCCTACCCAGGTCATCCAATTTGTTAGGATGTAAGTTTTCATGATATTTTCCTATAATCCTTTATATTTCTGTATTTGTTGTTGTCTCCTCTTTCATTTCTGGTTTTGTTTGAGTTCTCTCTCTCTTTTGATGAGTCTAGCTAAAGATTTACTAATTTTATTGATCTTTTCAAAGCACCTACTCCTGGTATTGTTGTTTTTTTTTTTTTGTGTGTGTGTGTGTGTGTGTGTGTGTCTATTTTGTTTATTTCTACTCTAGTCCTTATTATTTCCTTCTTTCTACTGGTTTGGGGTTTCATTTGTTCTTTTTCTAGCTCTGTTAGGTATAAGGTTAAGTTGTTTATTTAACATTTTTCTTGCTTGTTGAGGTAGGCCTGTATTGTTACAAACTTCCCTCTTAGAACTGGTTTTGCTGCATCCCAAAGATTGTGGACCTTTGTGTTTTCTTATTTTATTTTATTTATTTGAGAGAGAGAGACAGAGATAGTGACAGAGATAGCAGGAGAGAGCACAAATGGGGTGGAGAGGGGGAAGCGGGTTTCCATTTGAACAGGGAGCCCTTCACGGTGCTTGATCCCAGGACCCTGGGATCATGACCTGAGCCAAAGGCAGATACTTAACCCACTGAGCCACCCAGGTGTCCTGACCATTGTGTTTTCATTTTCATTTGTCTCCGTGTATTTTTTGATTGCCTCTTTGTTTTTTTGTTTTACCTATTCATTGTTTAGTAGCATATTATTTAACCTCCATATATTTGTACTTTTTCTAGATTTTTTTCAAGCAGTTGATTTCTAGTTTCT
Source organism: Enhydra lutris kenyoni (assembly GCF_002288905.1). Classification (NCBI taxonomy): domain Eukaryota; kingdom Metazoa; phylum Chordata; class Mammalia; order Carnivora; family Mustelidae; genus Enhydra; species Enhydra lutris. The sequence continues at coordinate 13,383,881 of NW_019154102.1, forward strand.
AAGTGTTGTGATCAGAAAAGATGCGTGGTATGACTTTGATTTTTGAATTTGTTGATATTTGTTTTGTGGCATAATGTGTGATCTCTTCTGGAGAATGTTCCACATGTACTTGAATGTGTATTCTGTTGCTTGAGGGTGGAATGTTCTGAATATATCTGTTAAATTCATTTGATGCAGTGTGTTATTTAAAGACACTGTTTCCTTGATTTTCTGTTTGGATGATCTGTCCATTGATGTAAATGGGGTATCAGAGTCCCTTATTATTCTTGTATTATTATGGATTACTTTTTTCTTTTCTTTAAAGGTTTCATTTTATTATTTTATTTTATTTATTTATTTAAAAAAAGATTTTATTTATTTCAGAGAGAGCAAGCAAGCGAGCATGAGTGGGTGAAGGGGCAGAGGGAGAGAAGAATATTCAGGCAGACTCTTCCTGAGCGATGAGCCCCACATGGAGCTTGATCTTAGGACCCATGAGATCAGTATCTGAGCCAAAACCAAGAGTCAGATGCTTAACTGACTGAGCCACCTAGGCGCCCCTAAATATTTTATTTTTAAGTACTCCCTATATTGAGTTTAGGGCTCAAATTCATAACCCTGGGATCAAGAGTTGCTCACTGTACTGAGACAGCCAGATGCCCCTTGATTACTTTCTTTCTTTTTTTAAAATTTGTCCTCCTAGAGTCTTTTTTTTTTTTATTAAGATTTTATTTATCTGATTGTCAGAGAGAGCACAGCAGAGGGAGTGGCAGACAGAGGGAGAAGCCGGCTCCCTGCTGAGCAAGGAGCGTACTGTGGGACTCGATCCCAGGATCCTGGGATCATGACCTAGGCTGAAGGCACTTAACTAACATCACCCCTTGATTACTTTCTTTGTGTTTGTTATTAGCTGTTCTTACGTATTTTGGTGCTCCCATGTTGGGTATATAAATATTTACAATTGTTATAACTTCTTGTTGGAATGTTTTCTTTATGATTTAGTGTCCTCCTTTTCTTTTGTTCTAGTCTTTGTTTCAAAGTCTGCTTTGTACTCTACAAGTATTGCTACCCTGCCCTTCTTTTCACTTCCATTTGCATGAAAAATGCTTTTCCATTCCTTCACTTTCAATCTGCCTGTGTCTTTAGGTCTGAAAAGAGTCTCTTGTTGGCAGCATGTTGATGGGTCTTACTTTTCTATCCATTCCATTACCCTATGTCTTTTGACTGGAGCATTTAGTTTGTTTACATTCAAAATAATTATTGACAGGTGTGTATTTACTGCCATTTTAAAACTTGTTTTATGGTTGTTTTTGTAGTTCTCTGTTCCTTTCTTTTTTTTGCTCTCTTCTCGTAGTTTTCTGGCTTTCTTTAGTGATACACTGGGATTCCTTTCTCTTCATTTTTGGCATATATTACTGGTTTTTAATTTGTGGTTACCATACCGTTCTATATATAACATCTTGTGCATATAAAAGTCTATTAAGTTGATGGTTGCTTAAGTTTGAACCCATTCTTTACTCTTCTCCCCCCACGTTTTAGGTTTATGGTATCACACTTTATATCCTTTTATTTTGTGAATCCTTGGACTTATTTTTCTAGATATAATTTTACTGCTTTTGTGCTTCCTACATTTCTTACTCCTGCTTATGGTCTTTCCTTTCTACTCAGAGTCCTTTAATCTTTTTTTTTTTTTTAAAGATTTTTATTTTTAACTAATCTCTACACCCAGTTTGGGGTTCAAACTTACAACCCCAAGATCAAGAGTTGCATACTCCACCAACTGAGCCAGCGGGGTGCGCCCCCGCCAGCCTTGACATTGCTTGTAGGGCTTGTTCAGTGGTGATGAATTCCTTTAACTTTGTCTTGGAAACTCTATCTCTCCTACTCTGATAGCCTTGATGGATAGAGTATTGTTCATTTCAGGTTTTTTTCTTTCAGTACTTTGAATATGTCTTGCCACTCTCTACTGGCCTGCAAAGTTTCTGTTGAAAAATCAGGGGATAAGTTTAAGGGTGTGTCTTTTTTTTTTTTTTCTAACGATTTTATTTATTTGACAATGAAAGAGAGAGAGAGAAAGAGAACACAGGTAGGAAGAGTAGGCAGAGAGAGAAGGCTCCCCACTGAGCAGGGATCCTGATGTGAGGCTCGATCCCAGGACCCTGAGATTTTGAGCTGAGCCAGACGATGGCAGCCACTTAACAACTGAGCCACCCAAGCGCCCCAAGGGTGTCTCTTTTATGTAACTGTTTTCTTTTCTCTTTCTGCATTTAAAATTCCCCCTTTATCACTTTTTGCCATTTTAGTAACTGTGTGTCTTGGTGTGGACCTCTTTGATTTTTACTGGGGACTCTGTGCCTACTAGATCTGGATTTCTAGATTTGTGTTTCCTTCTCCAGATTAGGGATGTTTTCAGACTTCAAATAAATCTTCTGCCTCCTTTTTTCTCTTTTCTCCTTCTGGGATCCCTGTCATGCAGATGTTACCATGCTTGATGTTGTTGCTGAGTTCCCTTAGGCTGTTTTCATTTTTTATTACCCCTGCTCAACTTGAGTACATTCTGGTACTCTGTCCTTGAGATCACTTATCTGTTCTGCTTCTTCTAATCTACTATTCATTCCATCTAATATATTTCTAATTTCATTTATTGAGTTCTTTATCTCTCTTTAGTTCTTTTTTATGTTTTCTGTCCTTTTGTTGAGGTCTCACTGAGGTCCTCCACTCTTCTCCAATCCAGTGAGTATCTTTATGACCATTGCTTCACATTCTCTGTCAGGCACATTATTCGTCTGTGTTTTGTTTAGCTCTTTTGCTGCAGTTTTGTTCTGTTCCTTCATTTGGGACATATTCCTCTGTCTCCTCAATTTGTCTAGCTCTTTGTGTCTGTTTCTCTGTGTTAGGAAATTCATCTATGTCTCCTGCTCTTGAAAATTTGGCCTTACAAAAAATAGGTCCTGTAGTAATCTGTAGTACACTGTCTCCTGTTCATCACAACCTGGCATTTCAGGGGTGTCTCCTATGTGTGTTGCATGCTCCCAGCTATTGTTACTGAGCCACATTTGCATTTAGTCCAGTCTCTGCAATGGCTCTTTTTGCCTGTGCTGGGCAGGGTTTGGTCCCTGTATATTGTTAGTGGCCTAGTCCGGGGCTGCCTTGGGTTTGAGTTGAGTCATGCTAGGCATTTGCCAGAGACATAGTAGTACTGAACTGTGTTGTTTCTCTCTGTTGTTCCCTGAGAAGCTTCCATTGGTGGGCCAGGCCTGCAGGTGTCTGCCCCAGCCTGCTGCCAGTACTGCAGTCAGAATAATGTGTGTGATTCTAACCCTCTCCCCAGGGCAGAAGTTACTTTGGAGTGCTGCTGGACCCTGTCTGGGCTGCTTGCACACGGCCCAGCTTGTCGCACCACTTTGGATGGGCTCTGACCAAGGGTGTATTGCAGGGAGCAGTCTGCAGGAGAATGCAGGGTAAGGGCTTGTTTCCAGGAAGGTCCCTGCAGGTCTGCTATGGGAGAGGGCCCTCAGTTGTCAGGGAAATACCTGCAGACAGCTAGGTTAGAGGGGGCAGATGCACAGAAGTATGTAGGGGTGGTATGCACTGTTTGTTAGTAAGCTAGGTGGAGATAGTTGGTGCTGTGCTGTTTCCTGCAGGTGTTTGTGTGTCTAGCCTTGAGGGTGAGGCAGGGCAATGACACCTGCGAGCCCTTTTGTTCTTGGAGAATTCTCTCAAGGATCCTGCCCCTCCAGCACACACTCTGAGATTAGTAAGCAAATCTCCCTCTTGTGTAACCCAGGTGTTTTTCACACTACTGCTCTAAGCTTGTGTCTCAGCAGGGCTGTTTGTTGTGCTGTGTCTTTAACAGTTTCCTATTACCCTCCTGGCTCTCCTAGAGCACTCATTTTTAAAGTTCTAGGTGCTAAGTCCCACTGATTGTAAGAACTTGCAGAGTAGGTGTCTGTGGTTTTTGAAGCCACATGTTATGGGTATTCATTTTCCCAGTGCCGATTCCCTGTGCTTGGGGTGCTTGGGGTTTGTTTCTGTTCCTTTTCCCTATGTGCCTGTCATGTCCAGTCTTTTTGGTCATTTTCTGGGTTATTTATACTGATGTGGGAATAATCTAGTTATATCTGTAGGACGAGGTAAACTTGGGATTCTTCTACTTGGCTATCTTTCACAGAATTGTTTTTGTTTTGTTGTCCATCCCGTGTCTGTTTCTCCAAGTGCAGTGAGACCATCTCATGGCTGTGAACATGTGTTTAAGACATTATTTTAAAAGTTTTTTAAAAGATTTTATTTATTTAAGAGAGAGAGAGAACAAGCAGGGGTGGGGCAGAGAGAGAGAGAAGCAAACTCCCTGTTGAGCAGGGACCCCAGTGTGGGTTTAGATCTTAAGACTCTAGGATCATGACCTGATTCAAAGGCAGATGCTTAACCAACTGAACCATCCAGGTGCCCCAGTATTTAAGACCTTTGAGAGAACGCTGCACACCAGGGAGAATATACAATGATGACTATCAGGAGGATAGTATCAGGAGACTGAAGTATACTCTTTAGTCATAACCCCCATGAACCAGACTAGTTGATATGAAATGAATCAATGTGACAAGTGAATTTTTTGTTGCTCTCTTATGTTTGTATGACACCAAAGGTGCTAGTCTTGTATAGCAAGAGGTATTTGTTATGGTACAGGCTCCTCTTTGTTCAGCCAAAAGGCAATCTGAAACAATTCTGTTATCTAATACCACCTCATCCAGGGAGTCTAGGGATTTTTATTATATATCTGTGGACTTAGGTGTATATTCAGTGATGGTTGTCAGAGTTAAGTAGCATTGTCTCCTTGTGCATTAACAGAGTATAGAAGTGTAGTGGAACAGCAGATGAGATGCAGTTTCATATTGGTAATGAAGATCTTGATCTGTTTTGTTGGGAGAACTTTGTACCTTAAGGTGTTGTTCACTTCTGTAGTGGAACCCATCCAGTCAGTTTTAATTTTAGATCTCCAGATAGTATACAGTTTTTATAGTTTGAAGGAACCCTTTGTAATTGGGAGATGTGAACCCAGTGTTCAAGGTCCTGTAGTTAGGGCTGCTGTCTGGGTAGTTACTGGGTATGATCCCTTCCAATGAGTTTTGAGGGCTGTCTTTGTTTTTAGTGATTTCAAGTTAGAGGGTGGGAGAAAATTGGAAGCATTAGCTTAGAGAGCTGTAGCCAGATATTCCAGGAAACTGTATGAATTCAGGGTCCAGTCCAGTTTACAGGTAGATAGCAGAGCCTCAAAGACAGTGAACAGGACCAGAACCCAATATCACAAGGGTGTGCTATATTTTTCCATTGAAACATTTTTTTTCTCTGTATTATTACCCCCATTTCTATCAGAGGTAATCAAAAAGTAAGACTCGTTTGTTTGCACAATAAGTCTAGGCTCCTTACGTGTCCTAATTATTTTCTAAGAATAAGAATTGACCACAAAGGTTATGTTTAATCAGCTTTGCTCTAACTTTTCATAAGAAATCCTGGATTGGGGATGTGAGGGTGATCTGGTTGCAACATCTGTCACCCCATTGATTGCTAGGGTTGATTTGGCTGATCTGGCTGGCTAGGCGGGTGTCCCCTTCCTCCCTCACTGCTCCATGTGCATCCCTCCTGAAGCTGTGCACTGGGTTGAAGAGGACGACCTTCTCCGATAGAGGAGAGGACCATTCTTCGGTCAAGGGTATAGGAGTAGTTACGCTCCCCTGCTAGAACCTCCAAACAAGCTCTCAAGAAATCCTGGATTAGACTTTTAAGGAGACTCATGAAGCTAGGAAGGCAAGGCAAAGGCTTACTATCTGGCATTGTCTAGGATACCTATAGATTGGAGTGAATTCCTCTATTCTGCAAAATATCCTGCTGTTACTGGGGATGCCAGGAAGTGACCTTTTACCTAGTAAGACTTGGAAACCAAATAGTCCAAGCAAGGTACCACACAGTTTTTTCCAAAGGGCTTTATTGGTTCTATAAAGTCAACATTAGTTTTGTTGTTGTTGTTTTTTTTTTTTTTTTTTAAGATTTCACCTATTTATTTGACAGAAAGAGACACAGCAAGAGAGGGAACACAAACTGGGGGAATGGGAATGGGAGAAGCAGGCTTCCCGCTGAGCAGGGAGCTTGACATGAGGCCTGATCCCAGGACGGATCTCAGGAACAATCCCAGGACCCTGGGATCATGATCTGAGCCAAAGGCAGATGCTTACTGACAGAGCCACGCAGGCGCCCCCAACATTAGTTTCTTAAAAAAGTTTGGACATATCTGATTTTGTGAACATCATTATCAAAGATAATGTACCAATCAAAACCTTGGTAACATACTGAATGTTTCTAATTGTGTCCTGTTATAAAGAAAATAGATTTTCCTTGCATTTATGGAAATAACTATATTGCCATTAAAATAAGAGTAAGTTTCCAAATTCTGGAGGAATCAGGTATGGAGGAAAAGTAAATGTTTCAATTCTGTTTGCAGAAATACACTTTACCAAATAGCTTTATGTTGTAAATAGCTTAAGAGGAAAGAGAGAAAGGTTTCCTTAAACTTGCAAAATCAAAATATTAAAGAGCTGGGTCAAACAGAAAGTCATTAAAAATTATAATCAACCTTATCACTTCATTCACTTTCATGTTATTCTTATTTTTTTTTTAAAGATTTTTATTTATTTATTTGACAGACAGAGATCACAATAGGCAGAGAGGCAGGCAGAGAGAGAGGAGGAAGCAGGCTCCCCGCTGAGCAGAGAGCCGGATGCGGGGCTCGATCCCAGGACCCTGGGATCATGACCTGAGCTGAAGGCAGAGACTTTAACCCACTGAGCCACCCAGGCGCCCCTGTTATTCTTATTTTAATTGAACCTACTTTTTCCATTAGAATTTTAGAAATTATTGCCCAGTTTAGTGGTATAACCTTAAAGTTATCAGAAACCTGTATTCTAGAGTACTTGTCAGTCCTTTCCATAAATTTTTCTGAAGGTGAAGTACTTTGGCAAATGCATCAAAGTAAAAACAGTAACTGTAAATGATAAAAAGACTTAGAAAATGGCCATCATTAAAGATCTGATGAGAGTTTGATAAAGAAATTTATTTCTGTGGCATACTGAGAGTATTGACAATGTCTATTACCTTAAAACAGTTTCTGAAATACCTATACATATATCCATATATATATATATATATATATATATATATATATATATATATATATATAAAACAGTATACTTCCCAACTAATTTAACATGGCAAATAAACCTAATTTACATCTCTTTTTTCTAAGGTGAGAGAGAAATTCTTTCCTATTTTCTTGGGAACTTCTGGGAAATCTAAAAGTTAGTTTGAAGTCAGAAGGACTCTATTTAGAATTTGATTTGGGAAGTTGTCAACAGTGTTAAAGGTTTGAACATTTGATTAAATATGATCATAGATCATTATGAAATAATAATTATCTGTTTAGGGATGCCTGGGTGGCTCAGCTGGTTAAACATCTGCCCTTAGCTCAGGTCATGATCCCAGGGTCCAGAGATCAAGCCCCACATCAGGGTCCTTGCCCATCAGGGGGCCTGCTTCTTTCTCTGTGTGCTGTTCCCCTGCTTGTGCTCACTCTCACTCTCTCTCTCTCTGAGAAATAAATAAATAAATAGAAAAAAGAAAATTGTTTAAAAAATAATTATCTGTTTAACTAAAGGGATAATAGATTTTAAAGGCAAAGATAGTTACAAAACTTTGCTTTTTTAATATTGAGAAGACTTCATTTTTCCAAGTGATCAAAGATTTGATAGACAACTTAAACAGAAAATGAACTTGGTAAGGCACAGAAATCTTTGCTTTCCAGGCAGATTACCCGAAAGGTAATGAAATACCTCTCATAATCTCTTATCAAGAGCATACCAATAGTCCAAGAACACTTTGTCCTTTTACAGAGAGAAAACCACATTCTAATTTTGCACTAATGTACATTAAAACTTATTCTTTAGGGCATCTGGGTGGCTCAGTCATTAAGTGTCTGCCTTCGGCTCAGGTCATGATCCCAGGGTCCTGGGATTGAGCCCCACATCAGACTCCATGCTCTGCGGGAAGATTTCTCCCTCTTCCACTTTCCCTGCTTGTGTTCTCTCTTTCACTGTGTCTGTCAAATAAATAAGCAAAATCTCAAAAAAAAAAAAAAAAAAAAAAAAAGAAAGAAAGAAAGAAAAAGAAAAAAAAAAACCCTCATTCTTTAAAAACTCAGAGAAATTCTTGTCAGTCTTGGCCTTCTTGACCACACATAAATTTCTTTTTTTTTTTTTTTAAAGATTCTATTTATTTATTTGACAGACAGAGATCACAAGTAGGCAGAGAGGCAGACAGAGAGAGAGGTGGAAGCAGGCTCCCTGCAGAGCAGAGAGCCCAATATGGGGCTCTATCCCAGGACACTGGGATCATGACCTGAGCCGAAGGCAGAGGCTTTAACCCACTGAGCCACCCAGGTGCCCCCACGCATAAATTTCTTTCCCAAGATTCCTTCTCCACCAACTTTCTACAGCTTTCTTTTATATCCATTTGGGTTTTGGCCTATATTTTTCCTCTTTCTCATGCAGTCATTCTACTTTAGGACAAAATTACTCTCTTTTCCCTTCACAAAAACATATGCTTTGTAACTATCTTTATCCCAAATACTTATTCGACTTTCTTTACCAACTTTTTGTACATAGTTGTTTCCTTTCACCCTTATTATTTCCTGTAGTTTTAATTACATATATTAATTAGAATCTTAACTCTAAGAAACCTTAATTTCTAGTGAAAACTAAGAAGCAAATAATTGTCGAGTAAGTTATACAAAGCAGTCTGCAGATTCACAAATTTTTAAATACATTTCATACTTTCTAGAAGTATATCTTTCTCATAGTAAGTTTTTCAATGTAACATTAAGATGTATTTACTAATAGACCCAAATATTTTTAGTTCCTCAATAATGAACCCAAAGTAGATAAGCTTATGTTTAGTAATTAATGTATTAATATTTTATCTTATTTGAAAATGATTTAGATAGTCAAATATTTATCACTTCCCTTGATTTGGTGTAACTGTAAGGTTTCAAGTTATCAAAAAGATTTTGGAAACTCTTTTTAAGTGGACATACTACAAAACATAATTGTTGAAAATGTCATTTATGAATTTTTGTCTTCCATCTTTTTAATATATTTGTTCTTAAGTTATGTTTAACTGAATCATGAAAGTTTTATCAGACATTAAACAGCTAGCCATCTTCTTAAGTTGTGTTTCTTGCTTACAAATTCTGTAACAGTTTGCATGGACTTATTCAATTTTTAGTAAACCCAGGTAGAATAAAAATTGTATGCCTACATTGTATTTAATGTTGATAAGCCTAAAGATATGCCTGTTTTAATTAAGCCAACAAACATAAACTAGCCTTTATTTACCAAAGATCATTCTAGATCACATGAACTTGAAAAACATTTGGGTTAGTTTCTGTATTTCTGAGACAAAAATTTATAAGCACTTATTTTTCTTTAACCCAATTAAATAGAGCTCTTTTATAAATTAATTTTGGCAATACCATTTGGAAGTAGAAAAATGCACATATCTATTACATACATATATAGGCATCCATAAATATATAGATATAGGCATACATAAATATACAGACACAAGATATTTTATAGCTTTTGTTTTAAAATTTTAGCTAGGGGTATGTACAACAATACAAAACTCAATAGTTTATAAAAGGACAGTTGGATCCAAATTGTATTTCTGTCAGATGATGTAAGATTACCTGCTCAGATTGCTTAAGTTTTTTACTATTATTTGTAGAGAAGACCTTAAACAGTTTTAATTTGCCTTGTTTCCAGATAGCTTTCTTTTTGTCCGGATAAGAATGATCTCCCTAAAGTTTGCATTTCAGGGAGATGGTTTTTGGTTTGTACAGAAGACCAGGTAGAACACTTACATCTCAAAGTCACAGGGAAAGATTGTAAGTTTTCTCCAAAAAAAAAAAAGGAATTTTTTTGTTTATAATGGCCAGATCTTTTACAATATCTGCAAGCATTTTGAGATGAATAGGGGAGGTTTGGGATTGAGAAAAAGCATAGGTGACTTTGAATTGAATTGAATTTTAGAGTTGGATTTCTGTTCTTGTAAGGGTACCATTTGTAAGACAAGGGCATTTGTTTTTAATTCTTCAAAGAATTGGGTTGCAACCTGAGTGATATCATGGGGCTCACCCACTCACCCAACTACATTATCTTCAATTTACTTCTTTAAATTTGGGAGATTTCCAAAACAGGGAATTCATAAGATTTCACTGTGTATTTTATCTTAGGGGAGAAGACCTAAAACAAAAGTTTTTATCAGTATCTGAATATCCATTTCCAATTTGGCCACTTCTGTCCATAGAACTCATTAAAAATCTTTTCAAATATCTTATTATCAAATTTTGGCCAAACAAAATATTCCTTGTAGAACTACACTCTTTTAAAAAAAATTATTATTTTTCCCTTTTTCTTTTAGACCACAGGCATGTCTGTGACTCAAAACCAAAACCAATAAGCCTTTTATGGCCTAACTCTGGACACAAGAAGTGTCCCCAAAGAGGGTCAAAAGATGCAGCTCTCTGAAGATCCAGAACGATTCCAAGATAACCAAAATAAAGAAAGGCTTTATTATGAGAGCTAGAAGCAGTTGATGAGTTACTTGCTGCAGTTGTGTTGCTTCCATCTGGTTAAATTCTTGGGGGCCCCAACTTTGTAGTTAAGCTGCCTATACAAACAAGAATTGCTGGCCTACAAGCCCAGACACGTGGAAAGTTAAACCAAGTTCACAGGACATAAAACAAGACAAACAAGAAAGTAACTGCTGTTTTTAGGAGGAAAGGATCAATAAATAATGAATATACCCCCAAGCCAAACTCACAAAGTATGAATTTGGAAAGAAGGGGCATTGTGAAATTTTACCTTCCTCTCTTGACTGGTTACTATAGAGATCAAGAGAGCTTCTTTGGTAAGAGTTCTTACCCTTTTCTGGCTTCTGCTGGTTTTCCCAGGATCTCATTTGCAGGCTCCAGAGTGACTCGGGTATCTTAATAGTTCCCATCCTGGTCATCAGAAAATATAAAGGAAGAAAAATAATCTCTTTACCCTGGCTGAGACCCTTTTATCTCTAAGGTACCTCATAAATGAATAAATTTATCTAGGTTAAAAGTTTTCCACTCTGGCCACTGTAATTCAAGGTTATCTGTGGTAAGTGTAACCTCATTGTTCAGAAAAACACAGGTCTAGGCCTATAATTTTTATTTATTTATTTATTTATTTATTTAATTTTTTTTTTTTTTTTTTGACAGAGAGAGAGAGCACAAGCAGGGGAACAGCAGTGGAAGAGGGAGACTCAGACTCCCTGACAAGCAGCGAGCCTGATGCAGGGCTCTATCCCAGAACCCTGGGACAACAACCTTAGCCGAAGGCAGGCACTTAACGATCTGAGCCACCCAGGCATCCCTAGGCCTGTAATTTTTAATATTTACAGTTATTGGAGTCCCAGATAGAAGAGACCTTAGACTCTTTGGACTCAGAAGAACTTGTTTTCTCTCTTTTTTTCTCTTTTTCCCTAAAATTTGATTTTCCTGAGGCCTCATATTGGACCCAGTCTCGTTTATTAGGCACAGTGTGACTCTGGACCTAGTCTGGACAAAGAAATGCTCTAATAGAGCCTGAAAGGTCATAACACAAGAGCTGTGGAACCCAAATATCCCAGAGGGACTTATTTATGACTTCCAGATTCAAGGAGAAAGCAGTGAGCATATGGGCTCAGTGGGTACTTAATACGGTTTCATTGTTCATCGTTCACTGGGACTGTCAGTGATCTCTCTTAGGTTCCTCTTTTGACACCCAAACTGTTAAAAGATAAACTGAGGCGTATTAAAATTTTTAAGAGTCTGAGCAAAAATTGCTTAGAAGCAGTCAGCAATTCATTAAATTTGTTCTGTTAAAATAATGAAAACTGGTTCATATTATACTGCAGTTGGAAAAATATAGCCCCTTAAAACCATTTATGACAATTTTGGTAAAAGATTAACTATTCACAATTTCTTTTTTGTTGTTGTTATTTTTTATTTTTTTAAGATTTATTATTTATTTAAGAGAGAAAGAAAGCACACAAATGGGGAAGTGGGGAGGGGTAGAGAAAAGCAGATTCTTCACTGACCAGGGAGCCTGACTTGGGGATCAGTCCTTAGACTCTGGGATCATGACCTAAGCCAAAGGCAGACATTTAACTGACTGAGCCACCCAGGCGCCCCTAACTATCACAATTTCATTATTCTACCAAAGCAATTTTTTAAAGGTTTTATTTATTTTTAAAATTAGTTTATTTCCTTATTATAGAGAGATAGAGTCGGGGGAGGAGCAGAGAGAGAGGGACAAGCAGACTCGTTGCTGAGGACAGAGCCCAACACAGTACTTGATCCCACGACTCTGAGATCATGGTATGACTTAATCAACTGAGCCACGCAGGCATCCCTCTACCAAAGAAGTTTTCATTTTAATAATTCTTTCTAGTCTTTGTTTACATGTTAACATTAAGTTTTATGTAGGAGCAGTCATAATATACAAATTGTAAACTGATTTTTTCCAAAAGATTTGTTCATTTTAGAAAGAGAGTGCACATGCAAGAGAGTACCTGTGGGGCATAGGGGCAGAGGGAGAGGGAGAGAGAAACTTAAGTAGATTCCATGCTGAGCACAGAGCCCAACTCAGGCCTCCATCTTGTAACCAGAGCCAAAACCAAGAGTTGGATGCTTGACCAACTGTGTTACCTAGGCACCTCCAATCTGATTTTTAAACTAAAATGCAGGGTTCTATCTTAGATTTTTCTGAGGACAGGCCTTATTTTTGTTATCCTGCTGTCAGAATATTAAATTAGAAATTAAATAATCTTTTGGTTTAGAAATACTTTTTATCATGTTTCTGTTAGTGTTAGTAATTATTTTTATTGACCATTTAACATTTTACTATACTTATATTTTACTTGTTTAGTATGTTTGAATTATGTCTAGAATTTCTTATGGATAACCTTTCAATTTGTGTTTTTATACATAGTTTTTACTTCTGTTGAATTTTGTATTTGGTTTATTTCTTAGTAGTGGGTTATTAGATGAAAGCTCATGAACATGCTGTGTTTCGACACATTACTTTCCATGAGTTTTTTCCACTTTATAAATAACTCACTGTACTGGCTTTACTGTTTTGGGTCAGAATTGTTTAAAATTATTTTTTTTTGTGTAGTTTTTGTTCATTTAGTGTTATGGGGTATCTTAAGATTTTGTAAATCTGTGTTGGGGTTCAGGACATGTTACCCCCAAATATGGCATGTTGGCATATTGATTATTTTAAGGAGTTTGAGACAAGGAAGAGCAGGAAGCTTAGTCTGACCTCTCTCTTGCCCTTCTTTCTTGAAACAGGCCATTAATCCTCTTGTGACAGGTGCCCTTTTTAAACCTAGAAGAAAGGAGCATTCTTGGATCCAAAGACAAAAGGATGCCAAAAAGAATCCTGACAAATAGGCCTTGCTAAGTTACCAACAGTTCACTGCAGTTGCTTCTTACTCCGTAACATATCATATTCCTCCATGAATGTCCACTCTTCATCAAACCAAATATAAAAGTACACAGGTCTAACTGTTCTCTTTCTTTGGACCTTCATTTTCTTGTCTTCTCTTCCTTTTTTTATTTTTGCAGGGGGAGGGGGCCTTCATTCTCTTATGAAGCCTCCAATGTCACTTAAAACTTAGTTAAATAAATTTGTGCTTTTTTCTTCTGAATCTGTTTTTTTTGTTGTTGTTGTTGTTTAATTTTCAAATCCAGCCAGGGAACCTAAGTGGGTTAAGGAAAAGACTTTTCTCTCATATTAATGCTTTTGTCTTAATGCTGTTGAGTATTGTTTCCCAAGTGTTTATTATTTGTATATTCTCTCATGTAAATTGTCTTTTCATATCCTCCCCCTCTTTATGTATTGAAATCTTAAAGTCTTACATAAAAAATAGGATATTAACTCCTTTTTTAACTTCTAAGATTCTCAGGAAAACAAATGATGCTAGGACAAGGAAGAGATGTATGATACGCTAGAAATCTTATATAGGCTATAGAACATAACTATGAGTATGGGAAAAAGAAAATTTTTATTTGTAGGAAATAATGCATGATTAATAGGAATAAGGCAGGGCAATTAATATTTTTTTGAAACCCCAGTTAGGTTGAACCTTAGGGCAGACCCTATAAATATTATTTTGTTTAATTCTTATAACACTGCAAGCTTGATATTTCTCAGTATTACAGGTGAGGAAACCAAGATTTAAGCAGCTTTCTTTAGGTTACATAAAAGCACTATTAGTGAATTGGTTAATTTCTTCATGGCTGAGAAATATTACCCATAATCTCTACACTTTGAATCTAGAAATGCATGTCCTTTGGTTGTAAGAAATCTAATTTCCTTCACACTATTTCTTTTCTAATTTTGGAACTCAGGGTTAGGCCTTCTTGCCAGATTCCTTTCAGTTTTTAATCTTTTTTTTTTATCTTCTGTCTTTTTAGATCTTTGCCTTTTTCAGGAATTTTCTGAAAATTTTCTCAACTGTCCTCTTTTGAATTTTCTATTTCTGCTATTTAATTAATTTCCAGGAATTCTTACTTCTTTCTTAATGTTCCAAAAAACAAACAAACAAACAACCCACGAAAAAGGAGTTAGTATTTGTTATATGGGGAGTTCTTTGTGTATTTCTGGTAATGTTAATAATAGGCTATTTTTTGAATTTAAAAAAAGTTTACTGAATTTTCTGTTTTTTTTAATGTCTTTTTTCTCTATTTTGGTCTCTGTCTTTCATGTGAGATGCTCTCCTCAATTTTAAGGTGTGTCTTTACTGTTGTTAGTATTCAAGAGTGATGCATTAAAAGATTGATTAGAAGGCTTGAGAGTATGAGTAGGGCTATGTCCTACTGAATCTGGTTATAAGGTGCTCTTGTATGTACCCTGCAGTCAGTGTCTGTAAGTCCATTTAAAAAAAAAATATTTATTTGTTTGAGGGAGGAAGAAGAAAGAGAAGGAGGGAGAGAGAGAGAAAACGAGCAGAGGGAGAACTTGTCTCCCCCCCTGAGCAGGGAGCCCAATGTGGAACTTGATCCCTGGACCCTGGGATTATGACCTGAGCTAAAGGCAGAGGCTTAACTGACTGAGGCACCCAGGCACCCCTCTTTTTTTTTTTTTTTTTAAGATTTTATTTATTTATTTTTTTTTTTGAGGTTATCTTTCTACCCAGTGTGGAGCTTAAACTCACAACCATGAGATCAAGAGTCACATGCTCCACCAACTGAGCCAGCTAGATGCCTCTCTATAGGTCCATTCTTTTGGTCAGGTTGTTCTGTAGAGAGAAATTTTCCAATACTCCAAAAGTCTTACTGCCAATTTTCTTGGAGCCTGTTGTATAATGAAGTATTTGGTTGGTCACTGCTCTTAGTTTTTGGGAGAGAGGTTTTAAATCCTGACATTTCTGGAGTGAACAGAGTAGTGTTTTTGTTATTAATAGTAGGGGTGTCAGACCAGACTTGATAGTTTTTGCTATCAAGGTGACTCATAGTGAGCCCCTAGATGTTAATGCTGAGGTGATTCCAGACATGGGCTTTTAACTCCAGAAAGACCATTTACTTGGTTAGAGAAGGGCTTTGACCCATCCGATATCAGCCCCACCTTCAGGGAGGAGAGGGAGGTTGGAGATTGAGTTAAATCAAATGGCCAGTAATTTTTTTTTTTTTTTAAGATTTTATTTATTTGACAGACAGAGATCACAAATAGGCAGAGAGGCAGGCAGAGAGAGAGAGCAGGGAACCAGGCTCCCGGCTGAGCTGAGAGCCCGATGTGGGGCTTGATCCCAGGACCCTGAGATCATGACCTGAGCTGAAAGCATAGGCTTAACACACTGAGCCACTCAATTGCCCCCAAATGGCCAGTGATTTAATCAACCATGTCTTAGTACTGAAACCCTAATAAAAACTCTGGAGTTTTTATTGTGGGGTGAGTTTTTCTGACAAACAATATTCTGTGGGGGTGCCTAGGTGGCTCACTTGGTTAGGTATCTGACTTTAGCTCAGGTAGTGATCTTGGGGTCCTAGAATCAGGGCCCATGTCAGGCTCCTCACTTAGTGGGAGCCTGTTTCCCCTCCTTCATCCTCTGCCCCTCCCCATTTGTGCTTGCTCTCTCTCAACTAAATAAATGAAATCTTAAAAAAAAAAAAAAAGAAAAAAACCCCAATACTGTGTGTATCTTGTTATACATTGATGTGCCAGAAGGGTGTTGCATCTTGATTCTCTTGGGAGAAGACATGCAAACTTTGCATTTGGGACTCTCTTAGATCCTGCCCTACGCATCTCTTATTTTGTCCGGTCTTGATTTTCTGTCCTTTCTTTATATAGTAATGAGTTCTGTGACTTGTTCTGCTAAATTATTGAACTTAAGGAGGTAGTGGGAATCCCCAAATGCATAGCCAGTTGGTGTGAAGTACAGGTGGCTTGGAATCCTCCAGCTGCATGACTGGTGTCTGAAGTTGTGTCCTCCTCATGAAGCATTGTGCCATTGTGAAGTTTGGCCTACCCTGGGTAGTTTGTGTCACAGTTGCATTGCAGTCAATGAGGGAAGGAAGCTGGGTACCCCATTATTCAGTACGTAGAATTACACTTCGTCTCTCAGTTTTCAGAGTGAGTCCCTTACCCTGAGTTGTGCCTAGAGTCCTTGAGTCCAGAGCCCTTTGGGTCACTCTGTAGAATGGAAACTCACAGTCTTCCACCAGGGTTTGTTGATGGGGTGCTGGCTAGGTGAAGTACCCATTATTACTTGAGTTTTCTGCTTTCAGCTAGTTGCTTTAGAGTGTTCAAGATGTAAATAAATGTTCTGTTAATATTTAGAATAGCAGGTGGCTAGGTGTATTTACTTTGCTGTAGGTGACTATTATTAAAAATTCTGAAACTACTATGATTAGGTTTTTATTAATATGGAGACATACATTGAAATAAATTTCACATAAAAATGTTCTGAAATATTTTTTCTTTAATTTCTGTAATTTCAAGGTGATAGTCTTACTTAATAAAGAAGACGTTTTTTTTTTTTTTTTAGAATTTTATTTATTTATTTGACACAGAGAGAGGGAACACAAGCAGGGGTAGTGGGAGAGGGAGAAGCAGGATTCCCGCCGAGCAGGGAGGCCAATTTGGGATTCAATCCTAGGACTCTGGGATCACGACTTGAGCTGAAGGCAGATGCTTAACCTACTGAGCCACCCAGGCACCCCGATAAGACTGTTTGTATTAACAGTTTGATTTGTTTGCTTTGTCTAGCTAGCAAGTGAAACTGTTTCAAAAACCAGAGCGAAAACTATTTCAACACAAAAAATCATAGATAGGATCTGTAGGCCTTCTACTAGGCTATACACATAGTGTGAGCAGGTATTTTAACGTGGTGTCAAGCATTAGTAAATAGTTGGTGATCAGTTGATCAATTCTGAATAAAGTTTAGAAGTCTTGCATATGACCAAGAAAAAAGCCAGATGCAGTATTTTCAATATTTTTAAGAATTTTCAGGCATACAAAAAGGTAAATAAATTGCTGATAATGAAGTATTAAGACTTGGTTTTATTAAGGAAGAAAGTAAATTCCATAGAACTACGCTGAAAAATGCCAGGAAGTTGACTAGGTTTGCTTACTAGCTGGTAATACCTCCTAAGATACATGTTTAAAATTCCTATCTGAGCAGAGACCAACTGCTGTGTATCAGAACCTTCCCAGTTGCTTAAGGTTGTTTTGAAATTGTGGATGTTCAATCTTTAGTTGTCATGAGTGTTCTATTACATGCTATGTGAAGGTATTTAACTAGATCCACACTCTTAATACACTGGGTACTTTTATTTTTTCTCATTCTTGCCTAGCTCTCTATCACCAGATTTGGGTTTGGTTAAATGTTCAGTGGTCTCCCGTTAGGGAATATTAGAGCAGCCAGCAAACTGTAAAAGTTTCTTGTACAGTGTTTGTTAATATTTGCACAAGTTATTCAGTTTTAAAATGTGTCCTGAGTTTCTATAGGTGAGTCTCTCATTGGCCAAATTTTTGTTTTATGAAATCAGATTAGTTTCTTGTTTCTTAATATGTAAATTTGTTAAATTACCTTGCAGAATTTGGCAGTAATTCCCAACAGAAGATTAGTCAGTTGTATATTAAAACTCTTAATGGGAAATATGAATTTGTCTTTGAAATATGATTTAACTTCTCTTTTTAGTTCTGTCAAATTAAACAAGGTTGGACTTTGTGTACCAAGGCTCTGGTAATTTCCCAGGGCTCAGAGACATCAGGTAAACAGAAACTTTCTTGCACAGGTGGCAATGAATAGGACTAATTACACAGATTTGTGAGGAATGAATTTGTCTATCCACTCTATAGCTTATTTTTTGCTGCAGTTTCCTTTTATTGGCAATTTTCTTTTCTTTTCTTTCTTTTAAGATTTTATTTACTTACTTGAGAGTGAGTGAGAGTGAGAGAGCACAAGCAGGGGCATGGCAGAGGGAAAGGGAGAAGCAGACTCCCTGCTGAGCGGGGAGCCCAACAGAGGGCTCCATCCCAAGACCCTGAGATCATTTAAGTATCTGAAAGCAGATACTTAAATGACTGATATTGGCCATTTTCAGTTGATGAATTGTGTAAGTTAAGAGATTCTAAATGATTAGAGCTTTTTTTTTTTTTAAACCTATAAGAAGAGCCAGGGATAGACAAAAGCATTTTATAAATTTACTGTCAACTTGAAATATTTTCCTTTTTCCTTAGTGAAGAATAATAGCATTTCTCTTTTCTTATTTTTAGTTTTTACTTTAATCTTTCCAACTTGTCCATAGCCAGCACCTTATTTACTTTGTGGTATGGTGCTACCTTTTTTCCTTTGTTCAGATGTAACCAGAGCGGTTTTTGTTTGTTTGTTTGTTTGTGAGAATCTTAAGCAGGCTCCATGCTCAGTGTCGAGCCTGACGCAGGGCTTGATTTCACGACCCTGAGATCGTGACCTGAACCGAAATCAAGAATTGGATGCTTTAATGGCTCTGCACTCAGAGCTACCGTATAGAACTCTGAGGAATGAAATTTCCACAGTAAGAAGCCTGCTTGATTTTGTCTTTGTAACACCATAACTGATTACTTTAAATAAATGATCTACAGTCTTACCATTCAGAATTGATGACTTCCCTATTTGGAATTGTTCAGCTTTAAATATGTTTAATAAATCTGAAATTAATTAGAATATAAAAAAAGAATTGGATGCCTGAATCACCCACGTACACCCAGGATTTTTATTATAACTGGAAATAGGTTCAATCAGCTATTAGTTGATGAAGTCTTATATAAGTAGTTTTATTTTAAAATGCAGCTGAGCTACAGTGGTGAGCCTGCTACTCCCTCTGCCTACTGCTGCCCCTGTTTATGCTCTCTCTCTCTGTCTCTCTTTCTCTGACAAATAAATAAAATTTTAAAAATTAAAATAAAATAAAATGCAGCTAAGCTAAATTGCAAGGACAGTAGAACCTTCCAGTATTCTCAGTGTAGTGCTTCTTTAAATTTTTTTTATTGAGTTATAATTGAAATATAACATTTTATTGGTTTTAAGTGTACAGCATAATGGTTCAGTATTTGTATTCATTACATAATGATCACCACCATAAATCTAGTTACCGTCACCATATAAACTTTAACTTTTAGGATTTACTATCTTGACAACTTTCAAGAATGCTCTACAATATTATTGACTATAGTCACCACGGTATACATTGCATCCCATGACTTATTTTGTAACTGAAATTCTGTACCTCTTGACCTCCTTCATCTGTTTTCACCTACTCCCCACATAATATTCTGTTCTCCATTTCTGTGATTTTTGTTTTATTTTCTTCATATTTTTCTTTAAGATGTGTTTGTTTTTCATTGTTTGACATATTTCGCTTAGCGTAATTTCCTCAAGATCCATCCATGTCGCAAATGGCAAGATTTTATTTTTTTCTTTTATGGGTGAGTATTATTCCTGTGTTTGTTCTCTCTCTCTCTCACGCACTGCCACCACATCTTCTTTATCCGTTCATCCATCAGTGGACACCATATTTTGACTATTGCAAATAATGTTGTAATGAACATAGAGGTACATATATCTTTTTGAATTAGTGTTTAAATTTTTATCAGATAAATACCCAGAAGTGGACGTGCTTGATTGTGTGATAGCTCTATTTTTAATTTTTTGAGGAACTGTTTTCCATGGTGGCTGTGCCAATTTACATTTCCACTAATAGTGTACAAGGGTCCCCTGTTCTCCACATCCTTGACAACACTAGTTATTTCTTGTCTTTTGAATAGTCATTCTGACAGGAGTAAGGTGATAACTTCATTATGGCTTTGAATTGCATTTCTCTCCTGATTAGTGCTATTGACCGTATTGTTCATTGTATGGCTTCTTTGGAAAAAATGTGTTAGATCCTTGGCCCAGTTTTTTATTCAATTGTTGTGTTCTTTTTGTTACTGAGTTATAGGAGTTTCTTATATATTTTAGCTGTTAAACCCTTACCAAGATATATCATTTGCAAATATTTTCTCCCATTCAGTAGGTTGTCTTTTTATTTTGTTGATGGTTTCCTCTGTTTTGTAGAAGTTTTCTAGTTTAATGTAGTCCCACTTGTTTGTTTACTTTCTTAAAGATCTTATTTACTTATTTTAGAGAAAGAGAGAGGGGAAAATGTATGTGTGCAAGATCAGAAGGAGGGGCAAAAGGGAAGGGAGGAGGGCAAGCAAACTCTGTGCTGAGCCCAGAGCCAGATGTTGGGCTCAATCTCAGGACCCTGAGGTCATGACCTAAGCTGAAATCAAGTCAGATGCTTAACTGAGTTACCCAGGCACCCCACCCCACTTGTTTATTTCTGTTTTTGTTGTCTTTTGTTGTTTCTGTTTTTATTGTTTATTTCTAAGTTTTGTAGTCAGATCCAAAAATTCGTTGCCAAGACTGATGTCAGGTAGTTTACCACCTATGTTTTCTTCTGGGAGTATCATGATTTCAGGTCTTGTATTCAAGTCCTCAATCCATTTTGAGTTAATTTCTGTGTATGGTATATGATAGTAGTGTAGTTTTAGTTTTGTATGTGGCTATCCAGTTTTCCTAGCACCATTTATTGTGACTGTCATTTTCCCACTGTATATTTTTACCTCCTTTGTCATAAATTAATTGACCATAATACATGGGTTTATTTCTGGCTTCTCTATTCTGTTGATTTGTGTATCTGTTTTTATGCCACTACCATACTGTTTTGGTTACTATGGTTTCATAATATAGTTTAAAATCAGGGAACATGATTTGTTGTTGGCTAGTTGTTTGTGGTTATATAAATTTTTAGCATTTTTTCTAGTTCTGTGAAAGATGCTTTTAGTATTTTAATGGGGATTGCATTGAATCTGTATAATGTTTTGGGTAATATGGACGTTTTAACCATATTCATTCTTCCAATCCATGAACACAGAATATTTTTCCATTTCTTTGGGTCTTCTTCAATTTCTTTAATCATTGACTTACAGTTTTCATTGTACAGGTCTTTCACCTCAGTTAAATTTATTCTTAGGTGTCTTATTCTTTTTGATGTAAATGGGATTGTTTTCTTCATATCTCTTTCTAGTATTTTGTTGTTAGTATATAGAAGCACAACTGATTTTGTTGTTCGATTTTATATCCTCCAGCTCCACTGAATTTGTTTATTAGTTCTAACAGTCTCTTGTTAGTGTCTTTAAGGTTTCCTATATATAAAATTATGTCTTTCACAAATAGTAACCATTTTACTTCTTTGTTTCCACTTTGGATGTTGTTTGTTTCTTTTTCTTACCTAATTGCTCTGGCAAGGACTTCCAGTATTATGTTGAATAAAAGTGGGGAGAGGGCGTCTTTTTCTTGTTTCTGATCTTAGAGAAAAAACTTTTAGCTTTTCACTGTGGAGTATGATGTTAGCTATGGGTTTGTCGTAATATGTTGAGGTACATTCTCATTATCCACTTTGTTGAGAATTTTTATAAATACATACTAAATTTTGTCAAATGCTTTTTCTGTACTTGTTGAGATGGTAATATGATTTTTATTCTTTATTCTGTTAATGTGTTGTATCATGTTGATTGATTTGCAAATATTGAACCATTCTTACATTGCAGTAATAAATCCCACTTGACCATATGTATGATTTTTTTTTAATGTAATGTTGAATTTGGTTTACAAATATTTTTCAGGATTTTTGCATTTGTGTTCATCAGGGATATGGGCCTGTAATTTTCTTTTTTGCGATGTCCTTGTCTGGTTTTGCTATCGGGTTAATGCTGGCCTTGTAAAATAAATATTGAAGTGTTCCTTCTTCAGGTTTTTGGAGGAGCTTGAGAAGGAAACATATTTAATCTTCTTTGAATGTTTATTGGAAATCACTAGTGAAGCTGTCTGGTCCTAAACTTTTGTTCCTTTGGGAGTTTTTTGATTATTAATTTAATCTCCTTACTAGTAATCAATCTTTTTAGATTTTTCTATTTATTCCTTATTCAGGGTGATTTCATCTATTTATTTAATTTTAAAAAGATTTGTTTATTTTTATGTTTATTTATTTTTATCAGTAGCCATTCATTTTATTTATTTATTTATTTATTTTTAGTTCTTAACATATAATGTATTATTAGTTTCAGAGGTAGAGGTCAGTGATTCATCAGTCTTACATAATACCCAGTGCTCATTACATTTAATTCCCCCCTTAATGTCGAACATAAAGTGATTTATTTATTTGAGAAAGAAAGAGAAGGAGTGAGTGAGGAGGGCTGTGGGGAGAAGCAGAGGGAGAGGGAGAGAGAAACTTAAGCAGACTCCATGATGAGTGTGGAGCCTGATTCATGGCCCAGTCTCATGACCTGATCAGGACCTGAGCTAAAACCAAAGGTTGGTTGCTCAACCAACTTTGCCACACAGGCAGCCTGATTCAGGATGATTTTAGGAATTTACCTGTTTTTGTTTGTTTGTTTGTTTGTTTTCAGGTTGTCTTTTTTTTTTTCTTCAGGTTGTCCAGTTTGTTGCCATGTAATTGTTCATAGTAGTCTCATGATCCTATATATTTCTGTAGTATGTGTTTTAACTTCTTTGATTTCTGATTCTATTTATTTGAGCCTTCTCCC
The DNA here is from genome assembly GCF_002288905.1 of Enhydra lutris kenyoni. NCBI lineage: Eukaryota > Metazoa > Chordata > Mammalia > Carnivora > Mustelidae > Enhydra > Enhydra lutris. Next base: position 13,407,112 of record NW_019154102.1, read on the forward strand.
TTTTTTTTTCCTTGGTAAGTCTAGCTAGGGGCTTTTCAGTTTTTTTTTCAAAGAACAAGTTCTTAGGATCGTTGACCTTTTCTATTGCTTTTTGAGCCTCTTTTTCATCTCTGATTTTTTTTTCCCTTCTACTAATTTTTTTTTTTTTAAAGATTTTATTTATTTATTTGACAGAGATCACAAGCAGGCAGAGAGGCAGGCAGAGAGAGAGGAGGAAGCAGGCTCCCTGCTGAGCAGAAAGCCCGATGTGGGGCTCGAACCCAGGACCCGGGATCATGACCTGAGCCGAAGGCAGCAGCTTAAACCACTGAGCCACCCAGGCGCCCCTCCCTTCTACTAACTTTGGAGTTTGTTTATTCTTTTTCTAGTTCCTTTACATGTAAAATATAGATTGTTTGAGATTTTTCTTGTTTCTTGAGGTTGGCCTGTATTGCTATGAACTTCCCTCTTAGAACTTCTCTTGCTGCATCATCCCATAGCTTTTGGTATGCTGTATTTCCATTTCTTTTAAGACATTTATCCTCTTTGGTTTCTTTTTTGATCTAATAGTTGTTTAGTAGCATATTGTTTAACCTCCACATGTTTATGATTATTCCAGTTTTTTTTGTAGTTAATTTCATGTTTCATACCTTTCTGGTTGGAAAAGATGCTTGATATGATTTCAGTCTTCTTAAATTTCTTGTGACTTGTATTGTGGTCTAACATGTGATCCTTCCTGGAAAATGTTCCATGTGCACTTGAGAAGAATGTTGTATTCAGCTGCTTTTATTTTCTATTATTTTTAAAAAGTTATTTATTTATTTAAAGTAGGCTCCACTCCCAATGTGGAGCTTGAACTCATGACCCTGGGATCAAGAGTCACATGCTCTACTGACTGAGCCAGCCAGGGACACCCTATTCTGCTGCTTTTATTTTATTTTTTTAAAGATTTATTTATTTAGTTTAGAGAGAGAGAGAGAGATAGGCAGGGGCAGGGGGCAAGAGGAGAAGAGGGAGAGACTGTCCAGCAGAGTTCACGGCAGGGCTTGATTTCATGACCCTGAGATCATGACCTGAGCCAAACCAAGAGTCGGTTCCTCAACCAACTGAGCCACCCAGGCACTCCTGTTCTGCTTTTAGATGGAATGTTCTGTATATATCTATTTAAAGTCCATTTGGTCTAATGTGTTGTTTAAGGCTCATGTTTTCTTACTGATTTTTTTTTCTGGCTGATGTATCTGTTGATATAAGTGGAGTGTTAAAAGCCCTCTACAGTTACTGTATTGCTGTTAGTTTGTCTCTTTAGATCTGTTAATTTTTTTTTAAGATTTTATTTATTTATTTGACAGAGACAGAGAGAGATCACAAGTAAGCAGAGAAGCAGGCGGGGGAGGGGGAGAGGCAGGCTCCCTGCCGAGCAGAGAGCCCAAAGTGGGGCTCGATCCCAGGACTCTGAGATCATGACCTGAGCTGAAGGCAGAGGCTTAACCTCCTGAGCCACCGAGGCACCCCTAGATCTGTTAATTTTTGCATTATACATTTTAATGCTCCTATGTTGGGTTCATATATATTTACAAATATTATATCTTCCTATTGAATTGACAAAGTCTATTTTGTCTCATGAGTGTGTCTATACCAGCTTACTTTTTCTGTTTGCAGAGTATTTTTTTGCATACCTTCTCTTTTAGTCTGTATGTGTCCTTAACATCTGAAGTGACTCTCTAGTACACAGCATATAAAAGAGTTTAATCCATTCAGCCACTCTATGTCTTTTGATTGGCAGATTTAGTCCATTTACATTTAAAATAATTATTCATAGTATACACTTATTGCCAGTTTGTTCATTGTTTCCTGGACAGTTTTGTAGTTCCTCTTGTTGCTTTCTTCTTATTTTGGTATCTTTCCCTTGTGGTTTGATGGCTTTCTTCCTTTTTTTTAAGATTTATTCTTCAGTTCTGTGACTGGTATTTGGTACTTTCTTCTATTTTCTGTCACCTTGTAGAAGTTCTCACTGTGTTAATCCATTTTTCTCCCAAGTTTAGTGAGCATCTTTTTACCATTACTTTGGATTCTTTATCAGGTAAATGACTTCTCTCCATTTTCTTAAGGTCTTTTTCTGAGGTTTTATCTTTTCTTTTATTTGGAACACATTCTCTGTTTCCTCTGTTTGATTCTGTGTTTCTATGTATTAGACAAAACAGCTACCTCTCCCTTTCTTGGAGGAGTGATCTTTTATAGATGATGAACCTTATTGTTCAACCTTGCCCTAGCTCTTGAACCTTTGTGGTTTTCTAAGCAGCATGATTTATTCTGGATAGGTCCCCACTGTTGAGGATGTTCGGGGGGCCTGTCAGTATTCCAAAAAGAGGAGTCTTGTTTAGCACCTAATTTCAGGCTGATTAGAAACTAGACCCTCAGGCAGCAGCCTGAAAATAAATACTGTCCTGTGGGGCTATAGTTGTAAACCTTGCTGGCCTTCAGACCAGAAGATCAGGAGGTGTCCCCGGTAGACAGTTGCAAAAACCAGGCTTCCAGATATGTTTATAATCTCCTTTTTGAGAGGTATTATTGAGTTGTAATGAGGCCAAGGGAGTATGTAAGGATGGTATCTCCTGTCTTTCATTCTCTGAGAGGACCTCAGTAGCTTCTAGAATGTGTGGCAAACCTGAACCTATTCAGACTGAAGCTCTGAACTAGTGTTTCAGGAAGACTGGGGGCCTTTATCTCAGGAAGAATGGGGGTGTATTTTTGTCTGCTGTTTGTGCAGTGCCCTGGACACTACCAAGAACTGTCTTCCCGATTACCACAGTTCTGTGGAGCCCATGAACACAAATCCCCTTGGCCACCAAGGCCAGTTGATCAAGGGTTGTCCCCTGTGTGGATTACATGGGCCTGTCCATTTTAGTGGAGTGGGTGGAGAACATAGGGAGTAGGGCAAGCTCACTGGCTTTAGCAAGGTAGAAGGAAAATACCTTGACTAAATGCCCACCAGCTTCAGTGATACATTGGGAAGTGTGCCTTATCTGTGCCCTTGCTAGCTTTAGGGCTTTAGCAAGGCGGTGGGAGAATGCCATGACTCCTTACTTGCACTTGCTGACTACAGTCAGGAAATGGGGCAGCACTGCAACCAGAGCTGCAGTCACTGGCTTTAGCAAGGGCGTGGGAGAATGCCATGACCATTTGTGCTTGCTGGTCCCAACCAAGGAGCAGGGGAGTGCTGCAGCTGCCCAAGCTCACTGGCTTTAAACAGGGGAGTGGGAGAATACCGTGACAATTTGGGCCCACTGGCCCCCACCAGGAATCTAGGAAGTGCTGCACCCTTTTGCTTCCACTGGCCTTTGCAAGGCAGTGGGATGGTAGTGCATCAGCGCATACCTCCTTGTCCCAGTAGGACAGAGGGAGAATGCAAAAATGACATCCTCCAGCACTTTTTTCTCTAAAGAGAGTATTAGTTTTACCCTGTCTTTCCAGCAGATGCCTTAATATTAGCAAATGAATCTTCCTCATATATGGTCTAGGCATTTTTCAAACTGAGAGTTTTGCAGAGGGTTCTGGGACAAGTGCGACTGTATATGTGCAGTTTTAAAAGGAGAGTCTCAGTTCCCTTTAGCCCTTTGGGTCCCTAGGGTATAAGCTCTGTTGGTTTTCTAAGCCAGATGTTTTAGAGTGTCTTCTCTCTAGTGTAGGTCCTGAGGGCTGGGATTTCTGACTTAGACAGAAACCCCTTGCTCCTCAGGGAGAAACTCCAGTATGTGGGATCCCTCCCTATTGTTGGTTGCCATGCCAGGGGTGGGGTTTTTGGCAAGACTGTGTCTTTGTCTCTCTACCATTCTCAGTGTGGTCCTTTTATCTGTTGGTGTGGAGGAGAGGTTCAGCTAGTTTTCATTTATTTTTCACAGGGAATTGTTCCATATGTAGATATAGATTTGATGTATCTGTGGGAGGAGCTAAGCTTAGGACCTTCTTTCACCAGAATCTTGGACTGATCCTTCCCTTCTCTTCCTGCCTGCCCCGACTTGTCCCACTCATCAGAAGGATAGAAAACATAAAAAAGAACCAATCAGAGATAACTCAATAAATGAAATTAGAAATATACTAAATGGAATGAATAGTATATTAGAGGAAGCAGAACAGTGATCTCAAGGACAGAGTAATGGAAAGCCCTCAAGCTGAACAGGAGTAATAAAAAATGAAAACAGCCTAAGGGAACTCAGCAACAACATCAGGCATGTGGTAACATTCTCATGATAGGGATCCCAGAAGGAGAAAAGAGAAAAAAGGAGGCAGAAGATATATTTGAAGTCTGGAAAAGGAAACACAGATCTAGAAATCTAGATCTAGTAGGCACAAAGAGTCCCTAAAAGAAGCAATCTTTGCTTCTTAAACAGCATACATTGTGGACTAGTTTTGTGTGCGTGTGCTTGTGTGTATTGTTTTTAAACATCTTTTTCAGTTTCTCACCAAAAATACATAAAATTATAAGCTCTAGTTATTTTATTAGAATAATTGACATAAAATTCGTAAAATTACCATATTACCACAAAAGTTTTAAATGTTTACGATCTGCTTCTATAATCCTGCCATAGAGGACTGATAATGAAGTTTGTGGGCTGGCATTGGTTTGCCAATTGCACTTTGGGCAGCATTGCTTTAGATTTTCTGGCAAATTGGGAAAGCCAAGGATGCTTTTGGTTAAACCAGTAGACTGAATGCTCTTCAAGGGCAGGTTCATATGTTATTTATCTTATTTGAGACCTTAGGGCTGGGCCTGATAGGTGGTAGAAACTCAGTGACAGTGATTATAGGTTGATAACTAAGCGACATCATAAAACTGAATGGGCTAATACAAAGTCTGCCAATATTCAAAACTGAATTGTGAAATAGTAATTTAGGAGGGTTTCCATATCAGATTATCGTCCTTTTTTTTTTTTTTCCCCCAGGAATAAAATAGGCTTTAAATAAATTTCTTGGGGTACCTGGGTGGCTCAATCAGTTAAGTAGCCGACTCTTGATTTCAGCTCAGGTCATGATCTCAGGCTTGTGAGTTCAAGGCCCATGTGGGGCTTTGTGCTGGGCATGGAGCCTGCTTAAGATTCCCTCTCTCTATCTCCTTTAACCCCCTATAAAAAATTCCAGTGAAGTATATTCAGTTCTGAATGGCATCTGGGAGCTAGCTGTCATTACCGGCTTTTTTTTTTTTTAGAAGGAAACCCAAAACTTTTATTGTATTATAAACATTAAACAGCATCTGTTATTTGTAGTACAATATAAGAAAACTGAAGTAAAAAGGATTTTCTAATCAACCTATATATTTTCTTTCTTTCTGTTTTTTTATTAATTTCTTTTCAGCATAACAGAATTCATTGTTTATGCATCTCACCCAGTGCTCCATGCCATATGTGCCCTCCATAATACCCACCACCTGGCTCCCCCAACCTCCCACCTCCCGCCCCTTCAAAACCCTCAGATTGTTTTTCAGAGTTCATAGTCTCACATGGTTCATCTCCCCTTCCAATTTCCCTCAACTCCCTTCTCCTCTCCATCTCCCTATGTCCTCCATGTTATTTGTTATGCTCCACAAATAAGTGAAACCATATGATAATTGACTCTCTCTGCTTGACTTATAAACATTTTGCTCTACTTTAAAAAGTTGATGTCAGAGATAATGCCTAGGAGGGAAAAAAAAAAAAACCTAGGAAATTCAGTAAGTTGAGCTATTTCAAATTGCCATTTCTATAAGTCAAAACCCATTGAATACTAGTAGTTTTATATAGTTCAGTCTATAGATAGAGCAGCATGGAACATTAATATTTGGAGGTATGAAGAGATTGTTTAACACCATTGCTCAAGATTAATTTTGTTTAATTTTATGGAAACTGAAGTCCAGAGAAATATGCCTGAAGCCACAAAACCATTTTCTAACTAACTGTTAAGAGCAATAAATCAGATTTCACTTACTTACTGAAGGTAAAGGACAAAACTGAGTTGCTTTTCTTTTGGACTATTTTAACTTACATTTTGGACCAGGTTCTTCTTAAAATAATAACATAAACAATTTCAAGGGAAATACTTAGTTTTTTAAAACAAGAAGAATTTTGGGTCGCCTGGGTGGCTCAGTTGGTTAAGTGTCTGCCTTCGGCTAGGGTCATGATTCTGGGTATCGAGCCCGTTGTGGGCTCGCTGCTTAGCAGGGAATTGGCTTCTCCCTCTCTCTCTATCCCTCCCCCTGCCATGCTCTCTCTCTCTCTTTCTTTCTCTTTCTCAAATAAATAAATAAAATCTTTCAAAAAATAAAACAGAATTTTCAAGAGCTTTAGAAAATGCTAATTTTTAAACTTTTTTAGACAGTTTCACTTGCTTTAGCTCATTATATAATTTTCATTTCAGGAGACTATAGAAATGCAACTATGTTCTTTTTACCTGATATTTGGTCTTTTATCATGTAAATATGTATTTCTGACAAAAAATTCTGATGGAATACATCAGGAGAAAAAAATTCTCTTTAAGACCCTTTACTAACAAGCTAGTTAATTGTCTCTAGAGGCAAATTGCTTTAATTTTTCAAGGTCTCTTAATTTCTTTGTGCTAACAACTGCAGCATTCTGTAGTTTATAGCCTTAACTATACATTTTATCAGCAAATTCTTGGAGCCTTGACAGAACTGTTAACAAGTAAAGATTTGTTTTTGGTTACCATGAGTAGTTTCTATGGGGGTAAACTATTGTTAGTTCTTGGTAGCCTTCTATGCTTCTCAGTCTGTTTTTTTCAGAAGTAATGATGAATTTATTTTTTATTTTTTATTTTTTTAAAGATTTTATTTATTTATTTGACAGAGAGAGATCACAAGCAGGCAGAGAGGCAGGCAGAGAGAGAGGAGGAAGCAGGCTCCCTGCTGAGCAGAGAACCCGATGCGGGGCTCGATCCCAGGACCCTGAGATCATGACCTGAGCCAAAGGCAGCAGCTTAACCCACTGAGCCACCCAGGCACCCCAGTAATGATGAATTTAAATCTGCATGATGTGTTCCAGTTTACTTACTTAATGGAGATTAGGGGAATGCATAGCTTTTTGAAATCCTTAGTTGCTGTTCCCATTAAGTGGTTGGAGAAGCAAGTATTTATATTTCGTATATTATCATTCTTTTTTCCTTAGACATATGTAGCCACTAAAGAAGTAACTGTCCTTTATTCAAACAACTCCCTTGCCATATTCCAGCAATATTTTTTCCCTTACAATATTAAAAACCCCACATATAATATGACTGGTAGAAGTCTTAATTATTTACAGAGTGAGAATAATGTTAAATATATTATTTTGGGTGAGAATTTTCTGCCTTTTTTTTTAAATATATATATATATATATATATATATATATATATATATATATATGAGTTACTGGTGGTACTGACCATGACAAAGAAAATTTCCTATCATTAATTTTTTTTTTCATTCTTGAGAAAATATAATTATCTAAATTCAAGGTCATCTTGTCTTTTGGTCAATAAGATACTTATCCTAGGCGTTTATTATTTATCTTTGACAATATTTTATCTAGTTCATTAAAACTAGCTGTAAGTTGTGAGGTTGCATTATTTGCTTCTGTCTAGTGAACTTTTAAAAAATAGTGCTTTGTGTCATTGAATTCATGTCCCTAATATTTAGTCTTCCTGGTCATTAGGACTAAGATTTTTCTTTTCTCTTCTTTTATTTACTTTTCTTTTCTTTTCTTTCTTTCTTTCTTTTTTTAAAAGATTTTATTTATTTGAGAAAGAGAGAGTGGGAGAGAGAGAGAGAGCAGGAGCACGTGGGGCAGCGAGGTGCAGTGGACAGGCTCCCAGTTGAGCTGGGAGCCCATGTGGGGCAGGATCCCAGGACCCTGGGATCATGACCTGAGTCAAAGGCAAACACTTAACTGACTGAGCCACCCAGGTGCTCCAAGAACCATTCATGTTAATTGAGATTTATTATATTTTTGATGTGGAATAAAGCTGGAGAAATTAATAATTCTTAGATTATAATGACTATAGTGACTAAAGGCATGGTTAGAGTAAAAGAAATCTGGGCACCTGGGTGACTCAGTCAGTTGAGTGTCTGCTTTTAGCTCAGGTCATGATCCTGGAGTCCTGGGATTAGAGTCCTGTATCTGGTTCCCTGCTCTTTGGGGGGACTGCTTCTCCCTCTGTCCCTCGCCCTGCTTGTACTCTCTCTTTCTCTTTTTCTCTCTCACGTGCACATTCTCTCTCAAATAAAGTCTTAAAAAAAAAAAATCTCATTACCTAGGTAGAAAATGCTCATTAAAGAAAATCTGGGAAGTGCTAAAAGATTGAAAAAGGTTAAAAACTCTAATTTTAACAGTGATAACTACTTTGATATTTTTCTTTCCCTTTGTGTGTGTGCTGTGGGGAAGAAAGGGAGGCAAGAGTCCTCTTATCTTTTTTTATATACTTTAAAATATTATAGGTTCATATCGAATTCCACATGATTTATGTAGGTGCTTTGCCCTTAAGGAGGTAAAGCATAACTTCCTGTTCCTTAAGTGTGGGCCTCTTATAGTGACTTCTTCCAAAGAGGAGAGTGTAGGAAGTTGGGAAAATTATTTCACAGTGGAGAAACCTGACAAACATTACCTCAGCCAGGTGTCAATAACAGTAATAAGCCATGTTGATAGCATGTACCCTTGATATGGTGTGATGAGAATGGCAGTTTACCTCTGTGGTCTTCTTCCCCAAAACCCATAACCCCAGTCTAACTATGAGAAAATCATCAGGCAGATTCCAGCTGAAGGGCACTCTGCAAAATAACTGACCAGAACTCCTCAAAACTGTCAAGTTATCAAAAACAAGGAGAGTTTGAAAACTATCACAGCCATTTGAACTTAAGGAGAAATGAGGACTAAATGTAATGTAACTTGGATGGGATCCTGGAACATTAAGAGTACTTTACAAAAGTAAAGTATGAGGGGCACCTGGCTGTCTTGTTGTTAGAGTATGCAGCTCTTGAACTCAAAGTTGTAACTTTGAGCCCCATGTTGGGTATAGAGATTACTTAAAAAGAAAATCTTAAGGGGCGCCTGGGTGGCTCAGTGGGTTGGGCCTCTGCCTTTGGCTCGGGTCATGATCTCGGGGTCCTGGGATCGAGCCCCGCATCTGGTTCTCTGCTTGGCAGGGAGCCTGCTTCCTTGTCTCTCTCTGCCTGCCTCTCTATTTGTGATCTCTGTCAAATAAATAAAATAAAATCTTTAAAAAAACAACAAAAAAGAAAATCTTAAGACAACAACAACAACAAAAACAACAAACGTGGAGGTGCCTGGCTCACTTAGAAGAGCACACAACTCTCAATGTCTGGGTTGTGAATTCCAGTCCCATGTTGGGTGTAGAGAGTACTAAAAAATAAATAAACTTAAAAAAAAAAACAACTAAGAAACTATGAATGTAGACTGTAGTTAATAATAATGTAGTGGGGTGCCTGGGCGGCTCAGTTGGTTAAGCATCTGACTCGTTATTTTAGCTCAGGTCTTGATCTCAGGGTTGTGAATTCAAGCCCCACTTTGGGCTCCATGCTTAAAAAATTAAAAAAAAAATGAAATAATGTATTAGTATTGGTTCATTAATTGTTGTAAGAATACCATAGTAGTGTAAAATGTTAACAAACTTGAAAATTGGTATTCTGAAACACTGTCCTGTCTTCACAACTTTTTCTTTTAAAAAAAATTTATTTATTTATTTATTTATTTGAGAGAGAGAGAGAGAGAGAGATCACAAGTAGGCAGAGAGGCAGGGAGAAAGAGAGAGAGAGAGAAGCAGGCTCCCCGCTGAGCAGAGAGCCTGATGCAGGGCTTGATCCCAGGACCCTGCGATCATGACCCGAGCCAAAGGCAGAGACTTTACCCACTGAGCCACCCAGGCACCCCTACTTTTTCTATTTTTAATCTAAAATTAAAGTTTTATTGAAAACGGTAACAAAGAAAATTGTAGATCCTATTAGAGCCCTCCACGTCTCTCAGATTTCATTCTATTCTCTGAAATAATCAATATCCTGCATTAAATATATAACAATCTCATATACTGTACAGTCTTACTACGTATGTTTTTTAAATTTATAGTATTTATAGTATTTGTTATCTAGCAATTTCATATAAATAGCATCATACATTATGTGTTTGTGTGCATTTGCCTTTTTTTTGGTTACTGTCCAGCATTCTGTGTTTGTACTCTATCCATGTTGGTAGATACAATTCTAATTCACTTACTGAACTTCCTAAATGGAATCATACAGTCTATACTGTCTGTGTTTGACTTCTTTTATTTTAGCATATCTAAAATTTATGCATGTTATATCTGTCAATCATTTTTTAAAAAATAGCCTTTCTTTTTTTAGAGCAATTTTAGGTTTAATTTTAGGTTTTTCGGTCTCTGTACAGGGAATTACTTTACATCCCCTCACACTCCTTCCCTATGCAATTAGTATAGTATGTTTGTTACAATTGATGAGCTGATGTTGATTACATTATTATTAACTAAAGTTCATAGTTTGCTCCTTATGTTGTACATTTTGTTGGTACATTCCATCTCTATAAACCTTTAATGGTTTGTGTCCACCTTTATAGTGTCCGATTCTGTACAGTATATAGAATAGTATTACCACCTGAAAAATCCCTTGTGCCCCACCTATTTATCCTTCCCTCCCTCTGAACTCTTGGCAGCCACTGATTTTTTACTGTGTCCATGGTTTTGCCCTTTCCAGAATGTCATATAATTGGAATCATAAAGTATATAGCTTTTTCGTATTGGCATCTTCCCTTTGGTAGTATGCATTTAAGTTTCTTTTGTTTTTTCATGGCTTGATAGCTCTTTTTTAAATTTATTTTTTATTTTTTATTTTAGTAGTACTGAATAATATTCCATGGTCTGGATGAATAGTTTATCATAGTTTATCTAGCCATTCCCCTACTAAAGGACATTTTGGTTGCTTCCAGGTTCTGGCAGTTATGAGTAAAGCTGCTATAAATATCCATGTGTAAGTTTTTGTTTAGATATAAGCTTTTAACTCATTTGGTTAAATACCAAGGAGTGTGAATATGTTTAGTTTTATAAGAAACTGCTAATGTCATCTAAAGTGGATATTCCATTTTGCATTTATACCTGTCATGAGTAAGATTTCTTGTTGTCCCGTATCCTTGTTAGCATTTGTTGCTTTTTCTGCATCTATTGATGTGAACATATAATTTTTCTTTTTTAGCCTGTTGATATGATGGATTAAATTAATTGAGTTTTGAATATTGAACCATCCTGGCATATCTGACATAAATCCCAGTTGGTTGTGGTGTATAAATCTTTTTAGACATTATTGGATTTGATTTGCTAATAAGTTGTTGAGGATTTTTGTATTTATGTTCATGAGAGATAGTAGTTTGTGGTTGTTTTTCTTGTAACATCTTTGTCTGGTTTTGGTATTAGAATAATGTTATCTCATGGAATGTGTTTGTAAGTATTCCTTCTGCTTCTGTTTTCTGAAAGAGTATAGGGAATTGGTATAATTCCTTCCTTAAATGTTTGATGAAACTCACCAGTAAACTGATCTGGACCTGGTACTTTCTGTTTTAGAAAGTTATTAATTATGGATTTAATTTCTTTAATAGACATAGGCCTATTCAGGTGATTCATTTCTTCTGAGTTGTTGTAGATTGTGAATTTCCAGAAACTGTTTCATTTCTTCTAGGTTATCAAGTTTGTGTTCATATAGTTGTTCATAATAGTCCTTTATTATCCTTTTAATGTTCATGAGGTCAGTAATGATGGCCTGTCTTTCTTTTCTAATGTTAGTAATTTGTTTCTTCTCTTTTTTTTTTTCTTAGTTTACCTGGCTAGAGGTTTATTAATTTTGTTGCTCTTTTTGAAGAACCAGCTTTTGGTTTAATTAATTTTCTCAGTTGATTTCCTGCTTTCAGTTTCATTGATTTTTGCTCTAATTTTTATTATTTCTTTTCTTCTGCTTAGTTTGGATTAATTTGCTCTTCTTTTTCTAGTTTCCTAAAGTGAAAGCTTAGATTATTCATTTAGATTTTTCTTCCTTTCTAATATATGTATTCAGTGCTGTTAATTTCTTTGTAATAGTTGCCTTTACTGCACCCCACAAATTCAGGTATTTTCATTTTAAATTTGTTTAAAATATGTTAAAATTTCTTTTGGTATTTCTTTGACATATGTGTTATTTAAAAGTGTGTTATTTGGGGCACCTGAGTTGCTCAGTTGGTAAGTGTCTGCCTTCAGCTCAGGTCATGATTCCAGGGTCCTGGAACCAAGCCCAACCTTAGGCTCCCTGCTCAGCCAGGAGTCAGCATGTCCCTCTCCTTCTGCCCCTCCCCCTTGCTTACGTGCTGTCTCTCTCTTATTTGTGCTCTCTCTCTCAAATAAAATCTTTTTTTAAAAAAGTGTGTTATTTAATTTCCAACTATTTTGGAATTTTTCAGCTCCCTTTTTCTGTTACTGATTTCTACTTTAATTCCATTGTTGTCTGAGAGCAGACCTGCACGATATCTTTCTCTCTCTCTCTCTTTTTTAAAAGATTATTTATTTATTTATTTAACTGAGCGCCAAAGAGCACAAGCTGGAGGTGGGGGGTGGGCAGAGGGAGAAGGAGAATCAGACTGCCTGCTGAACAGGGTTAGCCCAACACAGGACTCTCTCCCAGGATTCCGAGATCACGACCTCAGCTGAAGGCAGATGCTTAACTGACTGAGCCACCCAGGCACCCCAGACATGTATAATCTCTATTCTTTTAAATGTATTAAGGTGTGTTATATAGCTGAGAATGTGGTCTCTCTTGGTCAGTGTTCTTTGTGAGGTTGAAAAGAATGTATATTGTGCTGTTGTTGTATGAAGTACTCTACAGAGGTCAATTAGGTCCTGTTGATAGTATTGTTTATTTAAACCGCATTCTGCCTGCTGGATCTTTTAAGTACCAATAGAAGGGAGTTTAATTCTCCCACTATAATCGTGGATTCAACCATTTCTCTTTGCATTTGTATCAATTTTTATACCATATGTGTTTTACACCAATTAAAAGACTGAGACTGTTAGAGTAGATGAAAAAACAAGACCCAACTATACGTTTTCTATAAGAAACCCATTTTACATGTGACACATATTGGTTAAAAGTAAAAAGATGGAGGAAGATATACCATGATAACACTAATCAAATGAAAACTGGAGTTGCTTTATTAATTTCAGATAAAGCAGAGTTTATTTATTTATTTTTTTAAAGATTTTATTTATTTGTTTGACAGAGAGAGCGAGCGAGCATGAGCAAGGGTAGCAGCAGGCAGAGGGAGAGGGAGAAGCAAGCTTACCCCTGAGCAGGGGGCACAATGCAGGACTTGATCCCAGGACCATGGGATTATGACCTGAGCTGAAGGCAGATGATTAACCTACTGAGCCACCTAGGTGCCCCTAAGGCAGAGTCTAGAGCAAGGAGAATTGTTATGGATAAAGAGGGACATTACATAATAATAAAGGGGTCAAATCGTCAAGAAGATGTTAAGGACATCTTCCTCAGCATGTATGCCCCTACATCCTATGATTCATAATAGATCCAACAGGCAGAAGATCAATAAGGACATAGTTGAACCAAACAGTCAATCAGTTAACTAGATCCAGTTGACATTTATAGATTGTTTTTGTGGAGGGAGGGGGAGATGAAGAGGTAGAACACAAGAGGTTTTAGGGCAGAGTAACTATTCTGTGTGATATATAAGGGTGGATACATGTTGTTTATACTTCTGACAAAACTTATAGAATGTACAACAAGAATGAACCCTATTGTAAATTACAGATTTTGGTTAATAATGATGTGTCAATATTGATTTGTCCATTGTAACAAAGTACCACACTGATGTGGATATTGATGGTAGGGAAAGCTGTTTGTGCATGGGTAGAGGAATTATGGGTATTTGGAAACTCTACTTTTTGGTTAGTTTGGCTGTGAATCTAAAATGCCTGTAAAAATGAAAGTTTCTTAATTAAAAATGAGAACAAGTGCATCTGGAACCTAGTAGCTTTTAAAGGTGTTTTCTGGTTTCCTTTTCAGAGAGGTTGCCATTTTTATTGAAAAACCAGAGGCAGAAGTGTGTGTCATTGAAACATTCTTATGTGATAATATGGAATCACTTTGCTCTGTGAAGTTTACATTGTGTGAAAGTATATATCTCACTAAGTACCATTTATCTGTTTTGATCACTGAGCCTTTGTTTGAAATACTACTCTAATAAACTAGAAGTTTAATGGAAAAGCTGTTTTGTCTACCAATGAATAATAGGAATTTTCTGTGGTTTATCTTTAGTGCCAACTGTAAGTACTCTTGCTTTCAAGCAGGAAGAAGAGATTAATGATTCTATGTAAGTATTAAATTACGATAGGTTGCTTTAGGACTAATATGCTTTGGGGTTGATGAATATCAAAGTTTCCCATTTTCAAATATTAGCCTTTTAATTTTTTTTAGCCTTTTAATTTTAATTACTTAAATGAGTAATATACTTGATACTTAAGGAGCAATTTACTAAAAAGGGCATCATTTTTCAGTTCAGTTGATTATTCATTATTTGCTTATTATTTTATTTTTTAAATTTAATTTAAAGATTTATTTATTTATTTTAGAGCGAGAACATGAGCAGGAGGAGCAGAGAGGGAGGGATAAAGAATCTCAGGCAGACCCTGCACTGAGCACAGAGCCTACTCAGAACTCATTCTCATGACCCTGAGATCATGACCTGAGCCGAAACCAAGAATCATACGCTTAACTGACTGAGCCACTCAGGTGCCCCTTTTATCTATTTATTAAAACAATAGCAGTCATTTATTTAGCTAATGAATCTGAACTTTAGGCAGAACTCAGAGGGGAAGGCTCTCTTTACAAGGTGCCTTCTCAACTGGAGGCCATATGATCCACTCCCAAAATTCATCATTAACTGGCTATTTGGTTCTGGCTTTTGGCCGGAAGCTTAGTGATAGGTGGAGGGCTGGAGGCCAGAGTCCTTATGAGGTAGTCTCTATGAGCTCCTTACAGCGTAGTACCTGGGTTCTACGAGCAAGCATCTTACAAGGGACAAAAATGGAAGTTGCCAGTTTCTTAAAACCCAAGCCAGAAAATTGACACAGCCTCACTCTGCCATGATCTTTTTTGAACTTGCCTTTTTTTTTTTTAAAGGACTTTAATTTTTATAGTAGTTTCATGTTCACAGCCAAATTGAGCAGAAAGTATAGACTTTCCGTATGCCCCCTGTCTCATAGGCACAGCCTCCCCAGCAATCAATATCCTACACCAGAGTGGTGGATTTGTTACAGTGGATGAACCAACATCACCCAAAGTCCATAGTTTACATTTGGGTTCACTCTTGATGTTGTATATTTAATGGATTTTGAAATGTATAATGATGTGTATCTACCATTACTTTATCATATAGAATAGTTTCACTGCCCTAAAAATCATCTGTGTTCTGTTTATCCCTTCCTTTCCCCCTAACCCCTGGCAGCCATGATCTTTTTACTCTTTGTGGTTTTGCCTTTTCCAGAATGTCATATAAAGTTGATCCTTGAACGACAAGGGTTTAAACTGGGCGGATCTACTTATTGTGGATAATGCTGGTTTTGTACAGTACTGTAAATGTTTTTGCTCTTCCTTAGAGTTTTCTTAATAACATTTTCTTTTCTCTACCTTACTTTATTGTAAGAATATGGTATATAGTACATATACAAAATATGTGTTGTTTATGTTATTGGGAAGGTAAGGCTTCCAGTGAGCTTAAGGCTATTAGTAGTTAAGTTTTTAGGGAATCAAAAGTTTTATGTGGATTTTTGATTGTGCTAGGGGTGTCAGTGTCCCTAACCCCTGTGATTTTGAGGGGTCAACTTTAGTTGAAATTGCCATGACCTTTGGATAAGCAGTCACATAGCCTGTATTCTAGGAGTTAGGTTATAGACTCTTAACTTTTAGTGGGAGAGGGGTCAAAGAATTTTGTAGCCAAGTTTTAAAATTATATTCTATACTAATTTGTTGTAAATAAGGAAATCCAGGTGCAACAAGACTAAAAGATTTTCCTAAGGTCAAATGAGTAGTCTAGACGAGGTGTTTTGGAGTCCAGATTCATTCATTCATTCATCATATATTTACTGATCCCCTATTATGTGGCAGTCACTATGCTAGGACCCAGAGGTTAAATATGAACATGTGAGACAAGGTTTCTGCCCTCTAGAAGTGCTTACATGTTAGAGCGAGGTATGGGCCTGGCAGTTCCCCAACATTGTGATAAATACCACTAGTTTACTATGCAGCCTACAAAGTAATATCTGTGTTAAAGCCTGAAAAAAAAAGGTAGTGTCAACAAAAGCGGTCGAAGGAATAGCAACTAAGATGTTCTAAGCAGAAGGAACAACATAGGCAAAGATCAGCTGTTTTATGAGCTAAAATGAGTTCAGTATGGATGGAGGGAGATCGAGTGGGTGGAAGATTTTAAGAGGTAGCAGAAGATGAAGAGACACAAAGCTAGTTTATGATTCACCTTGTAAACCATACTGAAGAATTAGAACTGAAATCTGGAAGCTAGAGAAGTCTTTACAGGTTTTTTTTTTAATTAAGCTTTTTATTTAGAGATGATTATAGATTCATGTGCAGCTGTACGAAATAGTAGAAAGAGATATCCTTGTACACTTGAGCACTTCTTCCAATGGTAATCTTTTGCAAAACTGTAATATTTTTGGGGGTACCTGGGTGGGTCAGTTGGTTAAGCGTTTGCCTTCGGTTCAACATGATCCCAGGGTGCTGGGATCGAGCCCCACATCAGGCTCCCTGATCAGCAGGGAGTCTGCTTCTCCCTCTCTCTCTGACCTTCCCCCTGTTTGTGCTCTTGCTCGCTCTCTTTCAAATGAATAAATAAAAAATCTATGAGAGGGCCTCCTGGGTGGCTCAGTGGGTTAAAGCCTCTGCCTTCAGCCCAGGTCATGATCCCAGGGTCCTGGGATCGAGCCCCGCATGGGGCTCTCTGCTTAGCAGGGAGCCTGCTTCCTCCTCTCTCTCTCTGCCTGCCTCTCTGCCTACTTGTGATCTCTGTCTGTCAAATAAATAAATAAATAATCTTAAAAAAAAAATCTAAAAGAAAACCCACTATAGTACTACACTGCCATTGATTCAGTCAAGATGTAGAACCTTCCATTACCATTAGGATCCCCCATGTTGAAGTTTTATAGCCACATTCATTTTCCTCCCACCCATCCTCACCCCTTCCTTTATTTTCAAACAACTGATAATCAGTTTATTAAAATATTAAAATAGTTTATTAAAATGTAAGTATCTGCAGATACAGTCAAGACTTCAGTCTTGACTCCTGATTAAATACTGATGGATGTAATCTGTTTAACAATTTCAGA
The DNA here is from genome assembly GCF_002288905.1 of Enhydra lutris kenyoni. Classification (NCBI taxonomy): domain Eukaryota; kingdom Metazoa; phylum Chordata; class Mammalia; order Carnivora; family Mustelidae; genus Enhydra; species Enhydra lutris. The sequence goes on from NW_019154102.1 coordinate 13,424,507, forward strand.
AGTACTGTGTGAGTCAGTGAGTCCCTATGGATCCTTATCTTAAAAAAAATATATATCATCTTAGACTCTTCAGCCCAAGGAGTTTTTCCTGTACTGATTCTTAGAGTTCTAGCAGGCATCTGAACTGGTCCCTTTTTTTCTTGGCGTACACATCTTATCCAGAGATTTTACACTGTGGCTGGTTAGGGTAATTCTGATTTGGTGTATGAGCACCTCCAGTTCCACAGGTGTCTTTTTAGCATCTTTTCAAAACTGTGGCGATGTTGTGGCTTTCTGACCAACTGGACAAGTGTGAACAGTGGTGAGTCAGAAGCAGGAGCCCATGGGCCTGAGCTCTGCTGTAGCTGTGACCATGTCTTCCTCAAAGAGCCCTCACTCCTTTTCTAACCCCTGACAACCACTAATCTGTTTTCCATTTCGGTAATTTTGTTCTTTCAAAAATATTACATACATGGAATAATACAGTGTAGAACCTTTTCTGAATGGCCTTTTTCATTCAGCATAATGTTCTGGAAATTCATTCAGTTTGAAGTATCAATGGTCTGGTTCCTTTTCTTGCAGAGAAGTATTCCATGTGTGGGTGTATCATAGTTTATCTAACCATTTACCTGTTGAAGGACATCTGGTTTATTTCTAATTTTGGGGTATTACAAATAAAGCTGCTGGAAACATTTGTGTATTATAGCTTTTTCTTTGGACCAAAGTCCTCCTTTCTATAGGATAAATTCCCAGAAATGTTATTGCTAGGTCATATGGTAATTGCATGTTTCATTTCTTTAGTAAATTGACAGAATTTTTCATTATGTTTGTACCATTTTACATTCCCACCAGCAATGTATGAGTGATCAAATTTCTCTGTATTCCTGGCAGCATTTGGTCTTATCACTGTTTTTAAATTGTAACCATTCTAGGGAAGCCTCTGCCTTCAGCTCAGGTCATGGTCTCAGGGTCCTGGGATCAAGCCCCGCATCAGGCTCTCTGCTCAGCAGGGAGCCTGCTTCCCTCCCTCTCTCTCTGCCTGCCTCTCTGCCTGCTTGTGATCTCTGTCAAATAAATAAATAAAATCTTTAAAAAAAATAAATTGTAACCATTCTAATTCATTGTGGTTTTATTTATTGTATTTAAATATTATTTTTAAAAAATAATCTCTACAACCAGTATTGGGCTTGAATTCACAAGATCAAGAGCCAGATGCTCTACTAACTGAGCAACCAGGTGTCCCTCATTGTGGTTTTTTTTTTTTTTTTTTTTAAAGATTTTATTTATTTATTTGACAGAGAGAAATCACAAGTAGGCAGAGAGACAGGCAGAGAGAGAGGAGGAAGCAGGCTCCCTGCCGAGCAGAAAGCCCGATGTGGGGCTCGAACCCAGGACCTGGGATCATGACCCGAGCCGAAGGCAGCGGCTTAACCCACTGAGCCACCCAGGCGCCCCCTCATTGTGGTTTTAATTCACAGTTTTCTGATGGCTAATGTTGGACATTTTTCATGTACTTATTTGCCATTTATATATCCACTCTGGTGAAATGTCTCTCAACTTTTGTCCAGTTTCTGATGGGCTTGTTTTGTTTTTTTAATGTTGAAATTTGAAAGTTCTTCATATAGTCTACATATTAGTCCTTTGTCAGATATTTGTTTTGAATTTTTTTCTCCCAGTTTGTACGCTGTCTTTTCCTCTTCACAGTGTTTTTTTGCACAGGATAAAGTTAATTTTGATAAGGTCGAATACAACAGTTTTTCCTTTTATGGATCATGCTTTGGTGTCAAATCTAGAACCTCATTGCCTGGTTCTAGGTGGACACCAAAGATTGTCTTCTATTTTTAAAAAAAGATTTATTGTTTTATATTATATCTAAGCCCATGATCTATTTTAAGTTCATTTTTATATAAGTTAGGAAATTTATATTGAGTTTTTTTTTTTTTAACTTAAGTATATCTACTTCCTTAGCTATCTTTTGTTGAAAAGGCTGCCTTTCTTTTCTTCACTGGGTTGTTTTTTACCGTTGTCAAAAATCAGTGTTCATGTTTGTGTGGATCTATTTTTGTGTTATTTATTTTGTTCCATTAGCTTATGTCTCCTCTCCTCTGCAAATACCATAGTCTTGATTATTGTAGCTACATCTTAAGTCTTGAAATGGGAAAGACTGATTTCTCCCACTTTATTGTTTTTGTTTTCAAAAATTGTTTTTATCTATTCTGTTTTCTTTGGCTTTCCATATAAATTTTAGAATAATTTTGTGTATATATACAAAAATTCTTGCCAGGATTTTGATAGGAAATATATACATGTGTGTATATATATATTATATATATATATATATATAATATATATACATCATACATCAGTTTCTTTTCTCTGAAGTAACCATGAATAACTTGGCATGGGTTTACCTCTCCTCTCTCTCCTATTACCTTTTTGTGTTCATTTGAAATTTTTCTTCAATTCAAGGAAACAATTAAAATGAAGCAGGAATTGTTAATATAAAGTTAACCTTGAAAACCCTCCAATTTATATTTATAAAAATAAATTTTATAAACTTTAATCCTTTTAATAGTAATAATAACATTATTTGTAACTTAAAACTGACACTGGAATTTTTATAATTAATAACTACTATAGCAGGTAATAGCCAGCCTTAACACAGGGAAGTGATAGTATCCTGTTGACATTTAACTTTTTAAAAATTTTTAAAGATTTTGTTTATTTATTTATTTGAGAGAGAGAGGAGGAGTGCAAGGAAGAACAGAGGGGAGGGACAAGCGGGCTCTATGCTGAGTGCCTAGTTCGAAGTGGGGCTCAGTCTCACAACCCTGAGACCATGACCTGAGCCAAAATCAAGAGTCGGAGGCTTAACTGACTGAATCATCTTGGCGCCCTGACATTTTTAGATAGATTACTATAGAAGATAGAGTTGAGGAGGTACAAGATAGAAGCCTAGTTTAGGTACAAGAAAGTGATTGCTCTTGAGTACTCAGTACTGGGTAGTAGGGACAGAGCAGAAGGGACACATTATTAGAGAATTATTTCAGATATAAGAATCAGTAGAAATTGATAAACAAAATGTTGTGGGCTTAGTTCTTAACCTTTGTTGCTCATTAGAATTATTTGGGAAACTTTTAAACAATGCCAATGCCTAGGCCTTGTTTTAGAATTTTTAGAAATCAGAACTTCTGGGATAGAGTCTGGGGATTGATATTTTAAAAATGTACCTCATGGGGCACCTGGGTGTACAGATGATTAAGCATCAGACTCTTGGCTTCAAGGTCATGAACTCAGGGTCATGGGATTGAGCCCCACATGGGGCTCTGGGCTCAGCGTGGAGTGTACTTAAGACTCTTCCTTTTTTCTCAGCCCCTCCCCCTGCTCACTCAAGCTCGCTCTCTCTCTCAAATAAATAAGTAAATCTTAAACAAACAAACAAAAAAAATGGGGGCGCTTGGGTGGCTCAGTGGGTTAAAGCCTCTGCCTTCAGCTCAGGTCATGATCCCAGGGTCCTAGGATCGAGCCCCGCATCAGGCTCTCTGCTCAGTAGGGAGCCTGCTTCCTCCTCTCTCTCTGCCTGCCTCTCTGCCTACTTGTGATCTCTGTCTGTCAAATAAATAAATAAAATCTTTAAAAAAAAATGTACCTCATGATTGTAGTATGCAGCCATTGTTGTGAACCACTAATTCAAGTTGTGGAGAAGAGGGAAGAATCAGGAATAAGTGAGTACCAGGCTGCCAGCTGAGGCTACTGGTGGATAGAGGTGGCATGCCTTGAACATTGTCTGTTTCATGGTAGCTATTCAGATATTTCTTGAATAAATGAAAATTGATGACTTGGAACTTGAACCACAATCAGTTCCTTATTTAATTTCTGATTATTCTAAATCTAGATGAATTGATCCCAGTTCAATATATTATTGACTGGAACCCAACCAAAATAAATTCTGCCACAGGTGAGGTTATATCAAAATAGGCATCTTCATATGATTTGAGGAAAAGGATGATATGAATCATCTACATTGTGATGTGATATTGTGAAGCAAAGTGCTAGTAGAAATAATTTGACTTAATTATAGTATATTATACAAATTGATGTTTCTATTAAGTGGCTTAGATAGAGAATTTGGGTCCCCATACCCTGTAAATAAGCAGGTATTCAATAAATGTTTATTGAATTATACTGTGAAATATCTTTATCAGAAAGTCATTATATTTATCATATAGTTTTTTTTTTACATTAATTGAAGAATGAAAGGCAGTATGTTTGTCTGTCAGCCCCTGTCCTACTTCTCTACCTATACTCTGCCTGTGTACTACCTTCCTTTACACTCCTTTGTTCTCACTGCTACTGCCCAAGTTTAGTCCGAACTGTTGGTTCTAAATGATAGGACTATAGCTTAAACTATTTTGAATAGTATATCAAATTTCTTGGTACCTGAAGGTTGAAAGGATGCTGAGATAGCATACAGAATTGAAGGAAAGCTTACAGGAACCAGGGCCTTGGGAGGGAATTATAGAGCAGGGATATCTCTCCTTTAGAACACACTCTCAACTCTGCTTGGCTTCATTCTTTTTATTGCAATCAGGCCTTTGTGAAAAGATCAAAGGGAGCAGTCTGCATCCTAGCCTCATATTCTTCTGAATATGACCATGACCTCAAGAGGCAAGACCATTTCTTCTCCTGCTCTAAATTAGGAGATTGATTTGGATCAGCTGTTGTGTCCAGAGAAAGGAGGATACTCTGATTTGTCTGGTTGGGAGCTCATGCCAGTCCCAGTGGCCACGGGAGGATAGGATATACCAAAGAGGCAAAGAAAGTCTTGTCCTGAGACCACATCATTAACAGTCACTGCCCTCTTGAAGGCTCCATTGCCACAGACCTTTGATGATTTTCCATTTCAGTTTATGTAGCAACTTACTGTTCAAAACAGCAATGGCAGGGTGCCGGGGTGGCTCAGTCGATTAAGCGTTTGTCTTCTGCTTTTCCCTTTCCCTCTGCTCCTCCTCTACTCGAGCTCACTCTCTCTTGCTCACTCTTTCTGTCAAATAAGTAAAATCATGAAAAAAAATGGCAGTGGCAATTAAATTTTGAAAAAAAATTTTTTTAAAGATTTTATTTATTTATTTGGCAGAGAGAGATCACGAGTAGGCAGAGAGGCAGGCAGAGAGAGAGGGGGAAGCAGGCTCCCCGCTGAGCAGAGAGCCCAATGTGGGCCTCGATCCCAGGACCCCGAGATCATGACCTGAGCCGAAGGCAGAGGCTTAACCCATGAGCCTTCCAGGCGCCCCTAAATTTTGAAAATTTATGGAGAAACATTAAATAATATTCAATTTCAGAGTAGTATTGTGAATGAGCTATTTGACTAAAGATGGACTTAACACAGCTAACATAATGCATTTGTTTAACAAAATTTAGTTTGTGCTTCTATGGACAAGGCATTATACAGTTATAGTATATCAAGCCAAGCCTGGCTTACAAGGCATTGTGAAATTATGTAAGTTTTCATCAGAGGATGAATTAATTTGTTTTCTTGTTTCATTATTTAAATTTCTTTATTTTTATTATTTCCCACCATGAAATTCAATATTTAAGAATTAGATTCTAGTTATTGATACAGAATTTGAGTGACATGGAATTTTTAACAAGTAGATTTTTCTGATACTTAATATTTGTAAAGAGGATATTTTTGTTCTTTTAAAGAGCTTATTCTTATCCCTGTCATTGATGACCCTTTTTGAAAGCCTATTCAGCGGTTAATAATCATTCAAAATATGATCTGTAGTTAAGAAGCTATCTTTTTCTATTTATTTACCAAATTCAAATTTATTATTTTTTCTGTCATTATAGTCTATTGCATCTGCAGACATGGATTTCAACCAGCTGGAGGCATTCTTGACTGCTCAAACCAAAAAACAAGGTGGGATCTCATCTGACCAAGCCGCTGTCATTTCCAAATTCTGGAAGAACCACAAGATAAAAATTCGAGAGAGTCTCATGAACCAGAGCCGTTGGGACAGTGGGCTTCGGGGCCTGAGTTGGAGAGTTGACGGCAAATCGCAGTCAAGGCATTCAGCTCAGATACATACCCCTGTTGCCATAATGGAGCTGGAAATAGGGAAAAGTGGACAGGTAAATCAAACTTAATTTTCTTTTCTAAACTATATTTCTCATTACATGTTAGCTATATATTCAGATTGATTTTATGTAACAGTCTTCTTTGCAAAGATAATAAGAATAATAGGAACAGACCCTGTTTCCTAGAATCCCTTTTCAGAGATGGAATCATCTGAAAACTTAGATATTCCCAGTTTTGGATAGAATCTGGACACCAGCCTCATGGTCCTGGCAGCTATCTCAGAAGTACGAAATGGGTCATTAAGGTGATTGCACAGAAGTTGGCTGCTACTCCATTTTGGTTAGATCTCAGAATTCTTGGCATTTGGTCAGAATCTCTAAAGCAGTGATAGAGATGCTGAATAAAGAGCAGAAACAGATGAAACAACACGGAATGTAACTGTCTCACCCAGTCATCTGTATCGGCAGTGTATCTTAATTACAGTAATGTATTTGTTCCTAAAGACCCTAAATGTGCAATCTCTGTCCTTGAGCCCACAAATAATTTTTAATTTGATCTTGATTATTTACAAAACAGTCCTCTTTTTCTTGCATTTCCCATAGTCATTATAGCAGATAATTTTGGCATCTACATTGTTTTTTTGAAGTCATTTAGTTTGTGCTTCAGATGACTGCCAGATCAGACTTTTAATGACCTGGTATATGCCTTTTGGGAAAAAAAGAAAAGAAAAAAGCAGCAACCCATAATTAGGAAGAGAAAACCCAGATCACTGAATTAGCTAACCAGATTTATTTTTCAGATAAATAATCACATAAGTGCTTCTGTTACATCCTTTAATAAAAATTTATTTTTCTTCTACAGATGAGAGTATTTTTTTTAGCTGTCAGTTTCCTTCACATATTCCTTTCTTAAGTTTCTTAGGATTTTTCAGTGTTTGTAGTTCCATGATGACATTAATTTTAATTTAAAAGGTAATTCGTTTAAAAAAACAATTCTTTTTAAAAATGCATTTGGAGAATCTTTTATACAGTTATTGTGAAATAATGCTGTTGCCTTAATTGACTTTGGTTTGTCTGACCCTGAAGTCTTTTCTCTTAACCATTGTCCTATATGGCCTTCCTCCTACTGTTCCTGGACCAAAAATGTGACAGATTAGAAAGGTGTGGTAAGCATACTTGCATATCTAAGTTTCACTAGCCATTTGTACAGGCTGTTCAATTTTTATCTGGCAGTAGTGATTATTTCATTTTGTCTTTAAGTATTTATCATTTGGGCAGGAATATCAAAACACGTATATCAATTTTAAGACGTTCCTAGAAAGCTCTTATAGTACTTCTTTAACTTGATACTTTACTGTTTTTTCTTGAACTCAGTTTATAATGTGCCTTTTGATTTCAGTAACTTACATGTCATCTGGATTTATTGGGTATCACCACAGGGATTTTTAAATCTACTTTAAAATCTTTAAATTTTTTTCTTTGATCTTGTTACCCAAAGTGGCATTCAGCTGTTTGTTTGTTTGTTTGTTTGTTTAGTGTAGAAAGATTCTGCCAACAGTAAATCTAAACATCACTACAGATAATTTGCTGGCTAGCTTCAGGGACATTTTGTGATCAATTAGAACAAGTTGGCAAATTTTTTTTTAAGTGGCCAGATAGTTTGTGCTTGACAACCATATAGTTTCTGTCATAAGTACTCAGCTTTGTTGTTGTAGCTCAAAAGCAGCAACAGACAATATATAAATAAATGGACATTGATGTTTCTAGAAAGTTTACCTATCACAACGTAATCAACAGGTATTAGAAGTCAGAGAGTCCTTAAGCACTTACCTGATGAATTACACAGGTGAGATAGTCTATCCCCATTTTCTAGAGAAGGTGTCTGAGATAGATATGACTTCCTTTAGACAGAGGTACTACGTGGTAAAATGAAAACTAAAATGGAGATTACCAATTTGATTTTTTTTCCCCAAAAACCGTTGACACCAACTTTTAGGAGCCAAAAAAAAACGTGTTCGTAATACAATATAGTAGTTAACAGCATTGATATTGAAATTGCTCTTTAACCCACAAGTCCTTTGAATGCAAATATATTCTTAAATCAATATATCAATGTATAACCTAGGCTGGCAATAAAATATACAGCCCAAATCCTATAGGAAATGTTTTTGTGAGACCTGGATCCTTGGTTAGTACTTCTGTCAGCCTCTAAGTGAATATTATTTCTGAAGTACTCTACTATATCAAATTCCCAGTTTTTAGAACATTTATAGGTAACAAAGTCAAAGTTATTTTCATATGTAGACATTGAATGAACTTGTGAGAGGATTAATGATTCTAGGATACTGAGAGGTTGCTTCCAAGAAGAATGACCTACTTTTTTGAACTCTGTGTATATGTGCATATGTGTGTATTGATATACCCCAAAGTGTCTAAATTACTGTCTTCAGTTTATGTCGTTTTAAATCATTTGTTCTCAATGATGGCTGCACGTAAGAATCACTTGTGGGGCTTTAAAATTTTTCATGCTTAGGATGGTGTTGAGACCAATTAAATAAGAATCTGTGGGGATGGGACCTGGATATCAGTATTCGTTAAAGTTAGTGATTCCAGTATTCATCCAGAGTTGGATGAATTCATACAGAGAACCACTGTATTAAAGGTAGCCAAACAATGTGATTTGAAGTGTAAATAGGGCTTGGCATCACATTTTTATAGTGAGAATTCAATATATATTGGCATAGTACTTCTAGTTACCATAATATATGGAGTGCTTGGGGACTGTCTTCAGGAACTAGATGTGGTAATGGTGGGTTTTTTGTTTTCCCTTCTGTATTTAAATTGCTTTCTCCTGCTAGTTTGTCTGTGTTACTTATTTCTTTGGTACAGAAAGTACATTTGGTGATCAGCGGCCAAGTACACTCATTGACTTTTTTCTTTTAACACAATATAGTACACTTCAGGAAGATGAAGAAGCCAAAGTAATAGAGAAGTAACTAAAGCAGTATATGTTTATGGAAATCTACAAAACTAAAGAAAATGAGTATGAACTGGTGAACTAATTACTTATCTTAGAATGAATGTTTTTCTTCAATAGAAATAAAAGATTTTGCAAGAATAAAACATGAATTCAATCGTGAAAGGACACAAAACTTTGAGGTGAACATTTCATGTACAAAGGAAAGAGCAAGTACTTTACTTGTATGATTGAGATCCCATCATATTTGGTCATAAATCACTGAGGGTCCCTAAGCCTTGAGGACTGTTGGAATCTGGCAGATGTCTTTACGAAAATTTTGTTGTTTAACATACTTAATTAACTCCATGTTGTGTTTTTCTTTTCTGGAACTTAATTATCATAGAATGTTTTCTCTTTAAAATAGTAAATTTTGGGGGAATAATTTAAATGTTTAGTGGAGTCTCATTAATGGTTATTTTTTAAAGACTAAATTTTGGTATTTTATAAAGATGTGTTGGTTTTTCTTTTGTGATTTTTTTTTTTTTAAGAGTTCATGTATTTTGCTAGTAATCTCTACACCCAATATGGGGCTCGAACTCACAACCCTGAGACCAAAAGTTGCATGCTCTTCTGAATGAGCCAGCTAGGCACCCCTCTTTTGTGACTTCTTGTTTTACAAGACCAGTAAGACATTTTGTGAGAAAACATCTAGCTACAACCTCAGTGCTAAACTATTCAGTAATAAATTGTTCCTCTTATCTTCCACCAAATTGTTCTTTTGTATACATTTTGAGGTACCCTGCCTATAGAGGTCATAAATATAAAGCTCTGTTTCTTTTGTTTTAAAAATGGCTAGTGTTACTGCCTTTTCTAGACTAGGTTTTAGTGTACCAGGCACTCCTCTAGGAGTGTGTTTTCAGCAGATACAGGGAAGAAAATAGTGTCTGTCTTTATTGATCTGATTTTTTTTTTTCTGACCAACTCATCATATGTTTAGTTCTGTCATTTGTATGCAGTTAGATAATAGGAATATGCAATGGTCTACTCACTCGCATTTACAGAATCAGGACAGGTTTAGACTCTGGATTAAAAAGTCAACATTTTATCTGAAGGCTAAGTAAGCGTCTAATCTCCGAGGAAAGCTTTCACTTACATTTAATTTCCATAATTCCTCCTAGAACTAAATGTACTGGGGTGCCTGGGTGGCTCAGTTGATTGGGCATCTGCCTTAGGCGCAGGTCATGATCTCAGGGTCTTGGGATTGAGCCCAGCATCGGGCTCCCTGCTCAGTGGGGTCTGCTTCTCCTTCCTCTGCCACTACCCCCCTCGCTCGTGCTCACTCTCTCTCAAATAAATAAATAAAGTCTTAAAAAAAATAAATTAAAATGAAATGTACTGATATTCTTGTGCAGTTCTGGCTAATGAAGAGTAAGTACCTGCTAAAACCTGTGATTAATAATCAATTTAGGGGCACCTGGGTGGCTCAGTGGGTTAAGCCTCTGCCTTCGGCTCAGGTCATGATCTTAGGGTCCTGGGATCGAGCCCCACAACGGGCTCTCTGCTCAGCAAGGAGCCTGCTTCCCCCTCTCTCTCTTCCTGCCTCTGCCTACTTGTGATCTCTCTCTGTCAAATAAATAAAATCTTTAAAAAAATAATTTAATTTTTTGGAGAATTTGCATTTATTGAATAATTGTGATACAACATGGAATTTCTGATTTCCAAATAAATAAATTTCACTTTACAAACATTTGTTACTTTTTAGTACCAACAGGCTTGGTAACAGCTTCAAGTTGACCTGACAAGGAATGACAACCTCCCCTCCCTGGTTCTTCAGTGTGCTTAATAATAAGTCCTTTTCCTTTTCTGTGACTCTTCTAGGGGATAGCCTACTGTTCTCCTTTCTGTATAGTTTGGGCAGACTAACTGGTGATAGTAGTGGCAATGAAGCAGTCCACACAACTAGAGAGACAATTTTCAGTGGGAGAGTCTAGGCAATTCCCTGGCTTCTCCACACACTTATCCCAGCATAGCTCCAAGATGTGATACACCTGTGCAGTGAACTGCAGGTGCCTTCTGTTGTTTGGCTGCCCCCAGGTGCTGCAGCTGCACTTCATCTGCCACCCCCAGGTCTGCCATTATCCTCCTTAAGCTTGGGCAATTAATAACCAGTTTATTATTACTATTTAGCAGCTGAGCTCTGTTATGCTCCACTGTATCTTCACCAGCTTGAGCAGTGCTACCACAACTCCCTGCTTTGTGTCATAGGAAAAGAAACAAAGATTAAAACATACACATATTCTCTGACACGCCCTTTCTCATTTATATACATATGTACATACCTACACTTTATTTGTGTGTGTATAAATATATGGAGAAATATAAGGATAGGGGCACCTGGGCATCCAACTCTTGATTTCAGTTCACGTCATGATCTCGGGGTCATGGGATCAAGCCCCACTTGGCGCTCCACGCTTGGTGTGGAGTCTGCTTGAGATTCTCTCTTGCTCCCTCTGCTACTTCCCCTGCTCATGCTCAATACATCCATACATACATACATAAAATTTTTTTAAAAAATGAAATATAAGGATAGAATACAGAGAATAAATAAAATGCCATTGTTTTTATCAGTGCTCAGTCACCATTTTAAGATCATATTGCCTTACTCTAAAAATCTACCAAGGGGAGCTTAGATATCTCATTTGGTTATATAAGCTGTAATGGTTGGCCCATTTCTGATAATTCTTGTATTTAAGCTTGTTTTCACTCTTAGCAATGTAATAAAGAATAACTTCTGCAGAAATTAGTGTTGGTAATAAACCACTCTTCATCACTAGGGATTGATGAGATTTAACAGTTTGGGGATTATTAAATCAGTTTAGAATGCATTTTTTTCCAGATAAATTTTTCATTTTATATTTTATATCAGGTTTAGAACATGGAGTTTATTTAAACTTCAGTTCTGAATGGACCAACCCTTTTTTGTATCTCTAAGGTATGTTTCATAATAGTTTGTGTTCTAAAGTTGTGGTCCTGAATTTAAGTTCCAAGGTTTCATTTATAGAAGACAATGTCTAGAGTCTGTAACCCACAGAAAAGAAAAAGAATAAGAAATTTTATCTCCCTTGAAAGCCTTTGTGATTTTTACTGAGTTCACATTTGCTGAAAAACAAACATGGAGATCCAAAACTTAGTATTTAAATTCTGACTACCTCTGAATTAGCTGTTTACAAAAAATACCTTGTACAAAAGGAAATGTTTACCAAAACAGGAAAAAAGATGCAAAAAAAGCTTTTAACATTTTAAATTAAAATGGATAGTTACATAACAGAGAATAGGTTATAGTTAATGGGGGAAAATGTAAGTTTAAAGTGGTCATCTAGTTATGAAAGATTAAAATCAGAATTATTCAGTAGCTAATAATTTACCAGTTGAGAAGTAGACATTTTGAGTATGTTTCATATATTATACTTCTTATTGTGTAATAAGTGGTATTTCATATTTTTGATATGTTAAATATTTGCTCTATTATTAATGTAGTACTTGGTTTTCTTAGCCAAGTCGCTGTTTAAAAATTTATATAATGTTTTGCATTTATTTTGGTCTTAAGTAATACCCTTTTGAGATTGCATTGAGGTTGAGATTGACCAATGAGCATTATTTGACATACTTGAGTTCTCTTTCCTTTGAAACACTTGTCCTTCCGGGATACCATATTTGCCTGATTTTCCTCTTAGCTATCTAGTCTGCTCTTTCCTTTCCCCTCTTTAGATATCTTTTGCTGGCTCCTTCCATTTCCCTAAAATGTAAAAGTTGGAGTGTCCCTGGCCTCAAGGCCTTGGTCCTCTTTTCTTCTGATGTACAACACACTTCCTAGGTTATCTCATCCATTTTCATGGGTTTAAATGCCATCTATATGCTGACAGCTCTTGAATTATATCTCCAAACTAGATTTTTCCCCTAACTTCCAGATATATATTTATGACATATTTGAGAATTCTACTTAAATATGAAAAGGTATGTAGTTCCCCATACTAAGTTCCCCATATGCCTTCTAAACCTATTCCTTCTTAATTTTTTCATCTCAGTTAGTGACACCTCCATTCTTCCAATTTATATCCTTTCTTTTTCTCACACCCACATCCAATCCATCATCAAATCCTGCTAGCTTTAATTTTAAAATATGGTTTAAATTGTACTATTTCTCACTAACACCCCACCCCACTATTCTGTTCAGATCACCAATACTTCTCTCTTAGATCGTAACAACATCCTCCCAGCTGGTCTATTTGCACCTGCTCTTTAACTTATTCTCAACACACAGTAGTATATCAACAGAGTATCTCTCTTAAATTGTAAGTCACATCATGTATTCATGGCTCTTATGTCACTAGTGGCTTCCTATCTCAATCAGATTAATAGCTAGCTCTTTCCCTTACTCACTCTTCTCTAACTAGACCCAATGGCCTTCTTACCAATTTGTGGAACATGTCAAACATGCTCCTTTTTAGGGTCTGTGTATTTGCTCTTCCTTCTCTCTGGATTGATCTTCCCTCAGATTTTTACATTAATAGCTTTTCTACTTTTCTGACATCTTTTTTTTCTTTCTAATTCACCTTCTCCATATGCTTTCACTGACCATCTTTCTAAAAGTTCAGTCCTCCATTACCTGCTTTATTTTTTAAAACTTCATTGAGCTATAATATCCATATATAATCTATATCCATCTGAAGTGTCTGATTTGATTAATTTTGGCTGGTGTATACACTTGTGAAATTACCACTTAGTCAAGAGGCAGAATGTGTCCATCAGCCCTCAGAAATTTCCTTGTGCCCCTTCATAATCCATCCTTCCCTCTACCCCAATTCCTAGGCAACCAGTAACATACCTTTTGTTATCATAGATTAGTTTTTTGTGTGTGTTTTTCCTTCCTGCCACTTACTGTAACTACCATACTATATATTTTATTTTATTTACTAATCTTGCCTGTGCTCCACATCAGCATATAAGGGGCAAGGATTTTTACTGTTTTGTTCACTGACGTATCCTCAAGGTCTAGGATGCTGTCTGGCACATGATGTTCAGTAAATATTAGTTGAATGAATAAATGAATCACCGAATTCAGTATTTACTAAGCACCTACAATGTGTCAGACTCTGTAGAGGTGTTGGGGATATGTCAGTGAACAACACAGACAAATCCTTTATCTTACAGAGCTGACAGAAGAAGAAAAACAGCAGTGATTAATGTAAAGAAGTATATCAGAAACTGAAGAACCTTACCAAAGCTCAGAGTTAGGGAAGGCAGTTGTGAGCAGGTAATATTTGCATTTGATTTCTCTGACAACTTCAGCTCTCCTATTCAGAGCTGAGAGTCATGAACTAAGAAAAGTTGGTACAGGCAGTACAGATTCTTTAGAGTTCATGAACATACCCCTTGCATTTAACAGGTAGGTACGACCTTTGGTAGGGTTTAGTACAGGTTCCTGATGATTGTCATTTCTTTTTTTATCACGTCCTACATGCTGGTTTTCTAGTTTCTCAACCCACAGGCAGTACGAAATAACAAGAAGTAAATTGGCAGAAATATTATTGCAAGCAAAAGCAAGACTCTTAGTGCACTGGTCTTAGCATCACTGAGTATCAGACTCACCCAGGGATCTTTAAAAAATTATGGCTGCCAGATCCCACCTCACAGTAAAGGGCTACTGCTTTAGCCTGAGTGAGGAAAGGCTTTCTAAGGAGGCAGGCTGATTTAGAAGTGGAAAATGCAGAGGAAACAAAAGGCAAGAAGTTGGTTTTGGTAAGAAATTTGGATTTTTATTTTAAGTGCAATAGAAAACAATTAGAAGGTTCCAAACAAAGGAATAATGCAATGTGATTTATGTTCTTGTAGGATCACTTTGACTCATGTATGACGGATGAATTATAGTATAGTCCAGAGCGAAGCCGTGATACCAGGGACCACCCCCCCAAATCACTGAGGTTGGGATTGTTTTTTTGCACATTAAAAGCAATTCTCTTTTTTGTTTCCAAATCTCTGTGTAATAATATGTAGGTAAAATGGGATCTCAGGGTGAAAACAAAGCAAAAACCAAAACACTCCATCCTTCATTATGTTAGCAAGGCTAAGTATCCAGAATGAACAAAGCCAAAATTAATACTCCACTTCCAAATGGGTTATGTAGACCTCTGATAATCTCCATTCCACATTTCCACCTCTGTTCCACAATTTCGACAGTTCTCTTCCTTTTTAAAGTTCACTGTAGCATGTTTCAAAATTTGTCAAGCCCAGGGATAACTAATAAAAATCAGTATTGTTTCTCCATCCCCCCAAAAAATTAAAGTCAGGAGAACACTTGGAGCTATTGTAGTGGTTCAGGTGAGATGATATTAGCAGAGCAGATAGAAATAATTTTAACAGTCAAGGTGGAAAGATGTGAGCAGGCAGAAGAAATGTTTTGACTGTAGATGGGTTGCTTTGAGGTAAGTTGGAAGGCATGTGGAAAAGAGAAAATGAGGAATTTGAGGTAACTCTGGATTTTTTGCATGAATATGTTAGTATAAGTAGATGAACTCAGTCTTTAATAATCTTATTGCTAAGTTGACCATCCAGTATGCAAGTTGAGCTTTTCGATAGCTATGATTAGCCCTTCGATTTAGAAAAAAATAAATTAAAAGTAATGATTTAATATTTGTCAGTTAAGAAAATGCTATTTGTTCTGAAGTAATTTTTTTAAAATTTTTTATTTTTTCAGCGTAACAGTATTCATTATTTTTGCACCACACCCAGTGCTCCATGCAATCCGTGCCCTCTCCAATACGCACCACCTGGATCCCCCAACCTCCCACCCCCTGCCCCTTCAAAACCCTCAGATTGTTTTTCAGAGTCCATAGTGTTCTGAAGTAATTTTATTTTTAAACTCCAGATTTATAAAGAGATGCATTCGAGATTACTGAGCTTAAATTTTTCCTAATAGGCTTTACAAGAAATCATTGTTTCTTATGATGTACCCTTTTCTGTACATATATTATACTTTAATAAAATGATTTAGAGAGGGAGAGAGAGATTTGAGTGTTTGTCTTTGTAAGCTCATTGACCCTGTGAGAACGGGGCTTTGGAAGTGCTGAAATCCTCAGCTTCTGACTAGTAGCCTGCCAACAGACAGCCTCTGGTGTTGGACTTCTTTCAGCTTGTTGCTGTTCAGACTCTCTGGTTCTATTCTTGTGGACAGATGGGGTGCTTGAAAGGAAGCCAGGAAACCAAGCCTTACTAGGACTTGGAAATAATTTTTAGATTTAAGTTCTTTGTGCTGAACTCAGAGTGACAGTATATCCTTCTCAGCAATGTTGAAACTGCTTGTGTTTGGCTAGTATTTGTGTATTGGCTGGTTGGCTGTGGGCTTCATTCCATGTATGCCACTGCTCTACTGCCAAGATGAATGTAGAAGGCCTCTGGTCCAAACTCATTCTTAGCTCTTGTTTTTTTATTGTGTAAAATGTATGTAACATAGACTTTATCATTTAACAATTTTTAAGTGTAGAGTTCAGTGATATTAAGCGCATTCACAGTGTTGTGTGACCATCACTACTAATCCCAAACAGAATACTGTATCCATTAAATAATAATCCCCCATTCCTACCTCTCTCTGGCCCTTAGTAATTTCTATTTACTTTCTGTATCTATGAATTTCCCTATTCTAGGTACCTCGTATAAGTGGAATCATGCAATATTTGCCCTTTTGTGTCTGGCTTATTTTGCTTAGAATAGTATCTTAAGATTCATACATGTCTTAGCATGTGTCAGAATTTCATTCCTTTTTAAGGCTGAATTATATTCCATTGTATGTATTGCCAGATTTCATTTATCCATTAATATATTGATAGACATTTGAGTTGTTTCCACCTTTTGGCTATTGTGCATAATGTTACTGTGGACATGGTTGTACAAAATCGGTTTGAATCCCTGCTTGTAATTCTTTTGGGTGTATACCTAGGAGCGGAATTTTTGGATCATATGGTAATTCTGTGTTTACATTTTTAAAGAACTACCAAACTGTTTTCCACAGTGGCTGAACCATTTTACATTCTATCTAGTAATGCATGAGTATTCCAAATTTTGCACATCCTTGTCAACACTCCCTTCTTTCCTTCTTTCCTTCCTTCCTCCCTCCCTCCCGTCCTTCTTCTTTCCTTCTTCCACTTTACTTCTTTCTTTTTTTTTTTAAATAAAGTTTATTTATTTATTTGACAGAGAGAGAGCAAGAGGAGGAACACAGATGGTGGTGTGGGTGGGAGAGGGAGAAGCAGGCTTCCCGCTGAGCAGGGACCCTGGGATCATGACCTGTGCTGAAGGCAGATGCTTAACAACTGAGCCATCCAGGCACCCCACTTTCCTTCTTTCTTTTAATCAATTGCCATCTATGCATGCGTGGCTCAGTTAGTTAAGCATCCGACTCTTGATTACTACTCAGGTCATGATCTCAGGGTCTTGAGGCCAGGCTCTGTGTTGGACATGGAGGCTACATAAGATTCTCTCTCTCCCTCTGCCCACCCCTCCCCCCTCCCCGCCCACACCTGCTTGCATGCTCTCTCTCTGTCTCTCTCAAAACTATAAATAAGTAAATAAATAAATAGCCATCCAAATGGGTGTGAAGTGGTATTGTGATTTTGATACCCTAATGATTAGTGATGTTGAGCATCTTTGCGTATGCTTTGGGTCATTTGTAGATCTTTGGAGAAATAGCTATTCAAGACCTATGCCCATTTTTAACCTGTTTTTTGTTGTTGCTTTTGGTGTTATTGAGTTGTAGGAGTTCTGTATGTATTCCGGGTATCAATCCCTTACAGATACATGATTTGCAAATATTCTCTCACATTCAGTTGGTTTCCTTTTCACTTTTTAGATGTACAAAATTTTTAATTTTAATGTAGTCCTATTTATCTTTTTTTTTCTTTTGTTTCCTGCGCTTTTGGTGTCATATCTAAGAAATCATTCATTGCCAAATCCAATGTCATTGAACTTTTCCCGTGTGTTTTCGTCTAAGAATATTTTAGTTTTAGCTCTTATATTTAGGTCTTTGATCCATTTTGAGTTAATTTTTATAAATGGGAAGGCCATTCTTAGCACTTTTGTGTGTATTTTTATAAAACAATTTCTTAATTGGGGAAGGAGAAAGTGGGACTTTTGAACTTGGAAGCTAAGTTTCAGGTTTCTCATTTTTCTGAACTTTCCTGATAGCTCTATGTGTAATTAATTAAAGAGAACTTAGTAGTATCACCCAAAATGCAGGTAGCAGTAAATGATGAGTGGTACTCACTAGGAACCAGCTCAGAATAACTGCTGAATAAGTTCAACTTCCTGTTTATTGCCAGTGTTATTAATGTAAGTAGATTAGAGGAAGTCAAAAACAGAGGAAGTATATCTAAATTTTAATAAGTCATTTAATAGTATTATGGATACAGTAGAGAAGCATGAACTGAATTATGATGATAAAGCTAGTGAGTACATAGCTAAGTGAGTTGTCACATCCAAACAGTATTGATCACAAAATGAATTTGATCTGTCATCCTGTGATATCGCCCCCTCATACACTCTCTTAGTTTAAAGAGAGCAGCCTAGTTGTCCAAGTTGTCCATTTTCTTACGCTTCTTTATGCTCAATCACTTGTTTGTATTGTATAGTCTGACTAAGTTTTCCATACATGCATATCCTTTTCTGTTGCTGCTTGGAATGTTCTTTATCCACTCCCCATTTTCACTTAGTAAAATCTCTCTTCCTTAACAATCTGTAATACTGAATACCTCTGTTTTGAATTTCTCTCCAGTTACGTCAACTGGCTCTGATAATCTGAATTCTCAGGATATTTTGAACTTGTCTTTAGTATTTGATACAACTTAGATTTAAAAGACAAAACAAAGCACCTATATCATTGTCTAACTTAATTAAGCGAAAAAGGAGGTTAGTGGGCTATGTACTTAGGAAGCCCAAACATGGTTCCTGGCTTTAGGTATTTCTTGGCTTTGTTCATGTCATTCTGTAAACAAGCTTACTCCCCATAGAGATAAGATAATGGTTGTCAGTCCCAGATTCATCTTTTCAGCTTAGGAATACCAGGGGAAGATTTGTTTCTTTCTTCCCAATATATGTGTATTTTTTAAAGACTGATCCTTATTTTTCCTGCTTAGGTCACATGGCTACCCATGGAGAAGCCACTATTTACAGGAATTAGGGTATTTTAAGCTTGTAGTATTTGTCCAGCTTTGTCCAGCTCTTTGACCAAAGGCAAGGTAAGGTGCTTTTAGTATATGGAACAGGTGAGGAGTAGTTTGCCAAAGGAATTAGGCATTCTGAACAAGCAAAATCAATATATGTTTGCTACAGTGTCTTGTTAGTTTATACCTTCAATAAATTTTTGAGTGAATTAAGGGAGAGGGTCCACATATTAGTTATCTACTGCTATTTAACAAATTACCCCTAAGATTAGGGTCATAAAAACAACAAGCATTTATTATCTCACATAGGAGTTGGGATAGGAATTTGGGAGGAACTTAGTTAAGTGATTCTAGCTCAGGGTTCCTGTTGAGTTGCACTAAATATTGGACAGAGCTATAGCTACCCCAAGGATTAGGGCTGGAGGATATGCCTCCATGTTCACTCATGTGGCTGTTGAAAGAGGCTTCAGATCACTTTTGGTTGTTGGCCACAGAGTTACATAGCAACTGGTTTCCTCCCTAGTGAGTGATCCAAGAAAGAAAAAGCAAGCAGGAAGCCACAGTGCCTTGTATGACTTAGTCACTGACTTGTACACCATTACTTCTGCTTAAAAAAAAAAAGTATATGTCATACTTTATTTTTGCTGGGAAATAAAGAGGAATGGAACAGTATAACAAGTATGGAGTTAATTTAGTTTTTGTTGGTTTTTTGTTTTAATATCCATTTAGCAAATGTCTACTAATGCTTAATATAAGAATAGTAATTGCTATTATTTAATATACTCTCATCATGCTCCAAGCACTGTTCTGTGCATTGATTCATTCAGCCCTCTTACCAATCTCTGAAATAGGTATGATTTGGGGGGAAGGGGGTGGGAAGGTTATAGATTAACTTTATTTTTTAAATAATTTTAGATTTACACTGAAGTTGTAGAGATAGTACAATGAGTTCCCTTATTCTCTTGTCTTCATCTAGTTTTCCCTGTTAACATTTTGTATTACCATGGTACATTTGTAAAATGTAAAAATAACAAACTAATACTGGCCCATTGTTACTAATTAAACTACAGATTTTATTTGTATTTCACCAGTTTTTCCATTAATATTCTCTTTCTGTTCCAGGATCCAATTTAGGGTACCACTAAGTTGCTGACTAAGTTACCTAAATGCATTTGGTTGTTATATCTCCCTAATTTCCTCTGGTCTGTGTTAGTCTCTCATCTTTCCTTATTTTTCAGGACCATATAGTCTTGAAGCATAGGGGCTACATACCCTGTAGAATGTTCCCCAATCTGGGCTTGTCTGTTTTTTTTTCTTATGGTAAGACTGGACTTACAGGTTCTGGGAAAGATTGTAACAGAGGTGAAGGGCCTTTCTCGTCACACCATATTAGAGGATACAAGCAATCCATATGACCTGACTGTTGATGTTAACTGTCATCACATCTTAAGATAGTGTTTACCAAGTTTTTCCATTGTAAAGTTAACCATTTCTCCCTTTTCCTACTCTGTCCTTTGGAAGTAACTTTAAACTTTTTTTTATTATTGTTGGCACTGAGTCACTAAGTCCAGCCCACACTCAAGGGGAAGGGACCTACGCTCCACCTTTTGAAGGCAGTGTCAAAGAATTTGTGAACATATTTTAAATCACTACAGTACATTCCTGGCCAAAATTACTGATGTTCCTCTCACATGTAAAATATACTTGCCCCCTTCCCAATATCCTGCAAGTCTCTCTTTTTATAATATCAGCTTATGGTCCAAGATATCATTATCTAAGTCAAGTCTAGGTTTGGATAAAGCATAGGTACAGGCCTCAGTAGGTGTAGTTCCTTAATTTCAGCTCCTTGAGTACATTACCTCTCTATCTGAGGATCTGTGAAACCAAAGAGGCAAATTGTCTGTTCCTTACACATTCAGAATACAGTGGTCAGGCCAGACAGACTAAGATAACCCCAATAGGCTGTCTTGTTCAAAAAAAGGGAAAATGTCATAAAGGTGCCATTACTTTATACCACTTCTGAAATTCCACTAGACACAAGTTGGTAGTTCTTTGATTAGAATTCGAAGTCTGGGAATTTTTCCATGGCTCAGAAGCTTTGTCTTCTGGACTTTTGGTTCTACACTTTGGGTTGTCATTCCTTTTCTGTGAAAAGGTAGCCTGTTTATTTACAGTTGTGTAGTTTCTTCTACCCATTTCCTGCCTGCAGATGTTTGGAAGTCTAAAGAACTCTTCGTTTTGTACTGTTTGTGTTTCTTTTAGTCCAAATAAGCAGTGTTTCTGCTCATATTATTCTCTTAAAAACTTTATGGATCTTCTATAAATTCTTATTTGAGCTCACTCCATTAGTTAGAAGCCACACTTAACAAATCTCTGTAAGATAATCCATTTTCTATCTTAGGACTCTGCTAAGGGACAGTGGCTTTTAGCTTTGTTGGAAGCTCTAGTGTTTGATTAAAAGAGTTTGTGAATTGTACTTTAAAATTCTTTAAAGGCCTTTTGTTTAACTGAATAGTACTCAGAAGCACCACCTCAGAGCTTTCTGAAGTATGACAAAGAATTTTATAGCTACATTCTCAACCTTATCTTTTAGACCGTGTTTTTTTGGCAATTCCTTGGATTTGAATTTTGCTTGGAAGCCATTTCTTATTTTAATATTTTTTTGCATCTAGAGAGACTGAGAATCTTCAAAACCAACAAATTCTGGCTACTTTTTTGCTGAACTGTTCTTGCCGATTTTTATTAGGAATTCAGAAATCTGTGGTCTGGGTTTCAGTGGTATAGGCTTGGCAAAAGGAGAGGTCTGGAAATTATGAGAATTTTTTTAGTGGTCATTGAATTCAAGAGAGTACT
Source organism: Enhydra lutris kenyoni (assembly GCF_002288905.1). Classification (NCBI taxonomy): domain Eukaryota; kingdom Metazoa; phylum Chordata; class Mammalia; order Carnivora; family Mustelidae; genus Enhydra; species Enhydra lutris. The sequence continues at coordinate 13,446,590 of NW_019154102.1, forward strand.
GAGGAACAGAGGGTAGGCCAAGAGCAGAACTTTGAGAAATGTGGACCTTTAATGGGCACGTGAATAAAGACTGTGAGGGAGGTAAAGTTGGAGGGGGTCAGTGATAGATTAGAGAAATGAAGAGTATAGGATTGGAGAAGTATTGATAATGGCATGGCCTTCGTTATTTTACATGCTGGATTTGGTGGAAAAATTTTCTGTTTCCTCTTTATATAAACTATTATTGTTGTTGTTGTTGTTGTTGTTGTTATGCTATGTTAGTCACCATACAGTACATCATCATTTCTTGATGTAGTGTTCCATGATTCATTGTTTGTTCATAACACCCAGTGCTCCGTGCAATACGTACCCTCCTTTTTTTTAGTATATGTGCTGCTGAAGCGAGCACAATACGTGCCCCCCTTAATACTCATCACTGGGCTAACCCATCTCCTTGCCGCTCCCCAACCAAAACCCTCAGTTTGTTTCTCGGAGTCTGTAGTCTCTCATGGTTCATCTCCATGCTATTCCTTATGTTCCACAAATAAGTGAAACCGTATGATAATTGACTTTCTCTGCTTGACTTATTTAACTTAGCATAATCTCCTCCAGTCCCATCCATGTTGATGTACAAGCTGGGTATTCATCTTTTCTGATAGCTGAGTAACAGTCCATTGTATGTATGGACCATATCTCCTTTATCCATTCGTTTGTTGAAAGGCATCTCTGCTCTTCCCACAGTTTGGCTATTGTGGACATTGCTGCTATGAACATTCATATTAACTCTTTGAGTCACGGAGATTAATACCTTTTATATCATAAAGTTTATAACATTAGCCTTTCTATTAAGGTGAAAGATAAAAACGCAGACACAACTTTGTTTCTTTACAGTTTATCTAGTTTTTCTTCTGTTATTCATGTTTTGATGTCACACCTAAGAATCCATTGCCAAATCTGTGTCACAAAGATATATTTCTTTTTTTTTTTTAAGAGATTTTATTTATTTGACAGAGAAAGACAGTGAGAGAGGGAACACAAGCAGGGAGAGTGGAAGAGGGAGAAGCAGGCTTCCCGCCCAGCAGGGAGCCGAATGCGGGGCTCTATCCCAGGACTCTGGGATCATGACCCGAGCTGAAGGCAGGAGCCCCACAAAGATATACTTCTGTGTAACTCTTACAGTTAGGTCTTTGATCATTTGAGTTAATTTAGTATATGGAATGAAGTAGGGTTTGAGTGAATTTTTCTTTTTGACATATATTTTAGGTAAAGGAACCCCAACCTGTGAATGTGTAAGTTTGCTTTTGTACATGGAGTACAGGCAGTGTCTAATTCAGGGTGTAGGTGTTTATTAATTTTTTTCTATAATGTAGTTTTTAATTCTTTTGTAAGTCCCTAAGAAAGTTGTTAAAGGTAGTTCTTGAAATTTGTTTTTGCCTTTTGAATTTTGATTGTGAAGGAGGATGGTTCTAGAAAGTATAAGTCAGATATTCTGGGATCAGTTTTCTACTATTATTTACCAGTGCTTCCTTTCCCTTCACATGATATGGGGCACAGTGTACTTGGTGAACAAATCATGATGGTAAAGTATTTCTAGCAGTATATTTAGCCCTCATCTTTGGAATGCTTTAATTCAAGTCTCCAGTTTTTATTTGCTTTTAACACCTGAGTAGAGGATACTTAACATAATTTTGTAAATATATACTTTGCACCCCTCTGCTCCAATAGAAGTGACAAATAAAATAAAAAGTAGAAACTGAAATGACATAGTCACATTAAAAAAAGATAAACTTCTCTGTGAACCTGAAATGGAATCAGAGCAAAGTGATGAGTGGGGCTAAAGCCATGCGTCTTTTGATCTCCATTGTAAATGCTGGTAGCTGACAGTTTGATTTCTGTGTAGTCAAGGGAAGTAGATGCACTTCATTAGCACCATTTATGTGAAGTTTTGAAAAATAATCCAGATCACTTAAAAATATTCATAGGAATGTTAAACAAAATTCAGAATAGTAGGTACCTGAAGAGTAGAGAGGAAAATGAGACAAGGGAGGGGAAAAAAAATGTGGTGGCTTTAATGTATAAACTTTATTACTTAAAAAACATGAGTTGTGCGTGTGTTGTGGGGGTAAAGTGGTACTCATAGGATTTTAGCCTAAGAAAACAAACTGAGATTCAACAAATACTAATGTAAATATTTATGAAAATTATGTGGTAGAAAATTAGAAACAGCTGAATGTCCATTAATAGAGGAGTGAATGGGCCAGTGAGGGAAAATAAAGGAATAACCATATAAGTGGTTATACCACAAATAAATACTCTAAGCATTAAAAAAATTAATGTTTTTACAAATTATTTAAGGAACAATTATTTAGAATTTTTTATTAGAAAATATGTGTGAAATAATGTTCAATATGGGGAAAAAAGCAAGATAACTGTATTCATAGTATAACCAAAGTTAAAATTTTTATTCTGGTAAAATGCACATAACAAAATTTAACCATTAGTGACATTTTAGAACATTCACAGTGTTATACAACCATCATAGCACAAATTTTATAAATACATTTGTACTTGAACAGGGAAAAATTACCAGAAGAATACACAAAAAATGTTCTAAAAGATTACTTTTGGGTGAGGAGATACCTGTGTTTTTTATTCTTCGTCCTATTTTTTTGTATTTTTGTGGTGAAAATGCTTTGTTTTCCTATTCCTTAAAAGTCATTCTAAGCTTAAATAATAATACTTATTTCTCTTATTTTTATTTTTATTTTTTTTATTTTTTAAAGAATTTATTTATTTATTTGAGAGAGAGAACACGACTGGGGAGAGGGGCAAAGGGAGAGGAAAAAGCAGACTCCTCCCCCCCGCCCCCCTGCCCCCCAGCAGGGAGTCCAATGTGGAGCTCAATCCTGTGACCCTGGGATCATGACCTGAGCTGAATGCAGATGCTTAACTCACTGAACCACCCAGGTGTCCCTTATTTCTCTTATTTTTAATCACTTTAATAAAGTGGTTATTTTCATTTTGTTTTATTAAAATGTTGTAGAAAAGGCTAGAGGGCTCGAATAATTTGTTTTTGGCTTGTGTCCAAGAAAATGCTTTACTCCATTAGGTTAATAATAAGCAGAAAGGTTAATTGAGAAGTTCAGTGACATTTGGGATTAGACTTTGATAGAACATTTCAGATTTTTTTTCTTGAATGTTGGACAACATTCTAAGAAGATTACTCTTTCATTGAGTTTTCAAATTTATTAATACTTGTGATTATATATTTATGTATAAAATACTAATAAATATTTTAATACTTCTTGGTCATAAAATGCTCTCCCTATATGTTTTATATTACAATTAGCAGTATTTAGGTGATGAGCTTGTGGAAGAAATCTTTGCACTGTTTTTGGATTTAAATCTGCTGGAGACAGTAGTTTATTTTACTTGCAATCTGCACAAAGAAAAGCCAGACCTACAATCTTTTTCAAATAAAGGGAATGCCTACAAATTTTAAATTACAAGCCTAGTGAATTTCCTTATAGTGTATGTGATTGTACTGTATACATAAGTAAATTATACATAGATCCTTTGCTGTTGATAGTTACAAGATGGTTACAAGACAGCTTGAGTAGGAATTTTGTATTGAATCTTTTGGGAAGAACTTTTTATTTTCTGTATATGTCAGAGTATCTTCTTCAGGGCCTGTCAGCTCTCTGTCAGCACAGTATTTTGAAAATTTAGAATATTTACTGTATTTACTATAATATTCTTTTCTACCCAAACTTATATAATACCACTCTGACCTGGTATTTCTCTTCCTGTCAATGAAGTTCTTTTCTCCCAGTTTTATTGAGATATTGACTTAATTTAAGGTGTCAACATGATGATTGATACCCATATATATTGTAAAATGATTATCACAATAAGGTCAGTGAATACCTCTACTCCCCATAATTACCTTTTTGGGTGTATATGGTGATAATATTCAAGATATACTCTCTCTTAGCAACTTTTGAGTCTATCGTACATTATGTTGTATATACTTTATTCACCATGCTGTACTTTAGATCCCTAGAATTTACTTATCTTGTAGCTGGAAGTTTGTACCCTTTGACAAACATCTCTATTTCCCCTACCTCCCAACCAACATTCTACTACTCCCTATTTTTATGAATTTGGCTTTTTTAGATTCCTCATTTAAGTGAGAACATACAGAATTTTTTTTTTTCTTTCTGACTTATTTTGCTTAGCATAATGCCCTCAAAGCCCATCCATGTTGCAAAAGGCAGGATTTCCTTCCTTTTTTGTGACTGAATAGTATTCCTCTGTGTGTATGTATTTGTATGTACCATATTTTCCTCCTCTGTTCATCCATTAGTGGCACTTAGGTTGTTTCCATGCCTCGGCTATTGTGCATAATGTGGCAATGAACATGGGGGGAGTAGGTATCTATCTCTTCAAGATAGTGGTTTCATTTCCTTCAGGTATATACCCACTTCTATGAGATTGTTAGATCATGTGGTACTCCTATTTTAATTTTTTTGAGGAACCTCTACTGTTTTCCAGTAGTGGCTCTATCAATTTATGTTCCTACCAACAGTGCACAAGGGTTCCCTTTTCTCTACAGCCTCTCCAACATCTGTCTCTTGGGGTTTTTTATTTATTTATTTATTTATTTTTTAATAATAGCCATTCTAACAGGTGTGAGGTGATAGATACCTCATTATGGCTTAACTTGCACTTCCCTGATGATTTGTGATTTTGAGCATCTTTTGATGCACCTATTGGCCATCTGTGGAGAAATCTCTATTTAGATTTTCTGCGTATTTTTTAAATGGATTGTTTGGGGTTTTTTGTTTTTGTTTTTTGGCTATTGATTTGTATGAATTCCTTATATATTTTGGATACTAGCCTTCTATCAGAGAGATGACTAGCCTTCTATCAGAGAGATGGCTTGTAAACATTTTCTCCCATTCTGTAGATTGCCATTTCATTTTGTTTATTGTTAGAAGCTTTTAACTTTGATATGGTCCCACTTGTTTGTTCATTCAGTCAAGGTTTAAAAATCCAAAATAATTGGCACACATGGGCATTTAACAAGAAGCAGTCATTAATGCTGTTATAAAGTCTCTTAATTCTGTTCTTTCTCTCTCTGAGCAACCTAGAATTTTCCTGTTTCCTGTGTAATCTTGATGCGCTTTTTTTTTTTTTTTAAATTCAACCCCAGGGAAGAAAGTAGAGGAGGGTTCTAAGCCAATAAGTTTTAGAATATTATTTGCTATTTGGCAGATTAGCAAAAGCCCAGTATGGAGTATCCCTCCTTTGCACATGGGGAAACTCAGGCATGATCCTTGCCCAGGATCGTGCAGCTAGTAGAAGAGAGAACCAGAATTCAGACACGGGCCTGTTTGAGTCCAATCAGAATGTATGTTGTAACTCAACAATCCATTTAACCTCCTGTTCCTTTGTGATCAGTTATCTTTCTCACTTTTAGTTATCCAAGACTGTCTTCTTTTGGAGGTAAACCTCACTGTTTGAGACCAAGGGCACTGTGTTCTCTAGGGAGATGATACTGTGAAAGATACAGGAGAATGTCACAGATCCTGACATTCCTGGATTTAAATTCTACCTCTGATCAGCCACCTGGATGGCTCAGTTGGTTAAGTATCTGACTCTTGATTTCGGCTTAGGTCATGATCCAGGATTGTGAGCTTGAGCCTTGTGTCTGGCTCCACACTGGGAACGGAGCCTGCTTAAAATTCTCTCTCTCTCTCTCCCTCCCTCTTTGTCTCTCCCTCCCACCCCCCACACACATAAACACACAATCAGTTCCACCTCTGATACTTAATAGCCCAGTCACAAAACCATTATGGCACATCTGTACAGTAATTTGATTTAATGAGTTGACTGTGTTATTACTAATCTTTAGAAGAACACAGGTACTTATTCCACTAAGAATGATTATTCTGGGGGAGCACCTGGCTGGCTCAGTCAGTAGAGCATGCAACTCTTGATCTTGTGAGATCAAGCCCCACGTTGGGCGTAGAGCTTACTTAAAAATATTAAGGGGTGCCTGGGTAGCTCAGTTGGTTAAGTGTCCAACTCTTGATTTCAGCTCAAATTCTGTAAAAATTCTGATCTGTAGTTCTCATTCTGTAAAAATCATGATCTCATGGTTGTGAGATTGAGCCCCATCAAGCTCAGTACTCAGTGTAGAATCTGCTTGAGATTCTCCCTCTGTCCCTCCCCCAACTTATGCTTTCTCTTTCTCATGTAAATAAATAAAATCTGAAAAAAGAATGATTTTTTTTTTAAAGTAACATACCCTATATGAGGTTGTCTTCACTCACATATATCAAGTAAAAGTTAAAGGCAATATGGAAGTACCTCCTTTAGAACCATGTAGAACTTGCTTTGCCTATTTTGGAAACATTTAAATCTATAGCATAATTTGGAACAGAAAAGAATATCAATGTTTTCAAGTTCTGTGCCGTAGTCTAAAAATGGGTAGTAATAGCAACTAAGTTAATTTCCTAATTTTGATAGTCCATGTTAGCCTCTTTTGGGCATTAAAGGAAACAGCAGAGTGGAAAATCCGCTTCAGTTTAGAATAGTTTACCTTAGAGGCCTAATGACCATACCAGAGTACTCAGAAAGAACAGAGTATGAATTGAGAGTTACTAGGGACAATTCTGCAGCTCAGATGACTTCATTGATTTTGGCTTTCTGGAAGAATCTTTGCAGAGGGAGGTTTCCAGCATCATCACTCTGTCTTTAAGTTTCTGTGCAGGTGTGCAGTAAGGTCTTATTTTTCCAGTGGCAAGGGCAGGGAAGGGAAGTCATTTTCTTTTTTTAAAAAAAGATTTTATTTATTTGAGAGAGAAAGAGCATGAACAGGGGGAGAGGCAGAGGGAGATGGAGAAGCAGGCTCCCCACTGAGCCGGGAGCCCAGCTCAGGGCTCCATCCCAGGACCCCGAGATCATGACCTGAGCCAAAGGCAGCCATTTAACTGAGCCACCCAGGTGCCCTGGAAGTCATTTCCTGAGAGAAGAGAGATGATCTCTTTCTCTGAACTTTTTAGAGGCCTGATCTCCAGTTCTGACGCACTTCTTAAGGTATGGTAATAATTTAGCAAAACACTACTTTTTAAAAAAGTATCTTTTAGTGCTTTACCTAAACTATAAAGTGTGTATCTTTTATAATTCAAGAATCCAGTAGTTTCTTTAGCACCATTATTTTGATAGATTTTTTTTTTCAATTGACTGATAAAGCTTTTTGGTTCTCATAAAAATCTTCAGGTGGATTATTTTGAAGCAAATTCCAGAAATCATTTATTCTGTAAAAATTTTATACACACACATATACACACACACACACACACACACACACACAACCACAACACCATTATGACATCTAAAAAAAATTAGCAGTAGTATCTTACCAGGTATCTGGCCATTGTTAAGATTTTTCCAATTGTGTAACTTTTTTTTTTTAAGTTGTTTTGTTCTAGTTTATACATTACCTTTGGTTGATAATGATTTTTTAAAAAGATTTATTTACTTATTTATTTGAGGGATGCCTGGGTGGCTCAGTCAGTTAAGTGCCTGCCTTCTTCGGCTTAGGTCATGATCCCAGGGTCCTGGGATCTAGCGCTCCTTGCTCAGCAGAGAGCCTGCTTCTCCCTCTGCCTGCCACTCCCCTTGCTTTTTTTTTTTCTCCTAAAGATTTCATCTATTTATTTGACAGAGAGAGAGAAGGAGAGCACACAAATAGGCAGAGCTATAAGAAGACAGAGAGGGAGAAGCAAGCTCCCCACTGAGCAAGGAGCACGATGCGGGTCTGGATCCCAGGACCCGAGGGTCATGACCTAAGCCGGAGGCAGCCACCTAACTAACTGAGCTGCCCAGGTGCCCCTCCCCCTGCTTTTTAAAAAAAGATTATTTATTTATTTATTTGAAAGAGAGAGTGAGAGTGAGCAGTGGGGAGGGACAGACAGGGAGAGGGAGAGAGTCCCAGGCAGACTCTGCACTAAGCATGGAGCCCAGCATGGGGCTTGATCTTATGACCCTGAGATCACAGCCTAAGCTGAAACCAAGAGGCAGTTGCTTAACTGACTGAGCCACCCAGGCCCCCAGTTGATTTGAGTTTTAAGTCTCTTTTATTCCGTAAACGTAGATCCCTTTGTCCTATTTTTTTCCCTTGTAATTTATTTATTGAAGAAATTGGGTCTTTTGTCCTTTGAAGTTTCCCAAGTTCCAGATGTTGCTGATTGCATTACCATAAAGTTCTTAATTTGCATGTTTCTCTGACCCCTTTATTTCCTGTTAGGCCTAGGGAAGGGTTTCACAGTCTCCATTCTTGCTATTGATTACTGATGGATGGATGGATGGATGGATGGATGGATGGATGGATGGATGAATGGATGGGTAATTTTTTGTTGTGGGTAGCTGTCCCTGGTCATTGTAGGATGATGTTTAGCAGCATTGCTTGTCTCTAACCACTAGAAACTCCCTGGTTGGAACAACCAAAAATGTCTATTGACATTGCTTAATGTCCCCAGGGGCAAAAATTGCCCCCATGGAGAACCACTAATCTAAGAGGCTTGATCAGATTTAGGTTCAGTGTCTTGGGAAGAATTCTTCATCTGTCGTGGTGGTGTTTCCTCTCTTTTCTGAGCACCATTTTTTACCTTTTTTTTTGTCATATACATAGTCTTTTAACAGAACTGAAAATATTCCCTGATGCTTTAGAATCCTTAATTTTAACATTTGGCATTTATTTGAACATATTATTTACTAATATCCAAAATATATTGTTTTGCCATTTATTTTGACCTTCAGAAAGAACCAGCATATTTTACAAGACTCCAGGATTTCAGTGTATGTTTACAATTTATATATGCAGATGATTCTGGTTTTTTTCAGTATTACCTTAACAAAGGACCAGTTATTCAAAAAGTGTTCATAGGAGTATACAGGCTAAGTTTATCTTTGAGGTGTTATGAAATGTTTTCTTGGTGTTTCATCTCCTGGCCATGTTGGTCATTGCCTCACTACTCTTTCAGCTTTCTTAGAAGCAATTGATCTTGGTTTCTTGACCTCATAACTGACTATCCCTTTCATCTTTTATAACACTGAGAACTTGCTTGTTCCAGTAAAAAAATAAAAATTAAAAAAAAAAGCATCATGTTCATCTCATTATCTGCCTCTGTTTGCCTTTATCTTTTCTCTAACTGTATCTAACTGATCTGTACTCAGTCTGGCCCCACACCTGCCAACCCCAGCTCTGGTTGGGTTGCCTGTGTTTTTGACTTCTTTTTTTTTTTTTACTACCCTTTGTAAATCCTTACAGTAGTTAGACACAACCAACCCTGATTCTAGTGAACAAGTCCTCATAAAATAAAATATGATTAAGTCCTAAATGAATGCTGCTGTGTTAATGAGTACTTTTTCTTTTTTAATCAAGTTTACCTGGAAAATTCAAATGCATCCAGTAGATACTGTTTCATATTTAATCCCTTAAGTACCAGATTCTATTATTAAAGATCTTAGATATTTTTAAATCCCAATTGTTGGCCTGACTGAAATATTTTAAGAAGCCTAATACTCAGGGCACCTGGGTGGCTCAGAGGGTTAAGCCTCTGCCTTTGACTCAGGTCATAGTCTCAGGGTCCTGGGATCGAGCCCCACATCGGGCTCTCTGCTCAGCAGGGAGCCTGCTTCCCTCTCTCTCTGCCTGACTCTCTGCCTACTTGTGATCTCTCTCTGTCAAATAAATAAAATCTTTAAAAAGGTGGGGGGGCACCTGGATGGCTCAGTTGGTTAAGCGAGTGCCTTCGGCTCAGGTCATGATCCTGGAGTCTGCTTCTCCCTCTGAACTCTTCCCTCTCATGCTCTCTTTCACTCTCATTCTCTCTCTCTCTCTCTCTCAAATAAATAAATAAAATCTTAAAAAAAAAAAAAGAAAAGGAAGCATAATACTCACTGGTAGGGTAAAAACAAAAAAAAAACACAACTTATCCCTAAATGTACTTCACCATTGCAAGTTGTTGGTAATTAAAAATTTATTAATTCATATCCGGTTTTTCATTTTTACAATAAACTGAAGAACCAGGGTATTATCTTTCATCTACTTTATGTTGAACTAAATTTATTTAGTTTATGTTAAACTAAATTTTATTTGATTACTTATTTTAATGATACTACAATTGTACTGAATTTTGTTTTTGAAGACCTTTATTTTATGATTTTTGATGGGTTTTAAAATAAAAATGGTTCTGTGTTCTGAGAAACAGAGTTTAATCTCTAGTGAATTATGAAGAAAGGGCTTAGATGGTGGGACTCCATCCTTCCTTAGTGATCATTTGACATAGACAGAAATTGCATTGCTTTAGCTTCCTTTAAATTTGCTTTTAAGAACATCTGCTATCACACTGACAACAGTCAATTATTGCTGCTGTGGAAAGATCTTTTTAACTACATGTTTCATTTTCTCTTCACAGTCTCCAGTGCCTATATAGGCACTTTGGTTTGTATTGACACCATCTAACACTTAGTAACATGTCCCTTTATAATTTGTAAGTTCTTCCACCATAGGGTTTCTTATTTCTCCTGTTAAATTTAGAATTTTTTAATTAAAAAAAATTTTTTAAAGATTTTATTCATTTATTTAACCCATATAGAGAGAGAGAGAGCGCACACAAGCATGGGGAGTGGCAGAAGTAGGCAGGGAGCAGGGAGCCCGATGTAAGGCTTGATCCCAGGACCCTGGGATCATGACTTGAGCTGAAGGCAGATGCTTAACTGACTGAGCCACCTAGGCGCCCTAATTTAAAATTTTTGAGCACAGGAATTGTCTGATACATACCTTACACTGAACAGATAGAAAATACTCAGAATATGCTTTTGATTGATTGGCAGATAATTTTTTTAAGATTTTATTTATTTATTTATTTGACAGAGAGAGATCACAAGTAGACAGAGGCAGGCAGAGAGAGAGAGGAGGAAGCAGGCTCCCTGCTGAGCAGAAAGCCTGATGCGGTGCTCGATCCCAAGACCCTGGAATCATGACCTGAGCCGAAGGCAGAGGCTTTAACCCACTGAGCCACCCAGGTGCCCCAGATTGGCAGATAATTTAAAACTGCCCATAATATGAAGATTTTGTGAAATTGATTTTAGGAAGAATTACTTCAAATTTGATTCCTCTAAAAACCATTGACTCATATTAGTAAAAGTGCTATATCTGCTTTCCAAAGTCCAAAGTACGTTCTTTGAAATTGAAAATTGTTTACTTTAGTGGGAACTAATAGGTTCATATAGACTTCCCCTTTTTGCTCTTTTTATATTGGTTTAGCCTCTTTAAAACAAGGAAGAAATAATAGTATATTACCTTAAATCTTTTTTTTTTTTTTTAGATTCTTGGGTCATTTGTGACTTCTCTGTATTTAGTTTTTGTTCTTTTTTGTTTGTTTTACTGACTTAATAAAAAAAGATATTAATATAGCAGGACCTGATTTTTACTTCCCTATTTCTTTAGAAACAAGAATATCAGGTATAAGGACTAATTCACCAGAGGTGATGAGGAAACCATAGTTCTTAAATGATTTCTGCTGAGAGGATATGCTTTAGTTACACTTCTCACTTTTTTCTTTTGATTAGTAAACAAAGGCAAGTGTTGAATATTTGGGGGCGAGTGAAAATGCTGAATTAGGAGAGGGAAGAACAGAAAAATCTCTTTTTTTTTCTCCTTTCTTTAAAGATTTTATTTATTTGATAGAGAGTGAAAGTGAGAGAGATCACAGAGGGAGAGAGAGAAGCAGGCTCGCTGCTGAGCAGAGAGCTCAATGCAGGGCTTGATCCCAGGACTCTGGGATCATGGCTTGGACCGAAGGCAATTGCTTAACCGACTGAGCCACCCAGGTGTCCCTAAAAGTTACTTCTTAAAAAGAAGTGCCTTGCATAGTAAGGATTCAAATATTTGATTGTTTGCTCTGCTCTCAAGTTGCTACATTTAGTTGTTAAATTTGAATCTTATGTGGTCAGCTAGTGGATATAGTAGAGATCATGTTATAGTGGGGACACCCATAAAAGGGTGTGGTCACCCACCTCTAAGTTTTGATAAAAACTAAAGTTAGAGGGGTGCCTGGGTGGCTCCGTTGATTAGGTGTCTGACTTAATTTCAGCTCAGGTCATGATTTCAGGATCATGGGAATGGGGCTGCGTCAGGCTCTACACTCAGCAGGGAGTCTCCTTGAGATTCTCTCTCTTCCTCAGCCTCTTGCTCTCTCTCTCAAATAAATAAATAAGTAAATCTTTAAAAGAACAAAACAAAACACCCAAAACACTGAAGTTAGAAAATATACCGAAAGAGATTAAGAATTTAGAAATTCAGCCTGTTGGGGTGGAAATGTCAGGTGGGAGACTATGATTTAAGTTTGGCTTCCATTAATAGTCACGCTCAAATTATGTCAAAGTAAAGGCGATTTATTATAAGGGTGTATGTGGACTGGAACTGAGCCTTGTTAGCCCCAGGATTGCTCTAGGATTCAAATCTCTTTTTGACCCTCTATTTTTTTCTTCTGTTTCTGTCTCTTTCTTTTCTTCTTCTTTCTTTATGGACACTCTCTGCATATTCAGTCCATTCTCCTCTCTCTTTGGACTGGCTGCTTTTGCTTGCTCCATCATAGCTGCTGTATGTATAATTCTTGTCTTTTCCTTTTATAACCTCTTAGTTTAACCTTCCCCTAGTAACAAACTCTTCTTCAATATTTCCCACATGTTTCCAGATGTTCTGAGCTCAGTTCATCAGTTTTTAAATTTATTTATTTTTTTAAAGATTTTATTTATTTATTTGACAGACAGAGATCACAAGTAGGCAGAGAGGCAGGCAGAGAGAGAGAGAGGAGGAAGCAGGCCCCCTGCTGAGCAGAGAGCCCGATGTGGGGCTCTATCCCAGGACCCCGGGATCATGTCCTGAGCTGAAGGCAGAGGCTTTAACCCACTGAGCCACCCAGGCGCCCCTCAGCTCATCAATTTATAATTGGGCCATATCTAACCTTGACCAGGAAGTTGTTAAGAGTATAAAATACATAGTAGTTGCAATATAATAATAAATCCCCAAAGATATGTTTCATGGATCACTGGTAAAGTTTTTTCAGATTACACAGCACTGGAAGTGTCTTTGCCCTTTGATTTATAAGGAGAAATTGTTAAAAAAAAAAAAAAGTCTCATCCTGTGATTTTGAATGCTAGATTCTGAGAGCTCCAGTTTAGCCATATAATGAGTAAGAAGTCATACTATAGGCAGTTAGCACATGAAACCCAGTTCACATGCTTTATCATCATCCTTTTTGTTCTCAAAACAGCCAAAAACTGTTCTGTGTAAGACATTTCACATGTTTAATTCCTTCAGTTCTTCTAACAAACAGCAAGCTTAAAACAACATTTCAGTATTTAGTTAACGGTAACAGTTTGTATCAGGGGTGCCTGACTGGCTGAATTGGTGGAGCATGTGACTCTTGACCTCATCAAGGTTGTGAATTCAAGCCCTAAGTTGGATGTGGAGCCTACTTTAAAAATTTGTGTGTGTGTGTGTGTGTTAAATTGCTTGCAGGCCAAGTCACTGCAACAGAGACCTCTACAGCACAAGACCTTGGACAGAGTGGAGGAGGAATTCACTGCCATGCTTGAATGAGTTGTATCATTTTGTATACTGATAGGCATTCTTTCAACAAGATAACACCACTCATTTAATGCTTTCTCTGAAAGTTTTCATTATATATCTCCCCACTTTTACTTTAATACATAATTTGTTATGTTAGAATTGAAAGCTCAACTGAGTAATTGCTCAGGCAATTGAAATAAGTTTTTATTGACATTGACCTCTGGTGAAGATTTTCAGTTCTGTGTCTATAATGCTGAAAGAAAGCTGAACTTTGTTATACAAAGGCTATCTTGGCTATTAGGATAGGATGGATTCTCAGCATAAAGGTGTAGGGATTTTTCTTCTTCAGTTAATGGTAAGTTAGTATAGAATCTTTTCAAGTTCAGTTAATAGAGGTAAATTACACCTTCTGTTTGCAATGACTGGTTGGTAAAATGGGTATCTTTTACAATGTACAGGTTACGTGACATTTAGGATTATAAATCATGCTTTGATGTATATTATCAGATAATTATGATAATATTATGAGGTAAGTGGTATGGCTGTTAGAATCGCTTATTAACAAATGAAAAGGCTGCGGGACAGAAAAAAGTATTTGCTTCAGCTCCCATGGGTAATTTGTAGCACAGGCAAGAAGAGAACAGTTACTTTCCAGTTTGCTATCCTTTTGGGAAGACCACAGTCCTTTAAAATTTAGGGTGTTACAACTTTAGGAATATTAAATATTACAACTTTAGTGAATTTTTTTTTGTAAACAGCTGGTTTATTGGACATAATGTATTTGGTAGTAAGAAGAGTGGAGCTGATAGCTTCTCTGGAGCTGATGCAAGGGTCGTAGAGGTTTTTGTTTATTTTGTATGATTTAAACTTTGACATCATCAGCTCTTCCCTGATGCTTTTTGTATATGTTGTTCTCATTGTTTGGTGTTTTTGTGTATACGCTATTAATCATCTCCATCCTGGTTCTCTTCTGAATTTAAGTTTTATTTTCAAAAGTAAATTAAGTTTGAGGTTTGCTTTCTGTCTGGCACTTGCAATTAATAAACTTGACCTGCTGGTTGATTACTGCTTGAACCCTGGATAGCTTGTGCTGATATTTTTAAAAAATAATACTTCTTTGTTTTATGAGCCTTGTTTATGCTTTTGGCAAGTAGTCCTTTTCCAGAAGCTTACAAAGAAGTGGTATTATAATAATTTACTTAGGTGGGTGTGGACGAGAAGTTTGTACTCAAAGCTCTACTTTGCTCTCAAGTACGTTTGTTTATGCCTATTGTTGAGAAAGAAAAGTTTTCCCTTACTCTTGAAGGTTCTTTTGGGTGGTCTGAGAATTAAATTGACATGAGATAGGTTAACAGGAAAAAAATAAAATTTAATTACTTCCACAAGGGGGCTTCATAAGAAAATGAAGCCCACAGGCAGTCAAGCACATGAGGCTTATATGGCACCCATAGCTAAGGAGAAAGGGGTAGGGGTCTGGGACCTCAAAGGAAGGAGACAATTCACAGAAAGATGAAAACGATTAAATGTTTGGTAAACAAATGTTTGCTGGGCCATACAGAAACAGTGGGACAGAGAGAGGAATTTCAACAGACTCCTAAATTCTTCTCTGTCTACCAAATCTGGTCCATATTATGCTGTAGTCAATCTGTGGTGATAGCTCCCTTCTTGGAGGAGGTCCTCTATCTAAATTGTTTTAGACAGTTTAGTGGGGAAGGTCAAAGTTTGGTTCTTCCTAAGACTTTTCTTTCTTAAAAATAATCAGCCTAAAGTAATCCACATGCCAAAGAGACACATTTTGGAGTGGTAAATTTTGTTCCCCTACACTGTAAGTGTTGTTGCCTCTGCTTCAGATGTCAGTTCATAGATGTCAGTCCAACAGCGTATGCTGTTCACCATTTATATTTCAGGAATTGCTCAAAAACCTTAAAATAATCCTTAACTTTGGTTAGCTCTTCCTCCATTTTAGTGTTCCTACAGTCTTCGGCTGCTTTAGAAAGGCATATTAGCTGACTCTTCATGCCCCACACTTTGCCCCCATTTAACTAGAATAGCTTATAAAATGCCTTCATTATAAGATTTTATCTAAATTTTATTTGAAGAAAGGTATCTGTATTTAACTTTGGAAATAAATAGCTTAGTTAGTGTTTTCATGTCACAATTGTAAATGAGGTGATAGTTATGCTAAAGCAATGAAATATTCTTCCCTTCCTATCGCATCACAATAGTGCATGAGAGTAGTTCGGTAATTAGTAAACCCTATGTGCCCATTATCTTTGGATGGTACAAATGGAATGTAACTTTTACTTTTACTTCCACCAATATATATTTGTGACTTTAAAAATCTTACATATGGTAGCTATGACAGGTGTTATTTTTTAGTGATTAGTCTTATTCATGTTTGGATTCTAATTTAACTCTATAGATTTCCCATAGGTAATGAGTCAGAAGAGATGATCTTTGATGGTGGTATTTTTATAATGTGTTCTTTGGAGTTATGATGATGCCCAGAAATGCCTCAAAGTCTATTGTGGATGAGAAAAGGGAGAGCTTAGGTGTACAGGGCTCTAGCCCCAATATCCACTTCCTTTGGAGCAGCTGCAATTACATCTGTTCAATTAATGTAGTTCCACAAAAGATTTAGTTTGAAAGAGGATTCTGGGGCTAAAATGTGAAACCATCAGATTTTTAGTAAGACCTAGGAGTTAGAAAACCTAGGGTCCATTCCTGGCTATCCCGTTAATTAGTTTTACAGTATAAGCAAATCATTGGGCATATTTTTCTCAGCTTTTCATAAATAAAATAAAAATAATTTTGTCTCAAAACTGTTTTCTGATAGTGATTTTAATTTAAAAAATAATAAAAATACTATTAATAATGTCAGCAATTCCCAAGAACTGAGAAATCTGAAGTGGTTTGAATTTTGTTGTAGAATTTATAATAATAACTATGGGTTTTCTTTTTCCAATTTTCTGTGATCTAGGCATTGTTATTCTTTTAAAGAAACAAAATTTGTTGGCAGCTTTCCTTACAACTTGATTTCTAAAAACATACTCATACACAGTATGTGTATATTTTGAAAAACTTTACATTGATTTTCTTCCAGTTTCTAAGAACATAAGTAGATAAATAAAGCTCAGTTTGGAGAAAACTTTTACTTTCCCTACATTTCCAAGAGAAATCAAGTCCAAGATGCTTGCATTTATTTACAGTCCTTGAAAGGCTAGAAAATTGCACCTGAAATTGGATTAGCACATTTCTGCATCTGATGTTAAGTTACTCTGCATGGTTGGGTTGGATACCATTTCTTTTCTTTCTTCTTTCCTTTAAGCAGAGAATTTCAGTTTCTTTAGGAAACCCTCCCTAGCCTGTATGTTTATTTAAATCCCACAGCTGTGAAAAAATCTCTTGGGACAAGCATAAAGGTAGAGCCTATTCAGAAAAGGTTCAGTAATTGTGTCCTAGCCTTGAGAACAAGCCTTTGTTCTTCTCTTTCATCTGATGGAGTGTTAGAATGGCCTCTTTTTAAGGAGTTAATTAGCCAGCTTGATTCAGAGAGGAAGTAAGAATAACACTGTAGAGTTATCTTTTACGTGACTTTTTAGCTCTTATAGTATATATGTATTAAATATTGAGCAAATAAGCTGCTTCTTGTATTGCATCACCTGAGTTGGACAGCCCAAGTTACAATTTTGAGCATAGCTGGTCAGTTTCTGGTAGGCAATTATGACATAATTTCCGACAGAGGAATATATCTATCTGCCTATAGATTATTAAATGTGAGATATGTCAGAAGACTATGTCCTATCTTCTGGAAGTTGTTAACAAAATTAAATATCTGAAATGAAATATTATTCTTGTGTATTTAAAAGCCTTTCAACTGAACCAAAGAAATCCTAGAACCAGGAATTCATAGGAGTTAAGAAACTTTTAACTGGTCACTTATTTTTTGGCATAGTAACCTGTGGTTTTATTGACCAAAAGTTCTCCTGGGAAAAATTTAGCAATTCCATAATAATTTCTTTCTTTTCTTTTCTTTCTTTCTTTCTTTTTTTTTTTTTTTTTATTTTATTTCTTTATTTGACACAGAGAGCATGAGCACAGGGAGCAGCAGAGGGAGAAGCAGGGAGCCCAGTGTGGGGCTTGATCATCACCCTGGGATCATGACCTGAGCCAAAGGCAGATGCTTAACTGACTGAACTACCCAGGCACCCCCATAATAATGTCAACAATAGCCATTTGTTGAGTACCTCCTATGGGCCACTTCTTAAAATAATGTATTTTTTTTTAAGATTTTATTTATTTATTTGACAGAGATCACAAGTAGGCAGAGAGGCAGAGAGAGAGGGGGAAGCAGGTTCCCTGCTGAGCAGAGAGCCTGATGTGGGGCTTGAACCCAAGACCCTGAGATCATGACCCAAGCCGGAGGCAGAGGCTTAACCCACTGAGCCATTCAGGTGCCCCTTAAGATAATATTTTAAGGTATATAACTGAGGCGTTAAGTTTCGGAGATGTTAAAGTAATGTACTCAAGGTTGTTCAACTCAATCAGGTGAGAGGGTTGAACACAGTGCTCCCAGCTGTACAACTCCTATTCTTTCCCTAAACCCATGTCCTCTCTCACTGAAGACTCATTTAGGAAATACATCTATCTCTTCTTTTCAGAGTACAGATTCTCTTTAAAATAATTTATGTCAAGTGAATCCTACTTTACTTTTACTTTCCATGGTGAAATTAGATATACTTAAAAATTAAAATCCAAAAGACTAAATTACTTCAAGAAGAAAGTAAGGTTGGCATCCTTGAAATTATATATGCCCAGCATTGACTTGCCTTGCTGAGAGTTATAGTACATCCATGTCAGCCTGCTTCTTGTTTGTGTTAATGTTCTATAGTATGAGATTTTTCCTTGGACATTGATCACCATCTTCCTCTTCACACTGCTATACTCTCTACCGCTACGAAATTATGGGGATCTTTTTGGTCCATACTGTGGTGTCTCTCCCGATTGGGTGGGACTATGGAGGTCTAGGCTGTGAAAGAATTCACCTGAGGCAGAACAAAGGAGATAGAAGTTTTTGAATACACTGCAAGGAAGTGGGGGACCGGACAGTAAAGGAGAGACTGTTTGCAAGGAGGCAGTGGGTAGGGGCTTTTTTTAAAAGAGGGTAGGTGAAGAGGTATGGCACGTATAGAATTGCCTGGTTGTAGGTAACCCATTGGTTACTTAAGGCTATTTTGAGATGGGTTGCCTGACGGCTTGTCTCTGTTTAGTCAGGGTCACTGTGGGCCTTTTCTACATTCCATTGCTAAAGCCTGTTGCCTAGAAGAGGCCTCTACACACACCACCAAAAAGTGCTCTCGCTGCAGGTACCCATGACTAATGCAGTGATGCAATATTCCATTTAGTCAATAGATGCCATCATCTAACATAAGATGTGCTTCACCTGAAATTTCTTTTATTTATAGCTTTAGTTTATTTTAAATGAACCCATTTCTATTCTCTGGATCAAACATTTTGGGCTTTTGATTTGTTTATAATGAAAAATCTTCCAATTTTCTTTGGTAAGTTATATTTATAAAATTGATGTGTGTTTTCTTCTTCCTGTTTTTGTTTTTGTTTTTGTTTTTTAATTAGAAATTCTTTTTTTTTTTTAAGATTTTATTTATTTATTTGACACAGAGAGAGAGAGACTTGTATTCCCTCTACAAACTGGGGGAATGGGAGAGGGAGAAGCAGGCTTCCCGCCAAGCAGGGAGCCCAATGCGGGGCACGATCCCAGGAGGATCATGACCTGAGCTGAAGGCAGACGCTTAAACTGAGCCACCCAAGCGCCCAATGCGGGGCACGATCCCAGGGGGATCATGACCTGAGCTGAAGGCAGACGCTTAAACTGAGCCACCCAAGCGCCCTGTTTAGTTCTGTCATTTGTATGCAGTTAGATAATAGGAATATGCAATGGTCTACTCACTCGCATTTACAGAATCAGGACAGGTTTAGACTCTGGATTAAAAAGTCAACATTTTATCTGAAGGCTAAGTAAGCGTCTAATCTCCGAGGAAAGCTTTCACTTACATTTAATTTCCATAATTCCTCCTAGAACTAAATGTACTGGGGTGCCTGGGTGGCTCAGTTGATTGGGCATCTGCCTTAGGCGCAGGTCATGATCTCAGGGTCTTGGGATTGAGCCCAGCATCGGGCTCCCTGCTCAGTGGGGTCTGCTTCTCCTTCCTCTGCCACTACCCCCCTCGCTCGTGCTCACTCTCTCTCAAATAAATAAATAAAGTCTTAAAAAAAATAAATTAAAATGAAATGTACTGATATTCTTGTGCAGTTCTGGCTAATGAAGAGTAAGTACCTGCTAAAACCTGTGATTAATAATCAATTTAGGGGCACCTGGGTGGCTCAGTGGGTTAAGCCTCTGCCTTCGGCTCAGGTCATGATCTTAGGGTCCTGGGATCGAGCCCCACAACGGGCTCTCTGCTCAGCAAGGAGCCTGCTTCCCCCTCTCTCTCTTCCTGCCTCTGCCTACTTGTGATCTCTCTCTGTCAAATAAATAAAATCTTTAAAAAAATAATTTAATTTTTTGGAGAATTTGCATTTATTGAATAATTGTGATACAACATGGAATTTCTGATTTCCAAATAAATAAATTTCACTTTACAAACATTTGTTACTTTTTAGTACCAACAGGCTTGGTAACAGCTTCAAGTTGACCTGACAAGGAATGACAACCTCCCCTCCCTGGTTCTTCAGTGTGCTTAATAATAAGTCCTTTTCCTTTTCTGTGACTCTTCTAGGGGATAGCCTACTGTTCTCCTTTCTGTATAGTTTGGGCAGACTAACTGGTGATAGTAGTGGCAATGAAGCAGTCCACACAACTAGAGAGACAATTTTCAGTGGGAGAGTCTAGGCAATTCCCTGGCTTCTCCACACACTTATCCCAGCATAGCTCCAAGATGTGATACACCTGTGCAGTGAACTGCAGGTGCCTTCTGTTGTTTGGCTGCCCCCAGGTGCTGCAGCTGCACTTCATCTGCCACCCCCAGGTCTGCCATTATCCTCCTTAAGCTTGGGCAATTAATAACCAGTTTATTATTACTATTTAGCAGCTGAGCTCTGTTATGCTCCACTGTATCTTCACCAGCTTGAGCAGTGCTACCACAACTCCCTGCTTTGTGTCATAGGAAAAGAAACAAAGATTAAAACATACACATATTCTCTGACACGCCCTTTCTCATTTATATACATATGTACATACCTACACTTTATTTGTGTGTGTATAAATATATGGAGAAATATAAGGATAGGGGCACCTGGGCATCCAACTCTTGATTTCAGTTCACGTCATGATCTCGGGGTCATGGGATCAAGCCCCACTTGGCGCTCCACGCTTGGTGTGGAGTCTGCTTGAGATTCTCTCTTGCTCCCTCTGCTACTTCCCCTGCTCATGCTCAATACATCCATACATACATACATAAAATTTTTTTAAAAAATGAAATATAAGGATAGAATACAGAGAATAAATAAAATGCCATTGTTTTTATCAGTGCTCAGTCACCATTTTAAGATCATATTGCCTTACTCTAAAAATCTACCAAGGGGAGCTTAGATATCTCATTTGGTTATATAAGCTGTAATGGTTGGCCCATTTCTGATAATTCTTGTATTTAAGCTTGTTTTCACTCTTAGCAATGTAATAAAGAATAACTTCTGCAGAAATTAGTGTTGGTAATAAACCACTCTTCATCACTAGGGATTGATGAGATTTAACAGTTTGGGGATTATTAAATCAGTTTAGAATGCATTTTTTTCCAGATAAATTTTTCATTTTATATTTTATATCAGGTTTAGAACATGGAGTTTATTTAAACTTCAGTTCTGAATGGACCAACCCTTTTTTGTATCTCTAAGGTATGTTTCATAATAGTTTGTGTTCTAAAGTTGTGGTCCTGAATTTAAGTTCCAAGGTTTCATTTATAGAAGACAATGTCTAGAGTCTGTAACCCACAGAAAAGAAAAAGAATAAGAAATTTTATCTCCCTTGAAAGCCTTTGTGATTTTTACTGAGTTCACATTTGCTGAAAAACAAACATGGAGATCCAAAACTTAGTATTTAAATTCTGACTACCTCTGAATTAGCTGTTTACAAAAAATACCTTGTACAAAAGGAAATGTTTACCAAAACAGGAAAAAAGATGCAAAAAAAGCTTTTAACATTTTAAATTAAAATGGATAGTTACATAACAGAGAATAGGTTATAGTTAATGGGGGAAAATGTAAGTTTAAAGTGGTCATCTAGTTATGAAAGATTAAAATCAGAATTATTCAGTAGCTAATAATTTACCAGTTGAGAAGTAGACATTTTGAGTATGTTTCATATATTATACTTCTTATTGTGTAATAAGTGGTATTTCATATTTTTGATATGTTAAATATTTGCTCTATTATTAATGTAGTACTTGGTTTTCTTAGCCAAGTCGCTGTTTAAAAATTTATATAATGTTTTGCATTTATTTTGGTCTTAAGTAATACCCTTTTGAGATTGCATTGAGGTTGAGATTGACCAATGAGCATTATTTGACATACTTGAGTTCTCTTTCCTTTGAAACACTTGTCCTTCCGGGATACCATATTTGCCTGATTTTCCTCTTAGCTATCTAGTCTGCTCTTTCCTTTCCCCTCTTTAGATATCTTTTGCTGGCTCCTTCCATTTCCCTAAAATGTAAAAGTTGGAGTGTCCCTGGCCTCAAGGCCTTGGTCCTCTTTTCTTCTGATGTACAACACACTTCCTAGGTTATCTCATCCATTTTCATGGGTTTAAATGCCATCTATATGCTGACAGCTCTTGAATTATATCTCCAAACTAGATTTTTCCCCTAACTTCCAGATATATATTTATGACATATTTGAGAATTCTACTTAAATATGAAAAGGTATGTAGTTCCCCATACTAAGTTCCCCATATGCCTTCTAAACCTATTCCTTCTTAATTTTTTCATCTCAGTTAGTGACACCTCCATTCTTCCAATTTATATCCTTTCTTTTTCTCACACCCACATCCAATCCATCATCAAATCCTGCTAGCTTTAATTTTAAAATATGGTTTAAATTGTACTATTTCTCACTAACACCCCACCCCACTATTCTGTTCAGATCACCAATACTTCTCTCTTAGATCGTAACAACATCCTCCCAGCTGGTCTATTTGCACCTGCTCTTTAACTTATTCTCAACACACAGTAGTATATCAACAGAGTATCTCTCTTAAATTGTAAGTCACATCATGTATTCATGGCTCTTATGTCACTAGTGGCTTCCTATCTCAATCAGATTAATAGCTAGCTCTTTCCCTTACTCACTCTTCTCTAACTAGACCCAATGGCCTTCTTACCAATTTGTGGAACATGTCAAACATGCTCCTTTTTAGGGTCTGTGTATTTGCTCTTCCTTCTCTCTGGATTGATCTTCCCTCAGATTTTTACATTAATAGCTTTTCTACTTTTCTGACATCTTTTTTTTCTTTCTAATTCACCTTCTCCATATGCTTTCACTGACCATCTTTCTAAAAGTTCAGTCCTCCATTACCTGCTTTATTTTTTAAAACTTCATTGAGCTATAATATCCATATATAATCTATATCCATCTGAAGTGTCTGATTTGATTAATTTTGGCTGGTGTATACACTTGTGAAATTACCACTTAGTCAAGAGGCAGAATGTGTCCATCAGCCCTCAGAAATTTCCTTGTGCCCCTTCATAATCCATCCTTCCCTCTACCCCAATTCCTAGGCAACCAGTAACATACCTTTTGTTATCATAGATTAGTTTTTTGTGTGTGTTTTTCCTTCCTGCCACTTACTGTAACTACCATACTATATATTTTATTTTATTTACTAATCTTGCCTGTGCTCCACATCAGCATATAAGGGGCAAGGATTTTTACTGTTTTGTTCACTGACGTATCCTCAAGGTCTAGGATGCTGTCTGGCACATGATGTTCAGTAAATATTAGTTGAATGAATAAATGAATCACCGAATTCAGTATTTACTAAGCACCTACAATGTGTCAGACTCTGTAGAGGTGTTGGGGATATGTCAGTGAACAACACAGACAAATCCTTTATCTTACAGAGCTGACAGAAGAAGAAAAACAGCAGTGATTAATGTAAAGAAGTATATCAGAAACTGAAGAACCTTACCAAAGCTCAGAGTTAGGGAAGGCAGTTGTGAGCAGGTAATATTTGCATTTGATTTCTCTGACAACTTCAGCTCTCCTATTCAGAGCTGAGAGTCATGAACTAAGAAAAGTTGGTACAGGCAGTACAGATTCTTTAGAGTTCATGAACATACCCCTTGCATTTAACAGGTAGGTACGACCTTTGGTAGGGTTTAGTACAGGTTCCTGATGATTGTCATTTCTTTTTTTATCACGTCCTACATGCTGGTTTTCTAGTTTCTCAACCCACAGGCAGTACGAAATAACAAGAAGTAAATTGGCAGAAATATTATTGCAAGCAAAAGCAAGACTCTTAGTGCACTGGTCTTAGCATCACTGAGTATCAGACTCACCCAGGGATCTTTAAAAAATTATGGCTGCCAGATCCCACCTCACAGTAAAGGGCTACTGCTTTAGCCTGAGTGAGGAAAGGCTTTCTAAGGAGGCAGGCTGATTTAGAAGTGGAAAATGCAGAGGAAACAAAAGGCAAGAAGTTGGTTTTGGTAAGAAATTTGGATTTTTATTTTAAGTGCAATAGAAAACAATTAGAAGGTTCCAAACAAAGGAATAATGCAATGTGATTTATGTTCTTGTAGGATCACTTTGACTCATGTATGACGGATGAATTATAGTATAGTCCAGAGCGAAGCCGTGATACCAGGGACCACCCCCCCAAATCACTGAGGTTGGGATTGTTTTTTTGCACATTAAAAGCAATTCTCTTTTTTGTTTCCAAATCTCTGTGTAATAATATGTAGGTAAAATGGGATCTCAGGGTGAAAACAAAGCAAAAACCAAAACACTCCATCCTTCATTATGTTAGCAAGGCTAAGTATCCAGAATGAACAAAGCCAAAATTAATACTCCACTTCCAAATGGGTTATGTAGACCTCTGATAATCTCCATTCCACATTTCCACCTCTGTTCCACAATTTCGACAGTTCTCTTCCTTTTTAAAGTTCACTGTAGCATGTTTCAAAATTTGTCAAGCCCAGGGATAACTAATAAAAATCAGTATTGTTTCTCCATCCCCCCAAAAAATTAAAGTCAGGAGAACACTTGGAGCTATTGTAGTGGTTCAGGTGAGATGATATTAGCAGAGCAGATAGAAATAATTTTAACAGTCAAGGTGGAAAGATGTGAGCAGGCAGAAGAAATGTTTTGACTGTAGATGGGTTGCTTTGAGGTAAGTTGGAAGGCATGTGGAAAAGAGAAAATGAGGAATTTGAGGTAACTCTGGATTTTTTGCATGAATATGTTAGTATAAGTAGATGAACTCAGTCTTTAATAATCTTATTGCTAAGTTGACCATCCAGTATGCAAGTTGAGCTTTTCGATAGCTATGATTAGCCCTTCGATTTAGAAAAAAATAAATTAAAAGTAATGATTTAATATTTGTCAGTTAAGAAAATGCTATTTGTTCTGAAGTAATTTTTTTAAAATTTTTTATTTTTTCAGCGTAACAGTATTCATTATTTTTGCACCACACCCAGTGCTCCATGCAATCCGTGCCCTCTCCAATACGCACCACCTGGATCCCCCAACCTCCCACCCCCTGCCCCTTCAAAACCCTCAGATTGTTTTTCAGAGTCCATAGTGTTCTGAAGTAATTTTATTTTTAAACTCCAGATTTATAAAGAGATGCATTCGAGATTACTGAGCTTAAATTTTTCCTAATAGGCTTTACAAGAAATCATTGTTTCTTATGATGTACCCTTTTCTGTACATATATTATACTTTAATAAAATGATTTAGAGAGGGAGAGAGAGATTTGAGTGTTTGTCTTTGTAAGCTCATTGACCCTGTGAGAACGGGGCTTTGGAAGTGCTGAAATCCTCAGCTTCTGACTAGTAGCCTGCCAACAGACAGCCTCTGGTGTTGGACTTCTTTCAGCTTGTTGCTGTTCAGACTCTCTGGTTCTATTCTTGTGGACAGATGGGGTGCTTGAAAGGAAGCCAGGAAACCAAGCCTTACTAGGACTTGGAAATAATTTTTAGATTTAAGTTCTTTGTGCTGAACTCAGAGTGACAGTATATCCTTCTCAGCAATGTTGAAACTGCTTGTGTTTGGCTAGTATTTGTGTATTGGCTGGTTGGCTGTGGGCTTCATTCCATGTATGCCACTGCTCTACTGCCAAGATGAATGTAGAAGGCCTCTGGTCCAAACTCATTCTTAGCTCTTGTTTTTTTATTGTGTAAAATGTATGTAACATAGACTTTATCATTTAACAATTTTTAAGTGTAGAGTTCAGTGATATTAAGCGCATTCACAGTGTTGTGTGACCATCACTACTAATCCCAAACAGAATACTGTATCCATTAAATAATAATCCCCCATTCCTACCTCTCTCTGGCCCTTAGTAATTTCTATTTACTTTCTGTATCTATGAATTTCCCTATTCTAGGTACCTCGTATAAGTGGAATCATGCAATATTTGCCCTTTTGTGTCTGGCTTATTTTGCTTAGAATAGTATCTTAAGATTCATACATGTCTTAGCATGTGTCAGAATTTCATTCCTTTTTAAGGCTGAATTATATTCCATTGTATGTATTGCCAGATTTCATTTATCCATTAATATATTGATAGACATTTGAGTTGTTTCCACCTTTTGGCTATTGTGCATAATGTTACTGTGGACATGGTTGTACAAAATCGGTTTGAATCCCTGCTTGTAATTCTTTTGGGTGTATACCTAGGAGCGGAATTTTTGGATCATATGGTAATTCTGTGTTTACATTTTTAAAGAACTACCAAACTGTTTTCCACAGTGGCTGAACCATTTTACATTCTATCTAGTAATGCATGAGTATTCCAAATTTTGCACATCCTTGTCAACACTCCCTTCTTTCCTTCTTTCCTTCCTTCCTCCCTCCCTCCCGTCCTTCTTCTTTCCTTCTTCCACTTTACTTCTTTCTTTTTTTTTTTAAATAAAGTTTATTTATTTATTTGACAGAGAGAGAGCAAGAGGAGGAACACAGATGGTGGTGTGGGTGGGAGAGGGAGAAGCAGGCTTCCCGCTGAGCAGGGACCCTGGGATCATGACCTGTGCTGAAGGCAGATGCTTAACAACTGAGCCATCCAGGCACCCCACTTTCCTTCTTTCTTTTAATCAATTGCCATCTATGCATGCGTGGCTCAGTTAGTTAAGCATCCGACTCTTGATTACTACTCAGGTCATGATCTCAGGGTCTTGAGGCCAGGCTCTGTGTTGGACATGGAGGCTACATAAGATTCTCTCTCTCCCTCTGCCCACCCCTCCCCCCTCCCCGCCCACACCTGCTTGCATGCTCTCTCTCTGTCTCTCTCAAAACTATAAATAAGTAAATAAATAAATAGCCATCCAAATGGGTGTGAAGTGGTATTGTGATTTTGATACCCTAATGATTAGTGATGTTGAGCATCTTTGCGTATGCTTTGGGTCATTTGTAGATCTTTGGAGAAATAGCTATTCAAGACCTATGCCCATTTTTAACCTGTTTTTTGTTGTTGCTTTTGGTGTTATTGAGTTGTAGGAGTTCTGTATGTATTCCGGGTATCAATCCCTTACAGATACATGATTTGCAAATATTCTCTCACATTCAGTTGGTTTCCTTTTCACTTTTTAGATGTACAAAATTTTTAATTTTAATGTAGTCCTATTTATCTTTTTTTTTCTTTTGTTTCCTGCGCTTTTGGTGTCATATCTAAGAAATCATTCATTGCCAAATCCAATGTCATTGAACTTTTCCCGTGTGTTTTCGTCTAAGAATATTTTAGTTTTAGCTCTTATATTTAGGTCTTTGATCCATTTTGAGTTAATTTTTATAAATGGGAAGGCCATTCTTAGCACTTTTGTGTGTATTTTTATAAAACAATTTCTTAATTGGGGAAGGAGAAAGTGGGACTTTTGAACTTGGAAGCTAAGTTTCAGGTTTCTCATTTTTCTGAACTTTCCTGATAGCTCTATGTGTAATTAATTAAAGAGAACTTAGTAGTATCACCCAAAATGCAGGTAGCAGTAAATGATGAGTGGTACTCACTAGGAACCAGCTCAGAATAACTGCTGAATAAGTTCAACTTCCTGTTTATTGCCAGTGTTATTAATGTAAGTAGATTAGAGGAAGTCAAAAACAGAGGAAGTATATCTAAATTTTAATAAGTCATTTAATAGTATTATGGATACA
Source organism: Enhydra lutris kenyoni (assembly GCF_002288905.1). Classification (NCBI taxonomy): domain Eukaryota; kingdom Metazoa; phylum Chordata; class Mammalia; order Carnivora; family Mustelidae; genus Enhydra; species Enhydra lutris. The sequence continues at coordinate 13,474,599 of NW_019154102.1, forward strand.
GTAGAGAAGCATGAACTGAATTATGATGATAAAGCTAGTGAGTACATAGCTAAGTGAGTTGTCACATCCAAACAGTATTGATCACAAAATGAATTTGATCTGTCATCCTGTGATATCGCCCCCTCATACACTCTCTTAGTTTAAAGAGAGCAGCCTAGTTGTCCAAGTTGTCCATTTTCTTACGCTTCTTTATGCTCAATCACTTGTTTGTATTGTATAGTCTGACTAAGTTTTCCATACATGCATATCCTTTTCTGTTGCTGCTTGGAATGTTCTTTATCCACTCCCCATTTTCACTTAGTAAAATCTCTCTTCCTTACAATCTGTAATACTGAATACCTCTGTTTTGAATTTCTCTCCAGTTACGTCAACTGGCTCTGATAATCTGAATTCTCAGGATATTTTGAACTTGTCTTTAGTATTTGATACAACTTAGATTTAAAAGACAAAACAAAGCACCTATATCATTGTCTAACTTAATTAAGCGAAAAAGGAGGTTAGTGGGCTATGTACTTAGGAAGCCCAAACATGGTTCCTGGCTTTAGGTATTTCTTGGCTTTGTTCATGTCATTCTGTAAACAAGCTTACTCCCCATAGAGATAAGATAATGGTTGTCAGTCCCAGATTCATCTTTTCAGCTTAGGAATACCAGGGGAAGATTTGTTTCTTTCTTCCCAATATATGTGTATTTTTTAAAGACTGATCCTTATTTTTCCTGCTTAGGTCACATGGCTACCCATGGAGAAGCCACTATTTACAGGAATTAGGGTATTTTAAGCTTGTAGTATTTGTCCAGCTTTGTCCAGCTCTTTGACCAAAGGCAAGGTAAGGTGCTTTTAGTATATGGAACAGGTGAGGAGTAGTTTGCCAAAGGAATTAGGCATTCTGAACAAGCAAAATCAATATATGTTTGCTACAGTGTCTTGTTAGTTTATACCTTCAATAAATTTTTGAGTGAATTAAGGGAGAGGGTCCACATATTAGTTATCTACTGCTATTTAACAAATTACCCCTAAGATTAGGGTCATAAAAACAACAAGCATTTATTATCTCACATAGGAGTTGGGATAGGAATTTGGGAGGAACTTAGTTAAGTGATTCTAGCTCAGGGTTCCTGTTGAGTTGCACTAAATATTGGACAGAGCTATAGCTACCCCAAGGATTAGGGCTGGAGGATATGCCTCCATGTTCACTCATGTGGCTGTTGAAAGAGGCTTCAGATCACTTTTGGTTGTTGGCCACAGAGTTACATAGCAACTGGTTTCCTCCCTAGTGAGTGATCCAAGAAAGAAAAAGCAAGCAGGAAGCCACAGTGCCTTGTATGACTTAGTCACTGACTTGTACACCATTACTTCTGCTTAAAAAAAAAAAGTATATGTCATACTTTATTTTTGCTGGGAAATAAAGAGGAATGGAACAGTATAACAAGTATGGAGTTAATTTAGTTTTTGTTGGTTTTTTGTTTTAATATCCATTTAGCAAATGTCTACTAATGCTTAATATAAGAATAGTAATTGCTATTATTTAATATACTCTCATCATGCTCCAAGCACTGTTCTGTGCATTGATTCATTCAGCCCTCTTACCAATCTCTGAAATAGGTATGATTTGGGGGGAAGGGGGTGGGAAGGTTATAGATTAACTTTATTTTTTAAATAATTTTAGATTTACACTGAAGTTGTAGAGATAGTACAATGAGTTCCCTTATTCTCTTGTCTTCATCTAGTTTTCCCTGTTAACATTTTGTATTACCATGGTACATTTGTAAAATGTAAAAATAACAAACTAATACTGGCCCATTGTTACTAATTAAACTACAGATTTTATTTGTATTTCACCAGTTTTTCCATTAATATTCTCTTTCTGTTCCAGGATCCAATTTAGGGTACCACTAAGTTGCTGACTAAGTTACCTAAATGCATTTGGTTGTTATATCTCCCTAATTTCCTCTGGTCTGTGTTAGTCTCTCATCTTTCCTTATTTTTCAGGACCATATAGTCTTGAAGCATAGGGGCTACATACCCTGTAGAATGTTCCCCAATCTGGGCTTGTCTGTTTTTTTTTCTTATGGTAAGACTGGACTTACAGGTTCTGGGAAAGATTGTAACAGAGGTGAAGGGCCTTTCTCGTCACACCATATTAGAGGATACAAGCAATCCATATGACCTGACTGTTGATGTTAACTGTCATCACATCTTAAGATAGTGTTTACCAAGTTTTTCCATTGTAAAGTTAACCATTTCTCCCTTTTCCTACTCTGTCCTTTGGAAGTAACTTTAAACTTTTTTTTATTATTGTTGGCACTGAGTCACTAAGTCCAGCCCACACTCAAGGGGAAGGGACCTACGCTCCACCTTTTGAAGGCAGTGTCAAAGAATTTGTGAACATATTTTAAATCACTACAGTACATTCCTGGCCAAAATTACTGATGTTCCTCTCACATGTAAAATATACTTGCCCCCTTCCCAATATCCTGCAAGTCTCTCTTTTTATAATATCAGCTTATGGTCCAAGATATCATTATCTAAGTCAAGTCTAGGTTTGGATAAAGCATAGGTACAGGCCTCAGTAGGTGTAGTTCCTTAATTTCAGCTCCTTGAGTACATTACCTCTCTATCTGAGGATCTGTGAAACCAAAGAGGCAAATTGTCTGTTCCTTACACATTCAGAATACAGTGGTCAGGCCAGACAGACTAAGATAACCCCAATAGGCTGTCTTGTTCAAAAAAAGGGAAAATGTCATAAAGGTGCCATTACTTTATACCACTTCTGAAATTCCACTAGACACAAGTTGGTAGTTCTTTGATTAGAATTCGAAGTCTGGGAATTTTTCCATGGCTCAGAAGCTTTGTCTTCTGGACTTTTGGTTCTACACTTTGGGTTGTCATTCCTTTTCTGTGAAAAGGTAGCCTGTTTATTTACAGTTGTGTAGTTTCTTCTACCCATTTCCTGCCTGCAGATGTTTGGAAGTCTAAAGAACTCTTCGTTTTGTACTGTTTGTGTTTCTTTTAGTCCAAATAAGCAGTGTTTCTGCTCATATTATTCTCTTAAAAACTTTATGGATCTTCTATAAATTCTTATTTGAGCTCACTCCATTAGTTAGAAGCCACACTTAACAAATCTCTGTAAGATAATCCATTTTCTATCTTAGGACTCTGCTAAGGGACAGTGGCTTTTAGCTTTGTTGGAAGCTCTAGTGTTTGATTAAAAGAGTTTGTGAATTGTACTTTAAAATTCTTTAAAGGCCTTTTGTTTAACTGAATAGTACTCAGAAGCACCACCTCAGAGCTTTCTGAAGTATGACAAAGAATTTTATAGCTACATTCTCAACCTTATCTTTTAGACCGTGTTTTTTTGGCAATTCCTTGGATTTGAATTTTGCTTGGAAGCCATTTCTTATTTTAATATTTTTTTGCATCTAGAGAGACTGAGAATCTTCAAAACCAACAAATTCTGGCTACTTTTTTGCTGAACTGTTCTTGCCGATTTTTATTAGGAATTCAGAAATCTGTGGTCTGGGTTTCAGTGGTATAGGCTTGGCAAAAGGAGAGGTCTGGAAATTATGAGAATTTTTTTAGTGGTCATTGAATTCAAGAGAGTACTGAGGAACAGAGGGTAGGCCAAGAGCAGAACTTTGAGAAATGTGGACCTTTAATGGGCACGTGAATAAAGACTGTGAGGGAGGTAAAGTTGGAGGGGGTCAGTGATAGATTAGAGAAATGAAGAGTATAGGATTGGAGAAGTATTGATAATGGCATGGCCTTCGTTATTTTACATGCTGGATTTGGTGGAAAAATTTTCTGTTTCCTCTTTATATAAACTATTATTGTTGTTGTTGTTGTTGTTGTTGTTATGCTATGTTAGTCACCATACAGTACATCATCATTTCTTGATGTAGTGTTCCATGATTCATTGTTTGTTCATAACACCCAGTGCTCCGTGCAATACGTACCCTCCTTTTTTTTAGTATATGTGCTGCTGAAGCGAGCACAATACGTGCCCCCCTTAATACTCATCACTGGGCTAACCCATCTCCTTGCCGCTCCCCAACCAAAACCCTCAGTTTGTTTCTCGGAGTCTGTAGTCTCTCATGGTTCATCTCCATGCTATTCCTTATGTTCCACAAATAAGTGAAACCGTATGATAATTGACTTTCTCTGCTTGACTTATTTAACTTAGCATAATCTCCTCCAGTCCCATCCATGTTGATGTACAAGCTGGGTATTCATCTTTTCTGATAGCTGAGTAACAGTCCATTGTATGTATGGACCATATCTCCTTTATCCATTCGTTTGTTGAAAGGCATCTCTGCTCTTCCCACAGTTTGGCTATTGTGGACATTGCTGCTATGAACATTCATATTAACTCTTTGAGTCACGGAGATTAATACCTTTTATATCATAAAGTTTATAACATTAGCCTTTCTATTAAGGTGAAAGATAAAAACGCAGACACAACTTTGTTTCTTTACAGTTTATCTAGTTTTTCTTCTGTTATTCATGTTTTGATGTCACACCTAAGAATCCATTGCCAAATCTGTGTCACAAAGATATATTTCTTTTTTTTTTTTAAGAGATTTTATTTATTTGACAGAGAAAGACAGTGAGAGAGGGAACACAAGCAGGGAGAGTGGAAGAGGGAGAAGCAGGCTTCCCGCCCAGCAGGGAGCCGAATGCGGGGCTCTATCCCAGGACTCTGGGATCATGACCCGAGCTGAAGGCAGGAGCCCCACAAAGATATACTTCTGTGTAACTCTTACAGTTAGGTCTTTGATCATTTGAGTTAATTTAGTATATGGAATGAAGTAGGGTTTGAGTGAATTTTTCTTTTTGACATATATTTTAGGTAAAGGAACCCCAACCTGTGAATGTGTAAGTTTGCTTTTGTACATGGAGTACAGGCAGTGTCTAATTCAGGGTGTAGGTGTTTATTAATTTTTTTCTATAATGTAGTTTTTAATTCTTTTGTAAGTCCCTAAGAAAGTTGTTAAAGGTAGTTCTTGAAATTTGTTTTTGCCTTTTGAATTTTGATTGTGAAGGAGGATGGTTCTAGAAAGTATAAGTCAGATATTCTGGGATCAGTTTTCTACTATTATTTACCAGTGCTTCCTTTCCCTTCACATGATATGGGGCACAGTGTACTTGGTGAACAAATCATGATGGTAAAGTATTTCTAGCAGTATATTTAGCCCTCATCTTTGGAATGCTTTAATTCAAGTCTCCAGTTTTTATTTGCTTTTAACACCTGAGTAGAGGATACTTAACATAATTTTGTAAATATATACTTTGCACCCCTCTGCTCCAATAGAAGTGACAAATAAAATAAAAAGTAGAAACTGAAATGACATAGTCACATTAAAAAAAGATAAACTTCTCTGTGAACCTGAAATGGAATCAGAGCAAAGTGATGAGTGGGGCTAAAGCCATGCGTCTTTTGATCTCCATTGTAAATGCTGGTAGCTGACAGTTTGATTTCTGTGTAGTCAAGGGAAGTAGATGCACTTCATTAGCACCATTTATGTGAAGTTTTGAAAAATAATCCAGATCACTTAAAAATATTCATAGGAATGTTAAACAAAATTCAGAATAGTAGGTACCTGAAGAGTAGAGAGGAAAATGAGACAAGGGAGGGGAAAAAAAATGTGGTGGCTTTAATGTATAAACTTTATTACTTAAAAAACATGAGTTGTGCGTGTGTTGTGGGGGTAAAGTGGTACTCATAGGATTTTAGCCTAAGAAAACAAACTGAGATTCAACAAATACTAATGTAAATATTTATGAAAATTATGTGGTAGAAAATTAGAAACAGCTGAATGTCCATTAATAGAGGAGTGAATGGGCCAGTGAGGGAAAATAAAGGAATAACCATATAAGTGGTTATACCACAAATAAATACTCTAAGCATTAAAAAAATTAATGTTTTTACAAATTATTTAAGGAACAATTATTTAGAATTTTTTATTAGAAAATATGTGTGAAATAATGTTCAATATGGGGAAAAAAGCAAGATAACTGTATTCATAGTATAACCAAAGTTAAAATTTTTATTCTGGTAAAATGCACATAACAAAATTTAACCATTAGTGACATTTTAGAACATTCACAGTGTTATACAACCATCATAGCACAAATTTTATAAATACATTTGTACTTGAACAGGGAAAAATTACCAGAAGAATACACAAAAAATGTTCTAAAAGATTACTTTTGGGTGAGGAGATACCTGTGTTTTTTATTCTTCGTCCTATTTTTTTGTATTTTTGTGGTGAAAATGCTTTGTTTTCCTATTCCTTAAAAGTCATTCTAAGCTTAAATAATAATACTTATTTCTCTTATTTTTATTTTTATTTTTTTTATTTTTTAAAGAATTTATTTATTTATTTGAGAGAGAGAACACGACTGGGGAGAGGGGCAAAGGGAGAGGAAAAAGCAGACTCCTCCCCCCCGCCCCCCTGCCCCCCAGCAGGGAGTCCAATGTGGAGCTCAATCCTGTGACCCTGGGATCATGACCTGAGCTGAATGCAGATGCTTAACTCACTGAACCACCCAGGTGTCCCTTATTTCTCTTATTTTTAATCACTTTAATAAAGTGGTTATTTTCATTTTGTTTTATTAAAATGTTGTAGAAAAGGCTAGAGGGCTCGAATAATTTGTTTTTGGCTTGTGTCCAAGAAAATGCTTTACTCCATTAGGTTAATAATAAGCAGAAAGGTTAATTGAGAAGTTCAGTGACATTTGGGATTAGACTTTGATAGAACATTTCAGATTTTTTTTCTTGAATGTTGGACAACATTCTAAGAAGATTACTCTTTCATTGAGTTTTCAAATTTATTAATACTTGTGATTATATATTTATGTATAAAATACTAATAAATATTTTAATACTTCTTGGTCATAAAATGCTCTCCCTATATGTTTTATATTACAATTAGCAGTATTTAGGTGATGAGCTTGTGGAAGAAATCTTTGCACTGTTTTTGGATTTAAATCTGCTGGAGACAGTAGTTTATTTTACTTGCAATCTGCACAAAGAAAAGCCAGACCTACAATCTTTTTCAAATAAAGGGAATGCCTACAAATTTTAAATTACAAGCCTAGTGAATTTCCTTATAGTGTATGTGATTGTACTGTATACATAAGTAAATTATACATAGATCCTTTGCTGTTGATAGTTACAAGATGGTTACAAGACAGCTTGAGTAGGAATTTTGTATTGAATCTTTTGGGAAGAACTTTTTATTTTCTGTATATGTCAGAGTATCTTCTTCAGGGCCTGTCAGCTCTCTGTCAGCACAGTATTTTGAAAATTTAGAATATTTACTGTATTTACTATAATATTCTTTTCTACCCAAACTTATATAATACCACTCTGACCTGGTATTTCTCTTCCTGTCAATGAAGTTCTTTTCTCCCAGTTTTATTGAGATATTGACTTAATTTAAGGTGTCAACATGATGATTGATACCCATATATATTGTAAAATGATTATCACAATAAGGTCAGTGAATACCTCTACTCCCCATAATTACCTTTTTGGGTGTATATGGTGATAATATTCAAGATATACTCTCTCTTAGCAACTTTTGAGTCTATCGTACATTATGTTGTATATACTTTATTCACCATGCTGTACTTTAGATCCCTAGAATTTACTTATCTTGTAGCTGGAAGTTTGTACCCTTTGACAAACATCTCTATTTCCCCTACCTCCCAACCAACATTCTACTACTCCCTATTTTTATGAATTTGGCTTTTTTAGATTCCTCATTTAAGTGAGAACATACAGAATTTTTTTTTTTCTTTCTGACTTATTTTGCTTAGCATAATGCCCTCAAAGCCCATCCATGTTGCAAAAGGCAGGATTTCCTTCCTTTTTTGTGACTGAATAGTATTCCTCTGTGTGTATGTATTTGTATGTACCATATTTTCCTCCTCTGTTCATCCATTAGTGGCACTTAGGTTGTTTCCATGCCTCGGCTATTGTGCATAATGTGGCAATGAACATGGGGGGAGTAGGTATCTATCTCTTCAAGATAGTGGTTTCATTTCCTTCAGGTATATACCCACTTCTATGAGATTGTTAGATCATGTGGTACTCCTATTTTAATTTTTTTGAGGAACCTCTACTGTTTTCCAGTAGTGGCTCTATCAATTTATGTTCCTACCAACAGTGCACAAGGGTTCCCTTTTCTCTACAGCCTCTCCAACATCTGTCTCTTGGGGTTTTTTATTTATTTATTTATTTATTTTTTAATAATAGCCATTCTAACAGGTGTGAGGTGATAGATACCTCATTATGGCTTAACTTGCACTTCCCTGATGATTTGTGATTTTGAGCATCTTTTGATGCACCTATTGGCCATCTGTGGAGAAATCTCTATTTAGATTTTCTGCGTATTTTTTAAATGGATTGTTTGGGGTTTTTTGTTTTTGTTTTTTGGCTATTGATTTGTATGAATTCCTTATATATTTTGGATACTAGCCTTCTATCAGAGAGATGACTAGCCTTCTATCAGAGAGATGGCTTGTAAACATTTTCTCCCATTCTGTAGATTGCCATTTCATTTTGTTTATTGTTAGAAGCTTTTAACTTTGATATGGTCCCACTTGTTTGTTCATTCAGTCAAGGTTTAAAAATCCAAAATAATTGGCACACATGGGCATTTAACAAGAAGCAGTCATTAATGCTGTTATAAAGTCTCTTAATTCTGTTCTTTCTCTCTCTGAGCAACCTAGAATTTTCCTGTTTCCTGTGTAATCTTGATGCGCTTTTTTTTTTTTTTTAAATTCAACCCCAGGGAAGAAAGTAGAGGAGGGTTCTAAGCCAATAAGTTTTAGAATATTATTTGCTATTTGGCAGATTAGCAAAAGCCCAGTATGGAGTATCCCTCCTTTGCACATGGGGAAACTCAGGCATGATCCTTGCCCAGGATCGTGCAGCTAGTAGAAGAGAGAACCAGAATTCAGACACGGGCCTGTTTGAGTCCAATCAGAATGTATGTTGTAACTCAACAATCCATTTAACCTCCTGTTCCTTTGTGATCAGTTATCTTTCTCACTTTTAGTTATCCAAGACTGTCTTCTTTTGGAGGTAAACCTCACTGTTTGAGACCAAGGGCACTGTGTTCTCTAGGGAGATGATACTGTGAAAGATACAGGAGAATGTCACAGATCCTGACATTCCTGGATTTAAATTCTACCTCTGATCAGCCACCTGGATGGCTCAGTTGGTTAAGTATCTGACTCTTGATTTCGGCTTAGGTCATGATCCAGGATTGTGAGCTTGAGCCTTGTGTCTGGCTCCACACTGGGAACGGAGCCTGCTTAAAATTCTCTCTCTCTCTCTCCCTCCCTCTTTGTCTCTCCCTCCCACCCCCCACACACATAAACACACAATCAGTTCCACCTCTGATACTTAATAGCCCAGTCACAAAACCATTATGGCACATCTGTACAGTAATTTGATTTAATGAGTTGACTGTGTTATTACTAATCTTTAGAAGAACACAGGTACTTATTCCACTAAGAATGATTATTCTGGGGGAGCACCTGGCTGGCTCAGTCAGTAGAGCATGCAACTCTTGATCTTGTGAGATCAAGCCCCACGTTGGGCGTAGAGCTTACTTAAAAATATTAAGGGGTGCCTGGGTAGCTCAGTTGGTTAAGTGTCCAACTCTTGATTTCAGCTCAAATTCTGTAAAAATTCTGATCTGTAGTTCTCATTCTGTAAAAATCATGATCTCATGGTTGTGAGATTGAGCCCCATCAAGCTCAGTACTCAGTGTAGAATCTGCTTGAGATTCTCCCTCTGTCCCTCCCCCAACTTATGCTTTCTCTTTCTCATGTAAATAAATAAAATCTGAAAAAAGAATGATTTTTTTTTTAAAGTAACATACCCTATATGAGGTTGTCTTCACTCACATATATCAAGTAAAAGTTAAAGGCAATATGGAAGTACCTCCTTTAGAACCATGTAGAACTTGCTTTGCCTATTTTGGAAACATTTAAATCTATAGCATAATTTGGAACAGAAAAGAATATCAATGTTTTCAAGTTCTGTGCCGTAGTCTAAAAATGGGTAGTAATAGCAACTAAGTTAATTTCCTAATTTTGATAGTCCATGTTAGCCTCTTTTGGGCATTAAAGGAAACAGCAGAGTGGAAAATCCGCTTCAGTTTAGAATAGTTTACCTTAGAGGCCTAATGACCATACCAGAGTACTCAGAAAGAACAGAGTATGAATTGAGAGTTACTAGGGACAATTCTGCAGCTCAGATGACTTCATTGATTTTGGCTTTCTGGAAGAATCTTTGCAGAGGGAGGTTTCCAGCATCATCACTCTGTCTTTAAGTTTCTGTGCAGGTGTGCAGTAAGGTCTTATTTTTCCAGTGGCAAGGGCAGGGAAGGGAAGTCATTTTCTTTTTTTAAAAAAAGATTTTATTTATTTGAGAGAGAAAGAGCATGAACAGGGGGAGAGGCAGAGGGAGATGGAGAAGCAGGCTCCCCACTGAGCCGGGAGCCCAGCTCAGGGCTCCATCCCAGGACCCCGAGATCATGACCTGAGCCAAAGGCAGCCATTTAACTGAGCCACCCAGGTGCCCTGGAAGTCATTTCCTGAGAGAAGAGAGATGATCTCTTTCTCTGAACTTTTTAGAGGCCTGATCTCCAGTTCTGACGCACTTCTTAAGGTATGGTAATAATTTAGCAAAACACTACTTTTTAAAAAAGTATCTTTTAGTGCTTTACCTAAACTATAAAGTGTGTATCTTTTATAATTCAAGAATCCAGTAGTTTCTTTAGCACCATTATTTTGATAGATTTTTTTTTTCAATTGACTGATAAAGCTTTTTGGTTCTCATAAAAATCTTCAGGTGGATTATTTTGAAGCAAATTCCAGAAATCATTTATTCTGTAAAAATTTTATACACACACATATACACACACACACACACACACACACACACAACCACAACACCATTATGACATCTAAAAAAAATTAGCAGTAGTATCTTACCAGGTATCTGGCCATTGTTAAGATTTTTCCAATTGTGTAACTTTTTTTTTTTAAGTTGTTTTGTTCTAGTTTATACATTACCTTTGGTTGATAATGATTTTTTAAAAAGATTTATTTACTTATTTATTTGAGGGATGCCTGGGTGGCTCAGTCAGTTAAGTGCCTGCCTTCTTCGGCTTAGGTCATGATCCCAGGGTCCTGGGATCTAGCGCTCCTTGCTCAGCAGAGAGCCTGCTTCTCCCTCTGCCTGCCACTCCCCTTGCTTTTTTTTTTTCTCCTAAAGATTTCATCTATTTATTTGACAGAGAGAGAGAAGGAGAGCACACAAATAGGCAGAGCTATAAGAAGACAGAGAGGGAGAAGCAAGCTCCCCACTGAGCAAGGAGCACGATGCGGGTCTGGATCCCAGGACCCGAGGGTCATGACCTAAGCCGGAGGCAGCCACCTAACTAACTGAGCTGCCCAGGTGCCCCTCCCCCTGCTTTTTAAAAAAAGATTATTTATTTATTTATTTGAAAGAGAGAGTGAGAGTGAGCAGTGGGGAGGGACAGACAGGGAGAGGGAGAGAGTCCCAGGCAGACTCTGCACTAAGCATGGAGCCCAGCATGGGGCTTGATCTTATGACCCTGAGATCACAGCCTAAGCTGAAACCAAGAGGCAGTTGCTTAACTGACTGAGCCACCCAGGCCCCCAGTTGATTTGAGTTTTAAGTCTCTTTTATTCCGTAAACGTAGATCCCTTTGTCCTATTTTTTTCCCTTGTAATTTATTTATTGAAGAAATTGGGTCTTTTGTCCTTTGAAGTTTCCCAAGTTCCAGATGTTGCTGATTGCATTACCATAAAGTTCTTAATTTGCATGTTTCTCTGACCCCTTTATTTCCTGTTAGGCCTAGGGAAGGGTTTCACAGTCTCCATTCTTGCTATTGATTACTGATGGATGGATGGATGGATGGATGGATGGATGGATGGATGGATGAATGGATGGGTAATTTTTTGTTGTGGGTAGCTGTCCCTGGTCATTGTAGGATGATGTTTAGCAGCATTGCTTGTCTCTAACCACTAGAAACTCCCTGGTTGGAACAACCAAAAATGTCTATTGACATTGCTTAATGTCCCCAGGGGCAAAAATTGCCCCCATGGAGAACCACTAATCTAAGAGGCTTGATCAGATTTAGGTTCAGTGTCTTGGGAAGAATTCTTCATCTGTCGTGGTGGTGTTTCCTCTCTTTTCTGAGCACCATTTTTTACCTTTTTTTTTGTCATATACATAGTCTTTTAACAGAACTGAAAATATTCCCTGATGCTTTAGAATCCTTAATTTTAACATTTGGCATTTATTTGAACATATTATTTACTAATATCCAAAATATATTGTTTTGCCATTTATTTTGACCTTCAGAAAGAACCAGCATATTTTACAAGACTCCAGGATTTCAGTGTATGTTTACAATTTATATATGCAGATGATTCTGGTTTTTTTCAGTATTACCTTAACAAAGGACCAGTTATTCAAAAAGTGTTCATAGGAGTATACAGGCTAAGTTTATCTTTGAGGTGTTATGAAATGTTTTCTTGGTGTTTCATCTCCTGGCCATGTTGGTCATTGCCTCACTACTCTTTCAGCTTTCTTAGAAGCAATTGATCTTGGTTTCTTGACCTCATAACTGACTATCCCTTTCATCTTTTATAACACTGAGAACTTGCTTGTTCCAGTAAAAAAATAAAAATTAAAAAAAAAAGCATCATGTTCATCTCATTATCTGCCTCTGTTTGCCTTTATCTTTTCTCTAACTGTATCTAACTGATCTGTACTCAGTCTGGCCCCACACCTGCCAACCCCAGCTCTGGTTGGGTTGCCTGTGTTTTTGACTTCTTTTTTTTTTTTACTACCCTTTGTAAATCCTTACAGTAGTTAGACACAACCAACCCTGATTCTAGTGAACAAGTCCTCATAAAATAAAATATGATTAAGTCCTAAATGAATGCTGCTGTGTTAATGAGTACTTTTTCTTTTTTAATCAAGTTTACCTGGAAAATTCAAATGCATCCAGTAGATACTGTTTCATATTTAATCCCTTAAGTACCAGATTCTATTATTAAAGATCTTAGATATTTTTAAATCCCAATTGTTGGCCTGACTGAAATATTTTAAGAAGCCTAATACTCAGGGCACCTGGGTGGCTCAGAGGGTTAAGCCTCTGCCTTTGACTCAGGTCATAGTCTCAGGGTCCTGGGATCGAGCCCCACATCGGGCTCTCTGCTCAGCAGGGAGCCTGCTTCCCTCTCTCTCTGCCTGACTCTCTGCCTACTTGTGATCTCTCTCTGTCAAATAAATAAAATCTTTAAAAAGGTGGGGGGGCACCTGGATGGCTCAGTTGGTTAAGCGAGTGCCTTCGGCTCAGGTCATGATCCTGGAGTCTGCTTCTCCCTCTGAACTCTTCCCTCTCATGCTCTCTTTCACTCTCATTCTCTCTCTCTCTCTCTCTCAAATAAATAAATAAAATCTTAAAAAAAAAAAAAGAAAAGGAAGCATAATACTCACTGGTAGGGTAAAAACAAAAAAAAAACACAACTTATCCCTAAATGTACTTCACCATTGCAAGTTGTTGGTAATTAAAAATTTATTAATTCATATCCGGTTTTTCATTTTTACAATAAACTGAAGAACCAGGGTATTATCTTTCATCTACTTTATGTTGAACTAAATTTATTTAGTTTATGTTAAACTAAATTTTATTTGATTACTTATTTTAATGATACTACAATTGTACTGAATTTTGTTTTTGAAGACCTTTATTTTATGATTTTTGATGGGTTTTAAAATAAAAATGGTTCTGTGTTCTGAGAAACAGAGTTTAATCTCTAGTGAATTATGAAGAAAGGGCTTAGATGGTGGGACTCCATCCTTCCTTAGTGATCATTTGACATAGACAGAAATTGCATTGCTTTAGCTTCCTTTAAATTTGCTTTTAAGAACATCTGCTATCACACTGACAACAGTCAATTATTGCTGCTGTGGAAAGATCTTTTTAACTACATGTTTCATTTTCTCTTCACAGTCTCCAGTGCCTATATAGGCACTTTGGTTTGTATTGACACCATCTAACACTTAGTAACATGTCCCTTTATAATTTGTAAGTTCTTCCACCATAGGGTTTCTTATTTCTCCTGTTAAATTTAGAATTTTTTAATTAAAAAAAATTTTTTAAAGATTTTATTCATTTATTTAACCCATATAGAGAGAGAGAGAGCGCACACAAGCATGGGGAGTGGCAGAAGTAGGCAGGGAGCAGGGAGCCCGATGTAAGGCTTGATCCCAGGACCCTGGGATCATGACTTGAGCTGAAGGCAGATGCTTAACTGACTGAGCCACCTAGGCGCCCTAATTTAAAATTTTTGAGCACAGGAATTGTCTGATACATACCTTACACTGAACAGATAGAAAATACTCAGAATATGCTTTTGATTGATTGGCAGATAATTTTTTTAAGATTTTATTTATTTATTTATTTGACAGAGAGAGATCACAAGTAGACAGAGGCAGGCAGAGAGAGAGAGGAGGAAGCAGGCTCCCTGCTGAGCAGAAAGCCTGATGCGGTGCTCGATCCCAAGACCCTGGAATCATGACCTGAGCCGAAGGCAGAGGCTTTAACCCACTGAGCCACCCAGGTGCCCCAGATTGGCAGATAATTTAAAACTGCCCATAATATGAAGATTTTGTGAAATTGATTTTAGGAAGAATTACTTCAAATTTGATTCCTCTAAAAACCATTGACTCATATTAGTAAAAGTGCTATATCTGCTTTCCAAAGTCCAAAGTACGTTCTTTGAAATTGAAAATTGTTTACTTTAGTGGGAACTAATAGGTTCATATAGACTTCCCCTTTTTGCTCTTTTTATATTGGTTTAGCCTCTTTAAAACAAGGAAGAAATAATAGTATATTACCTTAAATCTTTTTTTTTTTTTAGATTCTTGGGTCATTTGTGACTTCTCTGTATTTAGTTTTTGTTCTTTTTTGTTTGTTTTACTGACTTAATAAAAAAAGATATTAATATAGCAGGACCTGATTTTTACTTCCCTATTTCTTTAGAAACAAGAATATCAGGTATAAGGACTAATTCACCAGAGGTGATGAGGAAACCATAGTTCTTAAATGATTTCTGCTGAGAGGATATGCTTTAGTTACACTTCTCACTTTTTTCTTTTGATTAGTAAACAAAGGCAAGTGTTGAATATTTGGGGGCGAGTGAAAATGCTGAATTAGGAGAGGGAAGAACAGAAAAATCTCTTTTTTTTTCTCCTTTCTTTAAAGATTTTATTTATTTGATAGAGAGTGAAAGTGAGAGAGATCACAGAGGGAGAGAGAGAAGCAGGCTCGCTGCTGAGCAGAGAGCTCAATGCAGGGCTTGATCCCAGGACTCTGGGATCATGGCTTGGACCGAAGGCAATTGCTTAACCGACTGAGCCACCCAGGTGTCCCTAAAAGTTACTTCTTAAAAAGAAGTGCCTTGCATAGTAAGGATTCAAATATTTGATTGTTTGCTCTGCTCTCAAGTTGCTACATTTAGTTGTTAAATTTGAATCTTATGTGGTCAGCTAGTGGATATAGTAGAGATCATGTTATAGTGGGGACACCCATAAAAGGGTGTGGTCACCCACCTCTAAGTTTTGATAAAAACTAAAGTTAGAGGGGTGCCTGGGTGGCTCCGTTGATTAGGTGTCTGACTTAATTTCAGCTCAGGTCATGATTTCAGGATCATGGGAATGGGGCTGCGTCAGGCTCTACACTCAGCAGGGAGTCTCCTTGAGATTCTCTCTCTTCCTCAGCCTCTTGCTCTCTCTCTCAAATAAATAAATAAGTAAATCTTTAAAAGAACAAAACAAAACACCCAAAACACTGAAGTTAGAAAATATACCGAAAGAGATTAAGAATTTAGAAATTCAGCCTGTTGGGGTGGAAATGTCAGGTGGGAGACTATGATTTAAGTTTGGCTTCCATTAATAGTCACGCTCAAATTATGTCAAAGTAAAGGCGATTTATTATAAGGGTGTATGTGGACTGGAACTGAGCCTTGTTAGCCCCAGGATTGCTCTAGGATTCAAATCTCTTTTTGACCCTCTATTTTTTTCTTCTGTTTCTGTCTCTTTCTTTTCTTCTTCTTTCTTTATGGACACTCTCTGCATATTCAGTCCATTCTCCTCTCTCTTTGGACTGGCTGCTTTTGCTTGCTCCATCATAGCTGCTGTATGTATAATTCTTGTCTTTTCCTTTTATAACCTCTTAGTTTAACCTTCCCCTAGTAACAAACTCTTCTTCAATATTTCCCACATGTTTCCAGATGTTCTGAGCTCAGTTCATCAGTTTTTAAATTTATTTATTTTTTTAAAGATTTTATTTATTTATTTGACAGACAGAGATCACAAGTAGGCAGAGAGGCAGGCAGAGAGAGAGAGAGGAGGAAGCAGGCCCCCTGCTGAGCAGAGAGCCCGATGTGGGGCTCTATCCCAGGACCCCGGGATCATGTCCTGAGCTGAAGGCAGAGGCTTTAACCCACTGAGCCACCCAGGCGCCCCTCAGCTCATCAATTTATAATTGGGCCATATCTAACCTTGACCAGGAAGTTGTTAAGAGTATAAAATACATAGTAGTTGCAATATAATAATAAATCCCCAAAGATATGTTTCATGGATCACTGGTAAAGTTTTTTCAGATTACACAGCACTGGAAGTGTCTTTGCCCTTTGATTTATAAGGAGAAATTGTTAAAAAAAAAAAAAGTCTCATCCTGTGATTTTGAATGCTAGATTCTGAGAGCTCCAGTTTAGCCATATAATGAGTAAGAAGTCATACTATAGGCAGTTAGCACATGAAACCCAGTTCACATGCTTTATCATCATCCTTTTTGTTCTCAAAACAGCCAAAAACTGTTCTGTGTAAGACATTTCACATGTTTAATTCCTTCAGTTCTTCTAACAAACAGCAAGCTTAAAACAACATTTCAGTATTTAGTTAACGGTAACAGTTTGTATCAGGGGTGCCTGACTGGCTGAATTGGTGGAGCATGTGACTCTTGACCTCATCAAGGTTGTGAATTCAAGCCCTAAGTTGGATGTGGAGCCTACTTTAAAAATTTGTGTGTGTGTGTGTGTGTTAAATTGCTTGCAGGCCAAGTCACTGCAACAGAGACCTCTACAGCACAAGACCTTGGACAGAGTGGAGGAGGAATTCACTGCCATGCTTGAATGAGTTGTATCATTTTGTATACTGATAGGCATTCTTTCAACAAGATAACACCACTCATTTAATGCTTTCTCTGAAAGTTTTCATTATATATCTCCCCACTTTTACTTTAATACATAATTTGTTATGTTAGAATTGAAAGCTCAACTGAGTAATTGCTCAGGCAATTGAAATAAGTTTTTATTGACATTGACCTCTGGTGAAGATTTTCAGTTCTGTGTCTATAATGCTG
The DNA here is from genome assembly GCF_002288905.1 of Enhydra lutris kenyoni. NCBI lineage: Eukaryota > Metazoa > Chordata > Mammalia > Carnivora > Mustelidae > Enhydra > Enhydra lutris. The sequence goes on from NW_019154102.1 coordinate 13,492,084, forward strand.
AAAGAAAGCTGAACTTTGTTATACAAAGGCTATCTTGGCTATTAGGATAGGATGGATTCTCAGCATAAAGGTGTAGGGATTTTTCTTCTTCAGTTAATGGTAAGTTAGTATGGAATCTTTTCAAGTTCAGTTAATAGAGGTAAATTACACCTTCTGTTTGCAATGACTGGTTGGTAAAATGGGTATCTTTTACAATGTACAGGTTACGTGACATTTAGGATTATAAATCATGCTTTGATGTATATTATCAGATAATTATGATAATATTATGAGGTAAGTGGTATGGCTGTTAGAATCGCTTATTAACAAATGAAAAGGCTGCGGGACAGAAAAAAGTATTTGCTTCAGCTCCCATGGGTAATTTGTAGCACAGGCAAGAAGAGAACAGTTACTTTCCAGTTTGCTATCCTTTTGGGAAGACCACAGTCCTTTAAAATTTAGGGTGTTACAACTTTAGGAATATTAAATATTACAACTTTAGTGAATTTTTTTTTGTAAACAGCTGGTTTATTGGACATAATGTATTTGGTAGTAAGAAGAGTGGAGCTGATAGCTTCTCTGGAGCTGATGCAAGGGTCGTAGAGGTTTTTGTTTATTTTGTATGATTTAAACTTTGACATCATCAGCTCTTCCCTGATGCTTTTTGTATATGTTGTTCTCATTGTTTGGTGTTTTTGTGTATACGCTATTAATCATCTCCATCCTGGTTCTCTTCTGAATTTAAGTTTTATTTTCAAAAGTAAATTAAGTTTGAGGTTTGCTTTCTGTCTGGCACTTGCAATTAATAAACTTGACCTGCTGGTTGATTACTGCTTGAACCCTGGATAGCTTGTGCTGATATTTTTAAAAAATAATACTTCTTTGTTTTATGAGCCTTGTTTATGCTTTTGGCAAGTAGTCCTTTTCCAGAAGCTTACAAAGAAGTGGTATTATAATAATTTACTTAGGTGGGTGTGGACGAGAAGTTTGTACTCAAAGCTCTACTTTGCTCTCAAGTACGTTTGTTTATGCCTATTGTTGAGAAAGAAAAGTTTTCCCTTACTCTTGAAGGTTCTTTTGGGTGGTCTGAGAATTAAATTGACATGAGATAGGTTAACAGGAAAAAAATAAAATTTAATTACTTCCACAAGGGGGCTTCATAAGAAAATGAAGCCCACAGGCAGTCAAGCACATGAGGCTTATATGGCACCCATAGCTAAGGAGAAAGGGGTAGGGGTCTGGGACCTCAAAGGAAGGAGACAATTCACAGAAAGATGAAAACGATTAAATGTTTGGTAAACAAATGTTTGCTGGGCCATACAGAAACAGTGGGACAGAGAGAGGAATTTCAACAGACTCCTAAATTCTTCTCTGTCTACCAAATCTGGTCCATATTATGCTGTAGTCAATCTGTGGTGATAGCTCCCTTCTTGGAGGAGGTCCTCTATCTAAATTGTTTTAGACAGTTTAGTGGGGAAGGTCAAAGTTTGGTTCTTCCTAAGACTTTTCTTTCTTAAAAATAATCAGCCTAAAGTAATCCACATGCCAAAGAGACACATTTTGGAGTGGTAAATTTTGTTCCCCTACACTGTAAGTGTTGTTGCCTCTGCTTCAGATGTCAGTTCATAGATGTCAGTCCAACAGCGTATGCTGTTCACCATTTATATTTCAGGAATTGCTCAAAAACCTTAAAATAATCCTTAACTTTGGTTAGCTCTTCCTCCATTTTAGTGTTCCTACAGTCTTCGGCTGCTTTAGAAAGGCATATTAGCTGACTCTTCATGCCCCACACTTTGCCCCCATTTAACTAGAATAGCTTATAAAATGCCTTCATTATAAGATTTTATCTAAATTTTATTTGAAGAAAGGTATCTGTATTTAACTTTGGAAATAAATAGCTTAGTTAGTGTTTTCATGTCACAATTGTAAATGAGGTGATAGTTATGCTAAAGCAATGAAATATTCTTCCCTTCCTATCGCATCACAATAGTGCATGAGAGTAGTTCGGTAATTAGTAAACCCTATGTGCCCATTATCTTTGGATGGTACAAATGGAATGTAACTTTTACTTTTACTTCCACCAATATATATTTGTGACTTTAAAAATCTTACATATGGTAGCTATGACAGGTGTTATTTTTTAGTGATTAGTCTTATTCATGTTTGGATTCTAATTTAACTCTATAGATTTCCCATAGGTAATGAGTCAGAAGAGATGATCTTTGATGGTGGTATTTTTATAATGTGTTCTTTGGAGTTATGATGATGCCCAGAAATGCCTCAAAGTCTATTGTGGATGAGAAAAGGGAGAGCTTAGGTGTACAGGGCTCTAGCCCCAATATCCACTTCCTTTGGAGCAGCTGCAATTACATCTGTTCAATTAATGTAGTTCCACAAAAGATTTAGTTTGAAAGAGGATTCTGGGGCTAAAATGTGAAACCATCAGATTTTTAGTAAGACCTAGGAGTTAGAAAACCTAGGGTCCATTCCTGGCTATCCCGTTAATTAGTTTTACAGTATAAGCAAATCATTGGGCATATTTTTCTCAGCTTTTCATAAATAAAATAAAAATAATTTTGTCTCAAAACTGTTTTCTGATAGTGATTTTAATTTAAAAAATAATAAAAATACTATTAATAATGTCAGCAATTCCCAAGAACTGAGAAATCTGAAGTGGTTTGAATTTTGTTGTAGAATTTATAATAATAACTATGGGTTTTCTTTTTCCAATTTTCTGTGATCTAGGCATTGTTATTCTTTTAAAGAAACAAAATTTGTTGGCAGCTTTCCTTACAACTTGATTTCTAAAAACATACTCATACACAGTATGTGTATATTTTGAAAAACTTTACATTGATTTTCTTCCAGTTTCTAAGAACATAAGTAGATAAATAAAGCTCAGTTTGGAGAAAACTTTTACTTTCCCTACATTTCCAAGAGAAATCAAGTCCAAGATGCTTGCATTTATTTACAGTCCTTGAAAGGCTAGAAAATTGCACCTGAAATTGGATTAGCACATTTCTGCATCTGATGTTAAGTTACTCTGCATGGTTGGGTTGGATACCATTTCTTTTCTTTCTTCTTTCCTTTAAGCAGAGAATTTCAGTTTCTTTAGGAAACCCTCCCTAGCCTGTATGTTTATTTAAATCCCACAGCTGTGAAAAAATCTCTTGGGACAAGCATAAAGGTAGAGCCTATTCAGAAAAGGTTCAGTAATTGTGTCCTAGCCTTGAGAACAAGCCTTTGTTCTTCTCTTTCATCTGATGGAGTGTTAGAATGGCCTCTTTTTAAGGAGTTAATTAGCCAGCTTGATTCAGAGAGGAAGTAAGAATAACACTGTAGAGTTATCTTTTACGTGACTTTTTAGCTCTTATAGTATATATGTATTAAATATTGAGCAAATAAGCTGCTTCTTGTATTGCATCACCTGAGTTGGACAGCCCAAGTTACAATTTTGAGCATAGCTGGTCAGTTTCTGGTAGGCAATTATGACATAATTTCCGACAGAGGAATATATCTATCTGCCTATAGATTATTAAATGTGAGATATGTCAGAAGACTATGTCCTATCTTCTGGAAGTTGTTAACAAAATTAAATATCTGAAATGAAATATTATTCTTGTGTATTTAAAAGCCTTTCAACTGAACCAAAGAAATCCTAGAACCAGGAATTCATAGGAGTTAAGAAACTTTTAACTGGTCACTTATTTTTTGGCATAGTAACCTGTGGTTTTATTGACCAAAAGTTCTCCTGGGAAAAATTTAGCAATTCCATAATAATTTCTTTCTTTTCTTTTCTTTCTTTCTTTCTTTTTTTTTTTTTTTTTATTTTATTTCTTTATTTGACACAGAGAGCATGAGCACAGGGAGCAGCAGAGGGAGAAGCAGGGAGCCCAGTGTGGGGCTTGATCATCACCCTGGGATCATGACCTGAGCCAAAGGCAGATGCTTAACTGACTGAACTACCCAGGCACCCCCATAATAATGTCAACAATAGCCATTTGTTGAGTACCTCCTATGGGCCACTTCTTAAAATAATGTATTTTTTTTTAAGATTTTATTTATTTATTTGACAGAGATCACAAGTAGGCAGAGAGGCAGAGAGAGAGGGGGAAGCAGGTTCCCTGCTGAGCAGAGAGCCTGATGTGGGGCTTGAACCCAAGACCCTGAGATCATGACCCAAGCCGGAGGCAGAGGCTTAACCCACTGAGCCATTCAGGTGCCCCTTAAGATAATATTTTAAGGTATATAACTGAGGCGTTAAGTTTCGGAGATGTTAAAGTAATGTACTCAAGGTTGTTCAACTCAATCAGGTGAGAGGGTTGAACACAGTGCTCCCAGCTGTACAACTCCTATTCTTTCCCTAAACCCATGTCCTCTCTCACTGAAGACTCATTTAGGAAATACATCTATCTCTTCTTTTCAGAGTACAGATTCTCTTTAAAATAATTTATGTCAAGTGAATCCTACTTTACTTTTACTTTCCATGGTGAAATTAGATATACTTAAAAATTAAAATCCAAAAGACTAAATTACTTCAAGAAGAAAGTAAGGTTGGCATCCTTGAAATTATATATGCCCAGCATTGACTTGCCTTGCTGAGAGTTATAGTACATCCATGTCAGCCTGCTTCTTGTTTGTGTTAATGTTCTATAGTATGAGATTTTTCCTTGGACATTGATCACCATCTTCCTCTTCACACTGCTATACTCTCTACCGCTACGAAATTATGGGGATCTTTTTGGTCCATACTGTGGTGTCTCTCCCGATTGGGTGGGACTATGGAGGTCTAGGCTGTGAAAGAATTCACCTGAGGCAGAACAAAGGAGATAGAAGTTTTTGAATACACTGCAAGGAAGTGGGGGACCGGACAGTAAAGGAGAGACTGTTTGCAAGGAGGCAGTGGGTAGGGGCTTTTTTTAAAAGAGGGTAGGTGAAGAGGTATGGCACGTATAGAATTGCCTGGTTGTAGGTAACCCATTGGTTACTTAAGGCTATTTTGAGATGGGTTGCCTGACGGCTTGTCTCTGTTTAGTCAGGGTCACTGTGGGCCTTTTCTACATTCCATTGCTAAAGCCTGTTGCCTAGAAGAGGCCTCTACACACACCACCAAAAAGTGCTCTCGCTGCAGGTACCCATGACTAATGCAGTGATGCAATATTCCATTTAGTCAATAGGTGCCATCATCTAACATAAGATGTGCTTCACCTGAAATTTCTTTTATTTATAGCTTTAGTTTATTTTAAATGAACCCATTTCTATTCTCTGGATCAAACATTTTGGGCTTTTGATTTGTTTATAATGAAAAATCTTCCAATTTTCTTTGGTAAGTTATATTTATAAAATTGATGTGTGTTTTCTTCTTCCTGTTTTTGTTTTTGTTTTTGTTTTTTAATTAGAAATTCTTTTTTTTTTTTAAGATTTTATTTATTTATTTGACACAGAGAGAGAGAGACTTGTATTCCCTCTACAAACTGGGGGAATGGGAGAGGGAGAAGCAGGCTTCCCGCCAAGCAGGGAGCCCAATGCGGGGCACGATCCCAGGAGGATCATGACCTGAGCTGAAGGCAGACGCTTAAACTGAGCCACCCAAGCGCCCAATGCGGGGCACGATCCCAGGGGGGATCATGACCTGAGCTGAAGGCAGACGCTTAAACTGAGCCACCCAAGCGCCCCCTCTTCTTCCCGTTTTATTAATAAAAGGAGTTGAGTAATCCTGCACTGCTTTTATATATTTTATGTTGGCACTGGGGTAATGGTGCCACTGGTAAGAATAACCCTTGAATGAAGGTGAGATATTAGGCCAGTCAATGCTATTACAGTCTGAAGGTATTTAGGAGAAATTAAAATACCTCATTTTATTTTCAAGGCCAAACAGTATTCCACACCCATTTTTCTTTGAAGATTTAGACACTTGAGAAGATTGTCAAGTATCCTTTAACTTTGATTAAAGGAACACTGTATGTTCAGTCTTTTACCTACGAAACACACACAGTTTTATTCAAAGAGGCTAATGCCCAGTCATCCATCATCTTGAGGTTTGCCTATGAGTCAAGAGCCTTTGGGATACTAGCTAAGCCAGTGATACTGGTTATAGCTTTAGGCAAGGGGAATAGTTCATATCTTGACCAGTTGGAGGTTAAACAAGAGTAGCAGTTGCTGTTCACTGAAGATGCCTCTACTTAATAATGGCTCAGTGGTCTAAGGGTGTCTCTTTAAATTCTCGGACTTGAGTTCACTGCTTTATTTCATATTTGTTACCTCTCCTCTCTTCAGTTCTTTGTATTTCTATGCATTTTTAGAACCAATTCTCTTGGAAATCAATTTTAAATTCTATAGGGAAGATTTTTGGATGTTTTTGTTATCATTTTTTATTATATGCTGAAATATGCTGAAAGTATGTCCCTATTTCCTCTGTCCTTTACCTCTAAATTTAAGTTAACTTGAACTTTATTTCTGGAAGTTAGGTCCAAGTCTAACTACCAAATGATTGGAACAGTGGCAGAATAGACTTTTCTTTTTTAAAAAGATTTATTTATTTGTCAGACAGAGAGAGCATGCACAAGCAGGAGGAGCGGCAGGCAGGGGGAGAGGAAGAAGACTTTCCGCTGAGGAAGGAGCCTGACGTGGAACTTGATCCCAGGACCCTGGAATCATGACCTGAGCCAAAGGCAGATGCTTAATCCACTGAGCCGCCCAGGCATCCCAGAATACACTTTTCTGTAGTGTTCTCTTTTCTGCTCATATATACAAGCTATCAGGATGTCCTAGGGTTTGAAACACCATGAACCTGAAACAAAGATGGCAAACTGGTGTAAAAGAGAAAGTGAAAGAGTACTGTTACTCTTCATATGAATAGCAAGGAGGAAGTGTATTGCTTATCCTGGGAAACATAACTAATTCTTTCTTGTTTTTGTTTTTTAATTTTAGAGATAACAGACTTTATTGTCCAGTAATTAAAAGTATTCAAACATGTATTTTTCTACATAACTTATTGTGAGGTGATAGATGTTAAATGAAATAGTAATTTTCATCATCTACTTCAATTCATGTCTTCTTGACCATTTCTTCATTTTCCCTCACAACTGCCTGCCTTTGAGGCAATGAAGAATTTTTAACCACCATAGTTATGGACTTGAGTATTCATCTGCAACTACTGATACGCTCATTACATGTGGTTGTGCTCCTATTGGTTTTGTCATAGCTATCCTCTGTGAGGTGTGCTTTTGGAAAACATTCAGGACAATCTTAATCTCAATAGGCTCTGTTGTACCTCAGAGAGCTCAGTGACTGGCTGGCAAGCGCTGCTGCCCAGCCCGCATGGCCAGTGGTACTTCATGTGCCCTCGTCCTTCAGCAGCACACACAAAAGCCCTAATTAAGTCCTTTTCATCCTTCATATCTCAGATGTCTCTTGATTATGGAGATTTTTCTTTGACTTCCGTGTCTCGGTTAGTTACCCTTACACTACTTCCATAGCTCCTCCCTTTCCTTTTTTGTAATGCCTGTCTCATTTGTAGTTGCTTGTTTACTATGTCTCACCAGACTTGAAGGGCCACAAAAGTAGGAATTATGCTATTCTTGTTCCTTGTTGAATCACGGGTGCTTATGACATCATTGGACAGAGTGATGCCAAATAGAAACTTGTTGCACTAAATTAGAGTAGAAGCATGTCCAGATGTTATGAGAGGCTAATAATTTTGGATAAGGACTAGCCTAACTCATTCTCCCCAGAATTTTAGTTCACTAAATGAAGAACTCCCTACCAAAATCTTTAGAACTACAGTTGACATTTGAACAGGGTTGGGGCTCCAACCCCCCATACAGTCAGTTATCTGGGTATAATTTCTGACTCCTTAAAAACTTAACTACTAATAGCCTACTGTTGACCAGAAGCCTTTCCAATAACAGTTGATTAGCACATATTTTGTTGTATGTATTATATACTGTGTTCTTCTAATAAAGTAAGCTGGAGAAAAGAAAACGTTATTAAATTCATAAGGGAGAGAAAAAGTATGATATGCATATTTATTGAAAACAATCTGTATTCACACTACTATACTTTGTACCCCTACGAAATTATGGGGATCTTTTTGGTCCACACTGTGCTGTCTCTCCTGATTGGGTGGGACACCAGTGGTCCAGGCTGTGAAAGAATTCACCTGAGGCAGAACAGAGGAGATAGAAGTTTATTGAATACACTGCAATGAAGTGGGGGGCAGGACAGCAAATGTCAGTTTTTTGCTTTGATCCTTTTTTACTGATTTCTTAGATAGCCTCATTTTTAAAAAGTACCAATTTAAATTGGAAATTAGGCACAGAATTTAGAAATGTGAAAGTAGCTCTTTAAAGATTTTGTTTGCATAGTGCAAACTCCAAAGTACTTGCTGATTTTAAGTGTCTTCTTTGTTTTCTTGGCATCTTTGCAAAATAAATTTTAAAGGACTGGAATTATTCTGTTTCTTTTTTTACATTCTTTTTTTCGAAGCATGAGCCAAGCATTGTGATATAGCAACCAGTGTCAAAGAAAAGTGAAAAGAAGTGACAGAATAGGACTTTAGTTCCATTCCTTCTTCCATTGTCTACCAAAGAAACAATCTGGTGAGAGAGTGGGCTTCTGCTCATTTGTATATAGGACCTCCAAGGAACAGGCTCCTGACCATGAGAAGAGTGGCCTGTTTTCTTCCTATCTAAACTATCAGAGGCCTTCTGTCACCCTGTGCACATTGATGTGATCTGTCAGACATTGACGCACTGGGATCATTAGTATTGTTTTTATAGAAGAAGAATTGAATCCTAGATTAGTTATATAACTTCATTGTATTTCAGCCAACCTTTAGCAAATACTGAATATGTATCTAATCTGTGAAATAATGTAAAATGTCTCTCTCTCTCTGCCTACTTGTGATCTCTGTCTGTCAAATAAATAAATCAAATCTTTAAAAAAAAAATGTAGGTTCAGTACATCTGAGGTGAGGCCTGACATTCTCTATTTCTTTTTTTTTTTTGTTAAGATTTTATTTATTTTTTTGGGAGACAGAGAAAGCACAAGTGGGTGGAGGAGTAGTGGGAGAAGCAGACTCCCCACTGAGCAGGGAGCCCAATGTGGGGCTCGATCCGGGAACCCTGGGATCATGACCTGAGCTGAAGGCAGATGCTTAACCAACTGAACCACCCAGGCACCTCTGAGATTCTCTGTTTCTTTTTTTTTTTTTTTTTTTTTAAGATTTTATTTATTTATTTGACAGACAGAGATCACAGGCAGAGAAGCAGGCAGAGAGAGAGGAGGAAGCAGGCTCCCCACTGAGCAGAGAACCCGACTCGGGGCTCGATCCCAGGACCCTGGGATCATGACATGAGCTGAAGGCAGAGGCTTTAACCCACTGAGCCACCCAGGTGCCCCTGAGATTCTCTATTTCTATCAAGAGTTTGGTTTGCCATACAAACAAGCCTAGATGAAGCATTAGTTTGTAGCACGAAATAAGTATGCTTAAAGTGTCACTGTTCTCCCAAGAGAAGAAGATTAATTTTTAAAAGGCTTTTCCTGCTTTTAAGTTATTTGTAATTTCACTGTTCAGTTATAAAAGTGATAAAACTAATGTTGGAGAAAAGCTGAAATACAGGAAAAAGGGAAATCTCTAGTTCTGATTTCTATCACCCCAATGAAGTTGCTAGCATTTTGTGTATTTTCTTTCAGTTATTTTATCCTAAGAGCTTCAGAAAATATACTTAGGGGTGCCTGGATGGCTCAGTTAGTTAAGCATCTGCCTTCCCCTCAGGTCATGACCCCAGGATTCTGGGATTGAGCCTGTGTCAGACTCCCTGCTCACTGAGGAGTCTGCTTGTCTCCCTTTCCCTTTGCCCTTCCCCCTCTGCTCGTGCCTAAGTAAAAAATATATTTAAACAGAATGTATGCATTATACAGTTTTGCATCTGCTTTTATTGAAAAAAAGGAAGGCGAAAACATTCTCCTTTATTTTTTTTCTCACTTTCCTTCTCTTCTCTCCTAATGCATTTTATTGTTAAGCTTTGAATAATTCAGTTTAGGAAAGAATTTATCACTTAGGAAGAGGCCTGCTGAGAGGGATAAAGGATCACATGCTTTGCTGTAAAGACTTCATTTTGTAAGATGACTTATGTCACGTGGTGGTTAAAAATATATTTCTTACCACTGGAGAAAACAAAGCTGAGAAAAGTCTGCCTCTTTTTTTACATTTAATTTTCTTTCTCCTTGGAGATGTATGACTGATACTTTGGAACTTGACCTAGTCAAAGAACATGCCATTTCTATTTGAAATTGGACATGCCTTTTTTCATTAAGGAACTAACTTTTCTTCCTTGTAACTGGGAGATCAGTAACAAATGTGAAATTTAAGTACAGTTACTGAAATATGCAGTTACTGAAAATCGGTGAGTTGAATATTTGTGATTGTGATTCTTATTTTCCATTTACTTATGTTACTGGTTCAGAAACATCCTAGTGATAAGATCATAAAGAAATTTACAGATTGCTATAGAAAGTACCCTCTGCTCTATGCTTTTGATGCAGTTTATTTATATTACCTACTCACCTTAGGTAGGCTCAGTATATCTCTGATAGGCTTCTAGATTGACAAACAAAATTTATACTTTGGAGGTTTTTTTTTTTAAAGATTTTATTTATTTGCGAGAGGGAGAGTTTGAGAGAGACCGAGCACAAGTGGGAGGAGGGCAGAGGGAGAAGCAGACTCCCCACTGAACAGGAAGCCCAGCTTGTTGCCGAGCCCATCACGGGAGACTTGGATCATGACCTGAGCCAAGGGTAGATGCTTAACTGACTGAACCACCCAGGTGCCCTTGAGTTTTTGATTATTTTAAAAGTCCATTTAACTTCTAGACATTTGAGTCCTCTGAAGCTTCAGTGACTCATATAGACTTCTCTGATCCCAATTTGTGATTTGTAGAAAGCATCAGTTTTTTAAAAATTGTAGTCATTTTAGAGTTGTAAGAAATTTTATTGCTGTGCTGGAAAGTTCACCATTTTTTCATATTGCATCTTTTTAGTCTAAGTCTGTGATTTATAAAAAAAACTTTCTTCCACTTAATTTCAGTCTTTGTTTTCTATGACATTTAAGTCTTTCAAGCCTCTTGATACTTTTTTAAATTGACAAATTTCTGAAAGTGATTATTTATGTATACCATTGGTTATTTAGCCCTGTTATGCTGAGAGTGATTTTTTTTTTTTTTACAGATTTTCTTAGTTGTGACTCTTTCAGAAATTGATTTTTATGTCTCTTATGGTTATATCATAATTGGTTCCATTTGAGCCTCCTGGAATTGATTGAAAGCAACACTGTGAATAGTCCAGAGGTTTTTAAAGCCATATGTTCTGCAAAGCCTGTTAATGGTTTGGTAAGCTCATGTACTCTGTCAAATATTCAACATGATTAAGCTTCATAGCAACTATCAGCATTCTGTGAATATGCCAAAGACTTAAGCTCATTCACTTAGCTGAGTTCCCTCTTTATTTGTCAGAGAGAATGAGCACAGGCAGAGGCAGAGGGAGAAGCAGGCTCCCTGCTGAGCAAGGAGCCCGATGTGGGACTCGATCCCAGGACGTTGGGATCCTGACCTGAGCCGAAGGCAGCTGCTTAACCAACTGAGCCACCCAGGCGTCCCTGAGTTCCCTCTTTAAAGGTCTCTAATTTATGCTATACAAACAGCTCTTTGGATCTATTGTATTGGAGGAATAATAATTAAAGTTTCTTCATCTCCTTTCCTAGAGAATATATCGTCTTCTCATTCTTTAGGGGAATGACTGTACAACTCAATCAAAAGGAATCTCAGGGCACCTCTGTGGCTCAGTCAGTTAAGCATCCAACTCTTGATTTCTGCCCGGGTCATGACAGTGTTGTGAGATTGAGCCCCATGTCAGGCTACTGAACATGGAGCCTGCTTAAGATTCTCTCTCTCCTTCTCCCTCTGCTCCTCCCCCACAAAAAAAGGGGGAAAAAAAGGAACTTCTACTATTCTATTTTTCCTAACTTATTCAGTTAGTATTAAGTTCAGCTGTCTTTCACAGAAATCCAAATTAAAAGCTTTAAAAAGAGAAAAGTTTATTTTTCTTTTATGTGGAAATCCCAAGATAGGCTCTGTTCTTCACAGACCTCAGAGTCCTGGACTTTTCCATTGGATCATTCCATTGTTCCTTGGGTGTGATCCTTGTCTTCATGACCCAGGAAGCCATTATATTCACATCTCAGGTAATAGGATGCAGGAAAGGGTCAAAGAAGAAAGGGGCAAAAGGTACATATTTTCTGTCCTTTAAGTAGGATTCTTTGAAGCTGCCACAAGTGTTTTTCCACTTACATTCCTTTGGTTAGACTTAGTCACCTTGCCATTCTTAGCTGCAAGGAAGGGAAAGACAAGTTTTTTTATTCTGGGCATGTCCATTTATTACTATGGAAGGGACAGTGGATATTGAGGAACAGTTAGTTTGTCACACTGTTCATGATTTCTGTGTCATCCACTGTCATCGAGTAGAAAAAATTTTAAGACAAATATCCCAATTTTAGCATAATATCTTTGGGATATTATTAATAAGTTTGGTTATGGTAGACTAAGATGCGGGGGAAAAAACAGAACTGACAGAAGTTTTCTAAGTGTATTCACACAGCTCTTCTCTTTTCTGATTTCCATATATCAGTGCAATTTGTTTTCTCACTAATCACTACAATTTCTTAATCGTCGGTCCAAAGAGACAGCTGATCTGAAGTCATATTACTGGAAGATCCTTCTAGTCTTCACACTCCGGGGCATGAAACCTAGATTTACTTAAAAGTATCATTCTCAATGTTCAAGTTCTGATGCCCACCTCACCTCCTTAGAAAGGTGTGTGCTCCTGAATGCATCAGAGCATTAAAATACAAGTCACAAAATAATGAGAGGAAGATGAGTGTGGAAGCAATTACAGGGAAAAAAATGACACAAATGGTTTTAATAGAAAAGTATTCCTCATGATTCAGGGCATGTAAGGCAGGATACTATCCATAGAAACAGAATATGGAATCAAGAGAAATTAGGAAATTAGGATCCCTGGAAAAGAAATGAAGACCAAGAGCAGCTAATGGGAAATAATTTGTCCCTGTATTTTTAAAAAGTATTTCATTTATTCATTTGAGAGAGATAGCTCATGAGCGGGGGTGGGGGGAGGGAGGCAGAGGGAGAAGCTGGCTCCTCACTGAGCTAGGAGCCTGATTTGGGGCTTGATCCCAGGACCTAGGAGTCATGACAAAAGCTGAAGGTAGATGCTTAGCCATCTGAGCGACCCAGGCACCCCGTCCCTGTATTTGGAGAGGTACTTATATTTCTTTTTAAGTGTCATATTTTTATTAATAGGGCTTTGTACAAAGAAAAGAAATGGGCTGATGCTTCCATTTTGCTTTTCCAGTGGATGAGAGAAACAATATTCTCAACTCCTGATGATCTGAATGTATTTTTGAGACTAACAAGCTGACTCTAAGATTGGGACTCTGAGAAAAAAAAAATAGAGAGGGCCAGTCCTGTCTTTTCAGTTGTCTGAATTAGCTCAGTGAGACCATAGGAAATTGTTTCAGCAATTAAATTTCAGGGATGAATGAAGTGGTTGATTTGGCCATAATATAGTGCGGCAAGACACCAGAAACACATTTGATCAAATTTCAAGAAGCAATGGTCATGTCTATGGATATCACATTGATATACCCTTGACCACAGAGAAAAGAGCTCAATGTGAATGAGGTATTATGGTTGTCATATTTTTTATGTACATAGAGTAGTTACATATTGAAGAATGTTTCATTTTAATTTTTGTTCATTTAAAGTGAGGCCTTGGGTTGCCTGGGTAGCTGTCAGTTAAGTGGCTGCCTTTGGCTCTGGTCATGATCTCAGGGTCCTGGGCTTGAGCCCTGCATCGAGTTCCTGCTCAATGGTGAGCCTGCTTCTTCCTCTCCTTCTGCTGCTCCCCCTGCTGTGCTCTCTTACTCTCTGTCAAATAAATAAATAAAACCTTAAAATAAATGAGGGCTAGAAGAGTGCTTGACTGGCTCAGTCTGTGGAGCATGAGGCTCTTGATCTTAGGGTTGTGAGTTTGAGCCCCACATTGGGTTCAGAGATTACTTTAAAATCTTTTATTTATTTTTTTAAAAGATTTTATTTATTTATTTATTTATTTGACAGACAGAGATTACAAGTAGGCAGAGAGGCAGGCAGAGAGAGAGGAGGAAGCAGGCTCCCTGCCGAGCAGAGAGCCTGATGCGGGGCTTGATCCCAGGACCCCGGGATCATGACCTGAGCCGAAGGCAGAGGCTTTAACCCACTGAGCCACCCAGGCGCCCCCAAAATAAAATCTTTTAAAAAGATAAATAAAATGAGGCCTGAAAACCAAGCATTTTAATATCCTTTATTAAATTGTGGATCTTTTAGAAATACTTGTAAGGCAAGCTGAAAGGCACATTTCCTACTCATGGAGCACTTTTCAGATATCTTTAAGTGTTTTAAAAGTAATTTTGTATACAGAAATTTAAATGAATTTAAGTAACTTTCCCAAGACAATGCAGAGTTATTATACTTTAAAAATGAAAGAAAACACATTATAAATCTAAAATAAATCCAAGGAACTAGTGGACATGTTAACCAAATTTTAAGAAACATAGTTCTGTGTATCGTGAGTGGGGTAGAAGAATGCAAACCTGTCGTTAGGTCTTTCTACCACACAGTTAAATTAAGTCTACATACCACAGATGGCTGCCCATCTGCCTTGATTTTTTTGAAAGTAATTTCCCCATGATTTTTGTTATGAAAAATTTTTAAACATACAGAAAAGTTGAAAGAGTATGCTGGCAACACCCGTATACCCACTGTGGAAAACAGTTTGCTGTTTTTGCTTTATCACTATCTCTCCACCCATCCACCTTCTTTTTTTTTTTTTTTTTTTTTTAATTTTTATTTACTAATTTGAGAGACAGAGCGCAGAGAGGCAGAGAGAGAGGGAGAAGCAGGCTCCCCACTGAGCTGGGAGCCCAATGTGGGGCTCGATCCCAGGACCCCGGGATCATGACCTGAGCTGAAGGCAGATGCTTAACAGGCTGAGCCGCCCAGGTGCCCCCCTTCCTTTTTTTTTTTTTTTTTTTTTTTTAAAGATTTTTATTTATTTATTTGACAGAGAGATCACAAGCAGGCAGAGAGGCAGGCAGAGAGAGAGGAGGAAGCAGGCTCCCCGCTGAGCAGAGAGCCCGACGCGGGGCTCAATCCCAGGACCCTGAGATCATGACACGAGCCGAAGGCAGCGGCCCAACCCACTGAGCCACCCAGGCGCTCCCCCCCCTTTTTTTTTTACCTTTTAAAATGTTTTAAAAGATTTTATCTATTTACTTATTTGAGAAAGAGAGAGTGAGCGGGAGAGAGAATCCTAAGCAGACTCCACACTGAGCATAGAGCCTGACGCAAGGCTCAGTCCCATGACTATGAGATCTTGACCTGAGCTGAAACCAAGAGTGGAAGGAGGCGCAAAGGACTGAGCCACCCACACACCCTTCCACCTATTTTTTAAAGATTTTATTTATATATTTATTTTAGAGAGAGGGACAGAGAGAGCATGCATGAGCAGCAGTAGGGGCAGAGGGAAAGGGAAAGGAGAGAATCTCAAGCAGACTCCTCACTGAGTGCAGAGCCCAGTGCCAGGCTCGCTCTTAGGACCCTGTGATATGACCTGAGCCAAAATCAAGAGTCGGATGATTAACCTAACTGAACCATCCTGGCGCCCCCACCAATTTTTAAAATATTTTTCAAAAGTAAGTTGTAGGAATCAGTATGCTTCCTAAATTCTTTTGTATATGTTCCATTAACTAGATTTTTTTTTTTTTTAGGTAGAGTATGCATGCACAGAAGTGCTTAAATCTTACATATAAATTACACTTGATATTCCCTATCAAAATACAGATTTCCATCATATTAGAAAGTTACTTCTTGCCTCTTCCTAGTTATTTCCAGCCCCCCAAAACAATTGCTATTCTAATTTTTTTTTAATTTTTTAAAGATTTATTCATTTACTTTAGAGAGAGAGAGTACTTGAGTAGAGGGAGGGGCAGAGGGAGAGAAAGAGAGAGAATCCCAAGCAGACTCCCTGCTCAGCATGAAGCCCTACTTGGGGCTAGATCCCATGACCCATGAGATCCTGACCTGAGCTGACATCAACAAGTTGCTATTCTGATTTTTTAAAAAAAATCATAAATTAGTTTGCCTAACATAGAACTTCATTTATCATAAACAGATATCTGTATATGTATATGTATGTGATTTTTTTTAATTGAGGGTGATACTATTTTTTTGAAGATTTTATTTATTTATTTGACAGAAATCACAAGTAGGCAGAGGGGCAGTCAGAAGAGGGGTTGGGGAGGGAAGCAGACTCCCTGCTGAGCTGAGAGAGCCAGATGCAGGGCTTGATCCCAGTACTCTGGGATTATGACCTGAGCCAAAGGCAAAGGCTTAACCCACTGAGCCACCCAGGCGCCCCTATGTGTGTTATCTTATAATGTTAAACTACATTGTATTCCTAGAGCTCAAGATATATTACCTTTTTAATATATTGCTGAATTTACTTTGCTAATGTTCCATTAAGGTTTTTTGCATTTATGTTTATGAAAAATTCTATTTAAAGCTATTATTTTCTCTTTGAGCTTTGTTTTAAACTTTAACATAAATTTTCATATGTTGCATTTTCATTATTCAGTTCAAAATACTATTTTTTCAAATTACTGTGATTTCTTCTTGATTTGTGGTTTATTTAAAAATATGCTTAGGGGGTGCCTGGGTGGCTCAGTGGGTTAAGCCTCTGCCTTCAGCTCGGGTCATGATCTCAGGGTCCTGGGATCCAGCCCTGCGTCGGGCTCCCTGCTCAACGGGGAGCCTGCTTCCCCTTCTCTCTCTGCCTGCCTCTCTGCCTACTTGTGACCTCTCTCTCTCTGTCAAATAAATAAATAAAATAAAAAATATATATATGCTTAGGGACGCCTGGGTGGCTCAGTCAGTTAAGCATCTGTCTTCGGCTCAGGTCATAATCCCAGGGTTCTGGGATAGAGTCCCACATCAGGCTCCCTGCTCAGTGGGGAGCCTGCTTCTTCCTCTACCTGCCACTCCCCCTTCTTGTGCTCTTGATCTTTCTCTCTCTCTGACAAATAAATAAATAATATCTTTAAAAATATTATGCTTGACTTCCAAATACTTGATGTTCGGTTAGGCATGTTATTAAATACTTAATGATTTAATTCAGTTTATTCAGAGAACATATTCTATATAATTCTTATATATATTTTCAGTAAATCTTCTGATATTTAGTGAAGCTCAACTTCTGGCTTGGTATTTGATCTATACTATTGAATTAGACCATGTGCACTTGAAAAGACATGTTGTCTGGATTATTTTACAAATGTTAATTAGATTAAGGTGGTTAATAGTCCTGTTCACATCTGTATCCATAACTGATTTTTTTATCTAGCCATTATTTCAGTTACTATGAGATTGGTGTTAAGTTCACAATCATAGTTGGGAGTTTTAAAAAATATATATTTTTTCCATATAACTCTTTCAAATTTTCTTCTTGTAGATTGAAGCTTTGTAACAGACATACACACACTTATGATTATATTCTTCTGATGAATTGCCCATTTTTTCATTATGAAATGTATCACTCTCTATAGTACTCTTAGAGTCTATTTTATCTGATAATAATATAGCCACCCCAGCCTTGTTATGCTTATTTTTTGCATAAAAACATTGCTTTTGACCTATCTTCATCTTTGAAGATGCATCTGTTGTAAACCATGTATAGGTTAGTCCTGCTTTTGAAGTTCTTTATTCATTTATGTTTAGTGTTTTGCTTTTTTTCCCTGGTTTCCTCCGTCTGTTTTTTTTTTTTCATGAATTTTAAAAAATTCCTGTTTATCCTTTCTGACTTCTTTTGACTTGAAAAATTTTTTGAGAATTCTAATTTCTCTATTGTCTTTTTAGCTACATCTCTTTAAGGGGTTTCCTTAACTTTTCATGGTATATTTAAAATGAAGCTGTACCATTTTGTATGGAAAATGACTTACAACTATAGAATTCTGTTCATGTCTCATCTTTTATGCAATAGTTGGTACAGCTTTTCATCTTCATATGTGGTAAGACCCATATTTCAATATAACTTTTGCTTTAAGTAGTCACATGTATTCCTAAGAAGAAACACTAAAACATAGCCTTATATTTAACCATATTTTTACTACTTCACTGCTCTTCATTTCTTTTTGAAGATCTAGTTCTACATTTGGTTTCCTTTCTCATTAGTTTGAAGAATTTCCTGTAGCATTTCATATTGTGCCGGTTGTGTGGGCAATGAGTTTGCTTGGGTTTTGTCTGTCTGAAAATATCTTTATTCATATTTAGTTTTGATAGATATTTTAGCTGAATATGGAATTCTGTGTTTTTCTTTCAGGACTTTACATCTATTGTTCCACTGTTTTAGATTCCATTCTTTCCAGTGTAATGTCAGTTGTCATGTGTATTATGTCATGTGCCATTTTTCATTGACTACTCTCCCAATTTTTCTCTTTATGTTTATCTTCCCACATTTTGAATATGTATGTATACATACATATATGTATGACATATATCATACAATATGATATATATAGGTATGGATTTCTTTGTATTTATCCTTGCAATTTATTGTTCTTCTTGAATTTGTTATTTATATCTTCAAAAAATTTGGGAAACTTAATTTTCTCTGCCTCATTTTTCTAATGGAAGTCCATTTACACATATGTTAAAAGTTTTAACATTGTACTATTTGTTCCTCAGTTTCTTTCTTTCCCTCCTCTTTTTTTCCAGTTTTTTTTTTCCCCTCTGTGCTTCAAACTGGATATTTTCTATTAATCTGCCTTCAAGTTAACTGACTATTTTTTTATCTCCAGTCTGCTGTTTTGACCATTTATTGAATTTTTTACTTCAGATACTAAATTTTTTAGTTTTGGAATTTCAGTTTCTCTATTTTATAGTTTCTGTTTCTCTGCTGATTTCCTCTTTGTTAATTTCAAACATCCTTTTCTTTACATTTTTAAGTGTAGGTATCATTGTAGCTATATCTGCTAATCCAACAATTGGGCATTCCAAGTTTAGTCTCTATCTACTGTCTTTTCTTTTGAGTATGTTACATTTCCTGTTTCTGAATAAACCTCTTGTTTCTTCATATGTCTAATAATTTTATTGTATAATGGACAAGTGAATAATGCATTGTAAATACTGTGGGTTCTATTATGAGTCTCTGAGGAATATTGATTTTGTGTGTGTGTTCTTAGGCAATTAACTTGGCTATATCCAACACCAGATTCCCCTGCAATGGTTAGCAGCTAAAACTAATGTTCAGATCTTTCAGCTTTCTCTGAGCTGCCTAGAATATGTCCCACACATGCAGTTTACTTGTCAGTGAATTCAGTAGTGTTTATGTGTACAATGTAGGGCTCTTCTCTGTAGCTGTCTTTTTATTTTATTTTTTTAAAAGATTTTTATTTATTTGACAGAGAGAGACACAGCAAGAGAGGGAACACAAGCGAAGGGGAGAGGGAGAAGGAGAAGCAGGCTTCGCACTGAGCAGGGAGCCTGATGCAGGGCTCGATCCCAGGACCCCAGGATTATGAACTGAGCCGAAGGCAGATGCTTAACAACTGAGCCACCCAGTTGCCTCTGTAGCTGTCTTTTTAAATTTTATTTATTTATTTATTTTTAAAGATTTTATTTATTCACCTGATGCGGGAGAGAGAGAACACAAGCAGGGGTAGCAGAAGAGGGAGAAGCAGGCCCCCTCCTGAGCAGGGATCCCGATGTGGAGCTTGATCCCAGGACCATGGCATCATGACCTGACCTGAAGGCAGACGCCCAACCAACTGAGCCACTGAGGCACCCTGGTAGCTGTCTTTTTTAAAAAGGATTTTCCCTTAATTTCTGGGTGTTATGGTAACCTCAAACTCTGTCCTCTTGGTTCCTGAAGCCAGAAAAACTGAAGATTTCTGAATTTTAGCTTCCAACCCAGCATTCACTGGAGCCTACCCTCAGGGAAAAGCTGTTTAAAATTTAAAAAGAGGGTTGGGACACAACGAACTCTTTGAGCCATTCTTAGATGTTGGCACCCCAGCAATTTCTGTCTGCTGTTGATTTTCATTGCCTTCAGAAAGTTAGATCTTGCTGTTTTGTTTTGGCCAGTTTTTATAATTCTCATCTGTGAGATGGTAGGTTAAATAAAGGAACTCCACCATTAGTGGAAGCGGAACACTTTGGTTTGGTTTGAAGAAAAAAAGGGGGAAGGCCAACTAAAGCTATTTTTTGAGAAGAGCATGGGTTAGAGGCCTCCAAGCAATAACTTAGGCTTCTTCTCCTTGACCATTCTAGGCACCAGGACATAGTCTTATTGATATTCTATACTCATTACTAAAAATTAGAAATGAGAAGGCAATATAATATAGGGGAAAAACCCGTGTGTGAGTGGGATGGCAAGAGACCTATAGTCCAGCTCTTATAATGACCAGGTGTTTTTTTTTATGATTCCAACATGTATTTAATTTTTCATTTCCTACTTAAGAAACAAGTGTCCCTGTTCATTTATATTTTAAGTTTTATCAGTATCCTCATATGGATTTATCTAGCCCTTCTAGTATTACCAGATGTGTTTTTAAAATGTTTTATGCAAGTAATGTTAGTATGTGAAACATCCATTTGAGTCCATAGAATTTAAGTTGTGAGACTAGAAAAAGTAACATAGCTCGATGAAAAACAAAAAATAGTACTTAATGGAAAATCGAGACTACTCCTTGAACAAGGAAGAAAGTTGAACAGTGTGCTAGGTACTTATAGTCTCACCTTTCAAAACACACATTCCAACACTATTAATATCAGTAAAATTAATCTCTATAATTAACTCAATTTTTAGACTTAAATTATTTGAATCTCATCAGAAGTCAACAGAAAAAATACTGCAGTTTAGATTTTTACATTTTTCTCATCCTATGGAGCCTATGAATTTATGAGACTTCTTAAAGTCTTCAACCATTATCCTGGTGCTGTTATAATATATCTGTTACTTGTGGTATTTGTGTCATCATGACCCAGTAGTAAGATAATACATTGCCCACCAACTGTCTTCCATTTACAATACAAAACAACAAGCAACAGAGGCACACCTGTGTAACCAGCTGCTGTTGAGTAAAGGTGAATCTCATAAACACACCTGAACCATCCCTGGATAATCAACTCACTGTAATTGACACTGGCACTTTGACTTGTTTTTCCAATAGCAAACATGTACTTGTATACATCTCCTCTACAATTTTTTCTGAAGTAGGCTCCACACCAGTGTGGGTCTTGAACTCACAATCCTGAGGTCAAGAGATGTGTGCTCTACTGACTGAGCCAGTGAAGCACCCCTCCTTTACATTTTCTTGCATCTGGTGGCATGTGTTTATGAGAAAATCTCTAGCTAATAAGGTTTTAGAACCTAATAACTTCATATTTATATGGTTCTTTACACTTTGCTTTTCATGTGCTATTTTTTTCTATTCTAACAACTCAAATTCTCTGGACCTAAAAGAATGTTTAAAATACTAACATTAGTTGCGTCCTATTATAAAAACATTTTCTTCAAAAGAGTAAAGGAAAGCCAGGGATAAAGAATTTAAATCCTAAATATTTCTGTTCATGATGAAATAATATGTGGGGTTAGCTCTGCTTAAGAGCTTTGATACGTCTATAATACTGAGTTGGAAGGTGCTCCAAAGACCATTTTGGAGCACAAGAATACAGACGTTTGAATAAATTGTTCACTATGGCAAATTTGGGTTGTTACAAAGTTAATGAACACAAAACAGTATGTCCCAGTGTACTTGAGTGTTGTGCTGCCTGAGGAATAAGAATTACCATGATTCTTGTCTCTCAAGAATGGTGAGGAGTCTGAGATTTTACCCTACTTGCAAACTAACAAGTTAGTCTGCTGCAGTTCAATGATTGCTGGCAGGTTCCTGGGTCAAAGACAAATGATTTTATTTACTCATGGTAGTTGGGACTGTAGCCAGAGCATCAGCATTTGCACCATTTGCCCAAGTCCCAGTTCTATCAGAGCGATGCTAAGGGGGTCAGGTGACACCTGCACATGCAGTTGGTTATGTTGTTGGAGAGAAACCCTGAGCCCTAGGCACGTATAATAAAGATAATACTAGACAGTAAACAAGCCTGCTGTCTCTTCCAAAGGATGAATATCTTCCAGAGCTGTTTACTCTACTATCATTTTTGAAAGATAATCTAGAACAAAGGGAGTCAGGGCTTTGGCTCATAAAACATTTAGAAATGTGAGAGACCTATGGAGAATGGTTTCCTTTAGGATTTTCACTTGAAACATTTTAGATGATCCACCAATATAGGACAAATCACATGAATAACTCTTTTATTCTTTTACTTTTAAAATGTTATTTGACCAATTACTTCTATCTGTATAGCATATTTAAAGCTTATTTACTTCTATTTTTGTGTTAGTATAACAGTTTCTTTATGAAGTTAGTAGAGTGAGCAAAGTATTTAGATGAGAAATTGAGAGACAGTATATCAGCAGCAAAAGTATTCTGATTGCCAGTCATGCATTTCTTCATTGTTTAGTCTATTTGAACCTTAACATAAAAATCAAATTCTTTTACAATCGCAAGCCAAGTATTACCTATTTTCATACTGAGAGATGTTAAAACTTACTTAATTTTATGTATATCTGCCCAGCACATAGGAGGTGCTTAATAAATGTTTCTTAAATAATTAGATGAATGATCAAGACAGCTTTTCTTACAGTAAAATCAAATTATTAAGTTCTAGAGCATGGGACTCTATTCTTGAAGTAGTGTTGCTTCATTAATAACTCTAAATAATTTGGGGTAAAGAATTTTGGTATATGTGTTTGCTAGAATTTTTTATGCACAAATTAAATTAAGAATCTCTTTTATGTAAATTTGGACATCAATGTGGGCATTTTTAACATTTTCCTTTGAAATTAGAGCAGCCACTTGAATTTAATGATTATATTTCATTCCTAGAAATCCTATTTGGCTCTTTTTCAAGGATGTCCGATTATTTAAAATGATACATGGTTCTTCATTCTGTATCTTACTCCATTTTGTGAAGTTCTTGAAGGCCTAAATTCTGTGATTTGTTTCTGCATACTCTCACTCATGGTTATTATATTAGGGTTCTTTAGAGAAACAGAACCGGTAAGATAATATACAGCTATGTGGGTAGGAGATTTATTATAGGAATTGGTCCATGTAGTTATGGAGACCCAGAGTCCCATGATCTGTCATCTGAAGCTGGAGAACCAGGAAAGCTCATGGTATAATTCAGTCTGAGTCCAAAGATCCAAGGACCAAGGGAACCAATGGTATAATTCTCCGTCTGAGGCTGAAGGCTTAAGAACCATGAACTCCCATGTCTGAGAGCAGGAGAAGATGGATTTCCTAAATCAAGACAAGAGTTAGAGAATTCACCCTTCTTTCTCCTTTTCATACTATTGGACTCTCAGTGGATTGGACGATGTCTACCCACATTGTTGAAGGAATATCTTCTTTACTCAGTCTGCTGATTCAAATGCTAATTTCTTCCAGAAACACTAGGACATAACATACCCAGAAATAATGTTTCACCAACCATCTGGGTATCCCTTAGCCCAGTCAAATTGACACATAAAATTAAACATCACAGTGGCTTTTTTCTTCCTGTGTTTTATAATTTGGAATTGGTATCTCATGTAATCTCATTGTTCCCTTCTCTTAGGAAGAGCAGATTTTTTACTTGTTAACCCTTTTGCTGAGGAGGACAAGTTCTGAAAGTTTTAACCTTATCCAGGAGTCTCAGTTCCCTCCCTGGTTTTTTAATGGATGGACTCCTCCTCCTCCTCCTCCTCCTCCTCCTCCTCCTCCTCTTCTTCTTCTTCTTCTTTTTCAAGATTTTATTGTATTTACTTATTTGGGAGAGAGAGAGCGTGCATGAGCAGAGGGAAGGGCAGAGGAGGAAAGAAAAAGAGAGAATCTAATGCAGACTCCATGCTGAGCCCAACTTGGGGCTTGATGTCCTGATCCTGAGATCATGACTTGAGCTGAAACCAAGAGTTGGACACTCAACTGACTGAGCGACCCAGGCACCCCAGGTTTTGTCTTCTGCATTTGTATTATGTGATTATTAAAATCACAGATTTTAAACTCCCTCTGTTTTTGCCCTTTTCCTTTTTTGTGAGCTTAGCTGTATGTTTAAAAGGATATGTATTATATTTATCCAACATTTAAAAATGTATTTTAAGGGATATTTTATGTCTATTACTTATTTGTTTGTTTTTTTGTTTGTTTTTAAGATTTTATTTATTTGACAGAGATCACAAGTAGGCAGAGAGGCAGGCAGAGAGAGAGAGGAAGGGAAGCAGGCTCCCCGCCGAGCAGAGAGCCCGATGTGGGGCTTGATCCCAGGACCCTGGGATCATGACCTGAGCCGAAGGCAGAGACTTTAACTCACTGAGCCACCCAGGCGCCCCTGTTTGTTTTTAAGTAGGCTCCACGCTAGGCGTGGGCTTGAACTCACCACCCTGAGATAAAGACCTGAGTGGAGATCAAGAGTTGAATACTTAAGTGATTGAGCCACCCAGGTGCCCTGATTTATGTCTTTTAAGGGAGATTGTCCACTGTGATCTCAGAAACACAAGTCTCCAGTTACTTTAACCCATATAGTTTTGTTAAAAGTTATTCTGCAGTGGATGGATGCAAAAATGTAATTAAAAGGACCGCAGTCAGCCTTGATATTATATCAATATTTGTCATTGTAAAAAACATATGGTATTTTTATATGGCTAGTGGGTGAGGAAGCTTAAAATACTATCAATAGGATACAGAGATTCAAAATATGTGAATCCAAACTAATTATAACACCAGGCTACCATAACCTAGAAAATGAAAATAGTGACATTTTATATGCATTAGCTTTAAAGGGAACGTGGACTGTAACTGTTATTTTACTGCTTTTTCAAAAATAATGTTCAGATAATAAGTATATGATGTTTTTATAGTTGTTGATTTGTTTTTAATAAAAGCCCACTGAGTAAAACTTTTGATAGATTGTAACTCAAGGCAAAAATTAACCTAGGTGTTTCTGTATAATTCAGAGGAGGAGGAACTATTTAGCGGGAAAATTCTTTGTGAGGATTTGAACTGTGTTATGTAGTTTGATTATTAAATTAAAATTTTAAAACACTGTGAAAGAAAATAAGAGAAAAAGAGAGAAGAATGAGAAATAGCTAGTCACCAGGGAAGGAGTGTATGTGACAAACCTGGTGGGTTGGTGCAGTGTTTGGGTCTTTCCATTTATCACTCTAGAAGTACAGCAGAATTAATAGCATTATTTCCTGGTCAGTTTGACTGGTTATTGGCAATTAAACTGACATCACTCAGGCTTAATTTGAAATTTTCTTTAAAAATAAAGTTGGTAAAAGGATATTGGATTCTTGAATTATTTATCTTTTCTAATTTCACAGTTATTTCCTAATATTGCTAATTGAAAAGAAACTCCCCACCCCACCTTCCCCCCCACCCCTTTTTTTACTAGTGTTCCTAACTCTTAAGATGATCTTTGTTTAGCATTTCAATACTTATACTATAGACTGAGGGAGAAGAGGGCAAAATCTGCATGGAAGTTACTATGAAAATGCCTAAATTCCCAGGGAACAGTGAGGGGAACTTTTGACTACATATGCTTTTACTCCTATAATGACTTTTCAGGGATGCAGATCAAGACCAGATTTATACAAATTTTATAGACTATTTGTTTTGCTTAAAGTCCTAGGTTAAAGTTTCAATATTCAGATGTGGAGAAAATGATAGAAAATGGTATTACAAGTACTTAAAATTAGATTTCTAAATGAAAAATCAGAAAAAGTATTTTGTGTAGCCCATTCAAGGAATTTTTCTGTTTTCTCACTTGGCCTTCAACAATCACATGCGAAAGCTATCATTATCCCCAAAACACATAGAAATATGTGATTTTAGTTCATTGATGATGGCACTTGTACCAGAATTAATTTCTATTGATTCTTAGTCCCGTGTTCTATTTATAGGATGCTGATTACTGTCTCTAATCCCTGTTAATTAAGAAACACACTGATCACAATATAACCACCAAATCAAAATCATTTGGTTTATAGTCCCAGTTAATTGAAAAAGAATAAATACACAGGTCAATGCAAGAAAACAGTCCAGAAATAGACTCACATGTACATAGTCAATTGATTTCAACAAAGGTGCAGGGGTGATTCAACAGAGAAATAGTAGTCTTTTCATGAAAAGAGCAAAGGAGCATTTGATATTAGAAGTGACTCCCAGATGAGAGGAGTCCAACATGCAGAGGAGTAGGACACCTTAATTTCACCTGGTTCCAGGAATTCGGCTGGATCAAATCATTCTGAACACCTGCAAATTCAACCAGAGATCAGAGAGAAGAATAGATGCAATTCTACAAATAGAGAAGTGACCACTTTATGCAATAATGACAAAATGGAAAAGCTCACTTCAAAAAAGAGAATAAGAGGCAGTACTGACTGCCAGGGACCTAATCAATATGGACATTAGTAATATGTCAGAGCTAGAGTTCAGAATAACAATTATAAAAATATTGGCTGGGCTTGAGAAAAGCATAGAAGACACTAGAGAATCCCTTTCTGGAGAAATAAAAGAACTAAAGTCTAACCAATTTGACTATAAAAGGGCTATTAATGAGGTACAATTAAAAAATGGAGGCTCTAACTGCTGGGATAAATGAGACAGAAGAAAGAATTAGTGATATAGAAGACCAAATGATGGAGAATAAAGAGACTGAGATAAAGAAAGCTACCAACTACTGGATCATGAGGGGAGAATTCGAGTGATAAGTAATACCATAAAGTGAACAATATTATAACAATTGGGATCCCAGAAGAAGAAAGAGAGGAGCAGAATTTATATTGGAACAAATCATAGCAGAGAATTTCCCTAATCTGGAGAAAGAAATGGGCATCAAATCCAGGAGGCACAGAGAACCCCCCTCAAAATCAATAAAAATAGGTCAACACCCTGACATCTAATGTAAAACTTACGAGTCTCAGAGACAAAGAGAAAATCCTGAAATCAGCTTGGGACAAGAGGTCTATAACCTACAAGGGTAGAAACATTAGCATGGCAGCAGACCTCTCCACAGAGACCTGGCAGAGCAGAAAGGACTAGCATGATATATTCAGGGTGCTAAACAAGAAAAATATGCATCCAAGAGTACTTTATCTAGCGAGGATGTCATTCAAAATAGATGGAGTGATAAAAAGCTTCCAGGACAAACAGAAACAAACAAAAAAAATGTGATCACCAAACCAGCCCTACAAGAAATATTAAAAAGGGGCCCTCTAAGCAAAGAGAGGCCCCTGTAGTAACATACACCAGAATGGAACAGAGACTGTATACAGTAACGCTTTACAGGCAATATAATGGCACTAAATTTGTATCTTTCAATAGAACTCTAAATGTAAATGTGCTAAATGCCCCCAATCAAAAGACACAGGGTATCAGACTGGATAAAAATGCAAGACCCACTGATACACTGTCTATAAGAGACTTATTTTAGACACAAAGACATTTCCAGATTAAAGTGAGGGTGTGGAAGACCATTTATCATGTTAATGGACCTCAAAAGAAAGGTGGAGTGACAATCCTTTTATCAGACAAATTAGATTTTAAACCAAAGATTGTGGTAAGAGATGAGGAAGGACACTATATCATACTTAAAGGGTCTGTCCAACAAGAAGATCTAACAGTTATAAATATTTATGTCTCTAACATGGGAGCAACCAATTATATAAGCCAATTATTTTTTCTTAAGATTTTATTTATTTATGACAGAGAGAGATAGTGAGAGAGGGAATACAAGCACTGGAGAGCTGGTGAAGGAGAAACAGGCTCCCCGCTGAGCAGGGAGGTCAATATGGGGCTCAATCCCAGGATGCTGGGATCATGACCTGAGCTGAAGGCAGATGCTTAATGACTGAGCCACCCAGGTGCTTCTGTATAAGCCAATTAATAACAAAATCAAAGAAATATATTCATAATAATAAAATAACAACAGGGGACTTTAACACCCCCCTCACTGCAGTGGACAGATTATCTAAGCAAAAGATCAACAAGGAAATAAGGGCTTTGAATGACACACTGAACCAGATGGACTTCACAGATATATTCAGAGCATTCCATCCTAAAGCAACAGAATACACATTCTTCTTGAATGCAGATGGAACATTCTCCAGTATAGATCACATATTGGGTCATAAATAGATCACATACTGGATTGCATACCAAAAGATTGGGATCATTCCCTGCATATCTTCAGACCATAATGCTTTGAAATTGGAACTCAAATCACAAGATAAAAGTTGGAAAGAACTCTAATACATGGAGGCTGGAGAACATCCTACTAAAGAATGAATGGATCAACCAGGGAATTAAAGAAGAATTTAAAAAATTCATGGAAACAAATGAAAATGAAAATGCAACTGTTAAAATCTTTGGGATGCAGCAAAGGCAGTCCTAAGATGGAAGTATATGGCCCTACGAGCTTTTCTCAAGAACGAGAAAGGTCTTAAATACAGAACCTAACTTACATCTAAAGGAGTTGGAGAAGGAACAGCAAATAAAGCCTAATCCAAGCAGGAGAAGAGAATTAATAAAGATTAGAGCAGAAGTCAATGAAATAGTAACCAAAAGAACACTAGAACAGATCAACGAAAGTAGGAACTGGTTCTTTGAAAGAATTAATAAGATTGATTAACCCCTGGCCAGACTTATCAAAAAGAGAAGAGAAAGGACCCAAATAAATAAATAAAATGAATGAAAGAGATCACAACCAATACTGAAGAAATACAATTATAAGAATATATTATGAGCAACTATGTGCCAACAAATCAGGCAATCTGAAAGAAATGGATGCATTCTTAGAGATGTATAAGCTACCAAAACTGAACCAGAAAGAAACAGAAAACCTGAACAGACCCATAACCAGCAAGGAAAAATTGAAGCAGTAATAAAAAATTTCCTGACAAACAAGAGCCTAGGGCCAGATGGCTTCCCAGGGGAATTCTACCAAACATTTAAGGAAAAATTAATACCTATTCTTATGAAGCTGCGCCAAAAAATAGAAATGGAAGGAGAACTTCCAAACTCTTTTTATGAGGCCAGCGTTACCTTGATCCTAAAACCAAAGACCCCACCAAAAAGGAGAATTACAGACACCCCCCCCCCAGTATCCCTGATGAACATGGATGCAAAAATTCTCACCAAAATACTAACCAGTAGGATCCACCAGTACATTACAAGGATTATTCACCATGACCAAGTCGGATTTATTCTTGGGCTGCAAGGTTGGTTCAACATCTGCAAATCAATGTGAAACACTACATAAATAAAGGACAAGAACCATATATATGAACCTCTCAATACAGGCAGAAAAAGCATTTGACAAAGTATTGCATCCTTTCTTGATTAAAACTGTCCACGGTGTATGGATAGAGGAAACACACCTCAGTATCATAAAAGCCATCCACGAAAAGCCCATAGCAAATATCATTCTCAGTGTGGAGAGCATTTCCCTCAAGATCAGGAACACAACCAAGATGTCTACTCTTACCACTGCTGTTCAGCAGAGTACTGGAAGTCCTAGCCTCAACAATCAGACAAGAAAAAGAAATAAAAGTCATCCAAATTGGCATTCTTTGCAGATGACATGATACTGTATGTGGAAAACCCAAAAGACTCCACTCCAAAATTGCTGGAACTCATACAGGAATTCAGTAGAGTGGCAGGATGTAAAATCACTGCACAGAAATCAGTTGCATTTCTATACACCAACAATGAAACAGAAGAAAGAAATTAAGGAATCAGTCCCATTTACAGTTACATGCAACACCATAAGATACCTAGGAATAACCCTAACCAAAGAGACAAAGGATCTATACTCAGAAAACTATAGAATACTCATGAAATAAATTGAGGAAGACACTATGAAATGGAAATACATTCAATGCTCATGGGTTGGAAGAGCAAATATTGTGAAAATGTCTATGCTACCTAGAGCAATCCACACATTTAATGCAATCCCTATCAAAATACCATCAACTTTTTTTCACAGAACTGGAACAAATAATCCTAAAATTTGTATGGGACCAGAAAAGATCCTGAATAGCCAAAGGAATGTTGAAAAGGAAAACCAAAACTGGTGGTATCACACTTCTGGATTTCAAGCTGTATTACAAAATTGTAGGCATCAAGACAGTATGGTACTGGCACAAAAACAGACACATAGATTAATGGAACAGGATAGAGAACCCAGAAGTGGACCCTCAACTCTGTGGTCAACTAATTTTCGACAAAGCCAGGGGAGCAGGACCCATTGGCAGAAAGAGCTGATGAACAGAGGTTGTGAGGGATAGCTGATTATATACTTGGGAGCTGGGGGAGGTAAAGACAAAGGGAGGTGTCCAAAAGGACTTCCATATGCTAAAGAAGATGCTCAGGATACTGGAGGCTTGGCTATTATCAAATTAAGGCTGCTTTTCCTTCTAGTAAGGAATTAACATTAAGACAGTTGGGAGCTTTCTGGGGGAATATTATGCTCTATCTTAAGTCCTTGTCAATGGGCTGCAGGTCATGAAGAAATGTAATTTTGTTTACTTTTCCCTTCTGCCTCGGTTTCCCACATCACTCATGGAAGGGAGGGTGATGTTAGGCCTCCAGGAAATTGAGTTATGGGTCTCTGGAAGTTAGGCTATTGATAAGGATGCTTTTTCCTTATAAATCACTAAGACATTGATTGGTACACTATGGAGACTCATGTCTTGCAGGACTGTGTTCTCTATTAGTTAAACATTTGTTTTTCCCTTCCCTTAGTTTTAGGACAGTCCTGAGTCTCTGAGGAATGTCATACATTTCTAACCTGGGAGTATGTGTGGGGAGAGTTAGCAGGGGTGTCAGCTTGTGCTTTGTCCTCAGCTTGCCTTCTGCTCCCTTATCAGAAGGGGGATGCAGGAGCTTCAAAGATGTTGGTATTGTATTAATTCTTCAGCAAGTGATAGGATACTGTGCTTTATTACTCAAGTCCTACCTATATGTTGTATGTATTTCCAGAATACATGACTAAATTTCATTAAGAAATACAAATAAAAGTGAATTAATTTTGTAAGAATACTAAAGACTTAGGAAAATGAGAGTACCACTGTCAAAATCAGTTAGTCCAACTTCATTAAATAGTTTTTATCTAGAGCTGTAATATTTGGGATTTAGGAAAACTTGCCTTTGCAATAACAGAGGCCAAATATTTTATATTCTGGCTTTCCTTTAATTTTTCTGGTGTTGACATCAAGTTTTAATATGATATTAGCTATGTGTTTTAGAAATCTGCAGCACAAGGACAGAGGCAGATATGGTTTGAGTTGGAGGTTTTCAGTAAGATAGCTAAAAGAATAACAGTCTGATAGTGAATGATATGAGAGGAAAGCCCTCATTGATTAAGGCCAGGCAGTATGACTTGAGAAAATAACAAGAGCTCGGGTGGTGTTAGGAGTAAACCTATCATATGAAGGAGTAAGGGGCTAGTGGTAGTGGTGGGAATGGCAAAGACTAAAGGTGAATGAAAATAAGTAATAATACATATTGCTGAGGCATGAAGGACAAACCCTTTTTGTTGTATTTCTTTCTGTGACAAGTTTTCAGTGGGGAATAAATGTTAGTTTTCCATTTTGCTTTAAAAAAGTGATAATTTCCAATTTGACTTTGTCTTCTCATTGTAACATATGACATCTGCTTTACTAACATCATCTTCTATGCTGAAATACAAGCTTTTTAGAATATAAGTGAATGGTTGGTTCCTGATTACTCCAGAAATTAGAATTTTCTCCAGCACCAAGAATTAAGAACTGCCAGAATGTATGTGTAGTGCTAAATCTTATACCTACGGAATGTTCTCTTGCAATAACCACAATTTTCAGTTCTGATACTAGTAGTCACCCAGAGTTAACACAGACCTTACGGATTCAAGGCACAGTCCCCAAGAGACTGCCTTCACCTCAGCTTCTGATTGGAAGTTTTGGGGTCCCAGAACACCCACATTTCTAATGAACTGGTTACAAATATGGGGGGTTTCCCACAAGACCCCCTCAGGTTCAATAAATATCTGGAAGCTAGAACAATTCACAGAATTCAGGAAAGCACTGTACTAATAGTTTAATTATAGTTTAATTATACAGGATACAAATAAGGACCAGCCAAATGAAAAGATACATAAGGTGAAGTCTATGAGGGTTCTGCACATAGTGGTTTCATTCCCTCTGCCCTTAGAATCAAGGCACGTCACCCTCCTGCACAAAGTCCTCACAGCTTCTGTGTCCAGAGTTTTTATTGGGGTGCATTATCTAGCCATATTAGTTGTATCATTGGGCACATGATTGAACTCAGTCTCTAGCTCTCCTGCCTTCCCCAGAGGTTGGGCTGATATTAAATGGCTCAAAGCCAGCCACAACATGGTTGGTCTTTCTTGCTTGGCTTGTTCCCACCCTGAGCCATCTCTTTCTCACATAAGCTACCTAGAGGCCCACAGTGAGTGACCTTATTAGTGCAAACTGTCATAGCCCACTCATGAATAAAAAGACATTCTTATCACTGGGGAATATCCAAGGGTATAGATGTTCTGTCCAAGGAACCAGGTACAAAGACCAGTCAAATTTTGTTAGGCAACACTCTGGATCCAGAAGGTTAAACAGTATTCAGGGATTTTGCTTTCTATGTGTGGCATTGTCCCTGGAGAGCAGGGTCTAATTTGTCTTCTCTATTTTGTCTATTATCAGTTTCTCAGCACAGGTAAAACTAAGAACCACATGATGAAACCAAAAGCATTGGTTACCTTCCACTCCCTTGAAGCTTCTAGCAAGAGAACTGTGTTTGCAACTTCTGCCTTCCCTCTGAGCCATTCAGGCATAGATTACAAATTGGTGACTTGCAGGTTTTAGTAGATGTTTTATTTGGTGGACACATTAAAACATTTTTTTTTTAAATTACATTCCAGTGTTTTAAGAAACTGGAGAGTTCACAAGTCAGAAAGTGAACTTTCTGACTTGTCTTAAACTCAAAAACATTGTAGGACCTGTGTTCCTATTTAGCGGTACTTGGTTGAAGTGGAATAGTGGCCATCCCCTTTAAAAAGCCATTTAGAAATCTCTATAGCTTATCACAATTCTTATCTGGCTGCATTACACTAAACTTATCCCACAACGTGATCTGTAAAGAATCTGAGTTAAAAAGAAAATTTTTTAAAAGCCCGTGCATAATATATCAGCCTCTGGCTAGAGCCCTTTGTTGATGTCATCTCTGTTAATTCTGGATATAATCCTATGAGATAAGCATTTTAACTCCCATTTTATAGTTGAACAAAATGAAACTGGCTAAATGAATTTCTGAAATAAATTTTCCAAGGCTTCACAGTACATGGAAGAACTAGAATTCATACCCCATTGTTCACTGGTTATAGTTCTGCTAACCTGGCCCCAGACCCCTGGCTCTTAGCCCATTCTTTAAAGGCAGGTTCTAAGCTTTACTCTTCATTGTATCCCCATACACATTAGCACAATGCCTACAAAGGTAGTGGTTTTTCCATAGGTGAGTATTGATTTCAGTTGGATTTGTTTGGGCAGAATTGAAATATTTGACAACTAATTGGATGTTAGCCATCAGGAAAAGGAAGATGCCAAAGAAGGCCAAGGGAATTTGAGGTTGATGACTGGAAAGATAGTGATACTCTTTGGAGAAATAGAAAACAGTATAAAGAGCAAATTTGAGAGACAAAATGGCTAATGCATTTTGAATGATTTCTGTGTGTGAGTCACTGTGCTCATATGCCTTTACATGCATCACCTTATTTAGACATAATAAGCTTTTGCTAAAGGAACTATTCTTTTCTGCATTTCACAGAGAAGAAAATAGGCTCAGAGATTTTAAGTAATTTATCCATTGTCTCATAGTTAGTAAAGTGGTGGAACCAGGATTTCAACCTAGGATTATGTGGCATGAAAGTTCATTTGGGGGGGGGGCATATTTATTAGATTCAAAGCACTAACAGGGTGGCTTATGGCAACATCTAGCATATAGCTGAAAATACAGGAACTGTGCTCCAGAGATATGTTGGTCCAAAAATTATTCATCTGAGAGTAATCTGCAGAGAGTTGATTGTTACAGTGTCTGGTTTGTTCACATTTATCCAGGGAAGGAGTAAGGAAGCTAAAAGATCCAAAGCCAGAAAATTGAACATCTGTTTACTGAGTAGGAGTGAAGATCTTTTTACCTTTTGGAGAATAAAAATAATTTTGCATGTATTACTAAGAATAATTCTTATGAGGCAAGGTCATTTTCACTAGCTGGCAGTACATATTTAATTTGGTTTAAGATAGGGGAAGATATTTTCATTGTTCCAATTTTGTAATAAAGTTACAAAATTAATTTTACTTTGTTAAGTATACTTTGAGTTAATATTATAAAAGACATAGTGAACTTTTAAAATTGAAATATATTTAACATATAACATGTAAATTTAAGGTATACAACATGTTGATTTGATTTATATGTTGCTTATATGTTTATATATTGATTTATATATTGTGCTTTCCAATATTCTGTCGTTTAGGTCACTGATCTGTTCTTCTGCTTCCTCTGTTCTACTGTTCTTGTATCTAGTGTTTTGTTTTTTTAAGTAGGCCTCATGCTTTATCTAGTGTATTTTTAATCTCATTTATTGAGTTCTTCATCTCTGATTGGTTCTTTTTTACTACTTCTGTCCTTTTTTTGAGGGTCTCACTGAGGTCCTCTACTCTTTTCTCCAGATCAGTGAGTATCTTTATAATCATTCCTTTAAATTCTCTATCAGAGATATTAATTGTCTCTGTTTCCTTTAGTTCTCTTGCTGTGATTTTGTCCTTTTCTTTCGTTTGGGACATATTTCTTTGTCTCCTCAATTTGTCTACCTCTGTTTGTTTCTATATGCTAGGAAAGTCAGCTATGTCTTCTTCTCTTGAAAGTAGTGGCCTTATAAAGACTAGGTCCTGTAGTGCCCTGCAGTGCGCTGTCCCCTGTTCACCAGAACCTGTAGTATTGCTTCAGGGGTGTCTCCTATGTGTGTTGTGTGTGCCCTTCTGTCGTGGCTGTCCAGTCATCTGCAGTGGCTCTTTTTGCCTATTGTGGGCAAGGTTTGGTCCCTGTATTGTTAGTGGGCCAGTCTGGGGCTGCCTTGGGCTGGAGTTGAGTCATACCAGGCAATTGCTAGAGCTCTGGTACCACTGAACTGCAGGGCGCTTTCCCTGTTACCGTGCCCTTAGAAGCTTTCATTGGTGGGCAGGCCTGAAGTAAGACCAGGTGTCCGCCTGCAGCCTTCTGCTGGCGCTGCAGTTAGACTGGTGTGTGTGGTTATCTTCCCTTCTCCCCTGGGCAGGAGTCACTTTGGGGTGATACTGGTTCCTGTCAGGACTGCCTGCCCACTTCCAGCCTATGGCCCCATTTTGGATTGACTCCTGCAACACTTATGTTGGAGTGTTGGACTCACAGGAGAGTGTGGAGGGGTGGAGTATGGCACAGTGCCAGCAAGTTTCCTGCTGGTGTGCTGTGAGAGGGGACCTTCATCCACTGGGAAAACTCCTGCTGAGGCCAGGTGGGTTGGAGGGTCAGATCTGCAGAAGCCTGAGAGGGTGGAATGCTAGGTAGAGAGTATTGGCTCTGCGCCGGTATCCATGTATTTAGTGTATCTAGCTGAGGGTTGAGGGAGGGAAATGATTCCCCCCAACTCCTTTGCTCTTGGATAAGTCTTCCAAATATCCCACCCCTCCAGCACACACTCTGAGATTCATAAATAAATCTTCCTGTATACCCCTTGCATTTTTCAAACTGCCACTTCAGTGCTGTATGTCAGTGGGGCTGTTTGTTGTGCTGTCTCTTTTAAGTGTGGGGACACAGTTTCCTATTGCCCTCTGCCTCTCCCAGAGCAGAATCCTCTGATTTATGAAGTTCCAGATGCTAAGTGCCACTGATTGTAGGCCTGCCCCTCTGGTTTTCATAGGCAAATGTTACGGGGATTCGTTTTCCATTTCATCCTCTGTGCCTGGGATGCCTGGCTCAGGGTGTGCTCTTCCCTCTCCGCATCCCTTCCTCCCCTGGACAGTCTTGGTCTGTTTGGCTCCCTACAGCATCTCCAGTTTTCCTGTCCTCCTTTATCTGGCCTCTTGTCCACATTTAGCTGTGGAGAGTTTGTTCTGCTAGTCTTCTGGTTGTTTTCTGAGTTATTTACACAGATGTGGGTGTTAACCTAATTATTTCCATCAGACAAGGTGAACCCAGGATCTTTCTACTCTCCCATCTTCCCTGGAAGTCCTGTATTTTAACTTTAGCTCTTAACAGTTATTGCTTAATTACTTTTCAAAAGGTTTTAGAATTCACACCTCTCCCAGCAGTACGTAAGATCAGTCCATTCCTTCATCTTTACCATCCCTGAATGTTATCACTCTTTAATTTTTCTTATCCTGGAATTTAATAAAAGATACCCCATTATTGCTTTATTCAGCATTTCCTTCCTCACTAGTGAGGTTGAGTCTGTTGTTCCAAATGTCTATTAGGCATTTAGATTTCCTCTAATTCTAAATCACACACTGCCTGTGTGCATTCTGTGCCTGGTTTTTCTTTTTCTTTTTTTTTCCTTAGATTTTATTTTTAAATAAACTTTACAGCCACTGGGGGGCTTGAACTCATGACCTCGAGATCAAGAGTCTCATGTTCTTAGGACTGAGCCAGCCAGGTACCCCTGTGCCTGTTTTTTTCTATTGGATTTCTTATGATTTCTTTGTCAATATAGAGAAGCTTTTGTATTAGAATTTTAAATCAGTTAAGTGGTATAGTTGCTGTTCTTTTTTATTTTGTTAATGTGATTTTTTCCTTTAGAAATATTTCAAATTTCTATATATTCAGATAGGTCAATCTTTTTTAGATTAACTGATTTTTGTTAGATCTCCTCCAAAAATTCTCCTATTTTTGTTTTTATTTTTGTTTATATTTTGACATTAACATTAAGTTTGTAACCCATTAGGAATTTGTGTATAGTATAAGTGAAGGGTCTAATTTCCCTTTTCTGGTAGCTTGAAAAGTGTCATTTAAACCTATATACTTAGTTGGCCTCACAATTAACCTGACCCACTAATTTTATATAATTTATGACTAGATCAGAGGTTAAAAATTGGATGTACAACCCTTAAAAAAAAAGACAAAATTCCAAAAGTTTGTGTGAATTTGTGATTTGTGATGCTAAAGAACGGAACAAAAACTTTTTTTTCCAGTTCTGAACGTGTATATACCTTACTAGTGAACCAGTATCAAATAAATTTTCTCATATTGTATTGTGTTGTGTCCCTTCCATCTCTGTTCATCTAGAGCAGAGGTTGAATTTTTTTTTTTCCTGTGGAGACCTGGATAATAAATATTTTAGGCTTTGGTGGGCCATTTTGTTTCTGTCACAACTACTCAGCTGTGCCATTGCAGTGCAAATGCATCCGTAGACAACATGAAAAGGAATCAACCTGTCTTCCTATAACACTTTAATAAAAAGAAAAGAAAAACTAGGGGCAAGCCACATTTGGCCCATGGGATGAGGTTTGCTAATTTTTCATCTAATGCATTACTACCACCTTTTCTTTCCTTCTCCTTTCTTCTTTTTCTTTTCTTTTGTTTTTCTTCTCTCTCTCTCTCTCTCTCTCTCTTTTTTTTTTTTTTTTTTTTTTCTTATTGCCCTTCCAAGAGTCTAAACCAGCGTTCTTATAGAACAGCTCACTTTCTGGATATCTTCTATTCCTTGTGTGTCATTTAACTTATTTTTTTCTTCCTGTGTTCCCTGTAAAATGAAAATTAAGTCTAGAGATTTGATTTGTTTCAGATTAAACTTTTTTTTTTTTTTCAATTCATAAGTGAAGTTCTTAGCAGAAGTTTTGCTCAAGGGGAGAAAGGAAAAAATTTTTTAGGTTATAGAGTTTTGTGGATTGACACCCAAACTCTTAAGGGATCCAGCATCTGTGAAAAGTTGGTCAGAACACTAGGAATAATAGAAAATATCCCTGGATACTGGAGACAAAGAGCTTTTTAGTTTTTATGAAGCCATTCCTATATATTGATTATTCATGAATGGACACATTGCACTCAAAGTATTCAGTCTGATTGGCTACTGAAATTTGGGCATTTAAAAACTTAATTAAATACCTCTATTCTCAGGGCGCCTGGGCGGCTCAGTGGGTTAAAGCCTCTGCCTTCGGCTCAGGTCATGATCCCTGGGTCCTGGGATTGAGCCCCACATCGGGCTCTCTGCTCGGCGGAGAGCCTGCTTCCCTTCCTCTCTCTCTGCCTGCCTCTCTGCCTACTTGTGCTCTCTGTCTGTCAAATAAATAAATAAAATCTTTAAATACCTCTATCTCTCCTGAGTGAAGCACATTTTAAAATGTAGAATGGTTTCTGGATTGGTCTTGTTTTGTTTTTCTCTATGGGATCAGCTTTAAACACAACTTCTATTGTCCTAAGTCAGGAAAACAGATGACTTCAGCAGTGACTTTCTAATTCATTATTAAAATGTTCATTTTTATGTGTAAGCCTGTTGATTCACAGACCTGTACCCCTGGGGCAAATAATACATTATATGTTAATTTTAAAAATAAGAAAAAAATAAAATATCCACTTTTATGACCTCTTGAAAAGGTTCATTTGATCTTTTTTGTAATTAGGTAAAATATGCCACCATCAGTTTTCTTTTCTTTTTTTTTTTTTAGATTTTATTTATTTATTTGACAGCGAGAGAGATCACAAGTAGGCAGAGAGGCAGGCAGAGGGAGAGGGGGGAAGCAGGCTCCCCGCTGAGCAGAGAGCCTGAAGGGGGGCTTGATCCAGGACCCTGAGACCATGACCTCAGCCGAAGGCAGAGGCTTAACCCACTGAGCCACCCAGGTGCCCCAGTTTTCTTTTCTAAGTGATTGTCTGTTCTTTAGATGGCAGCCATTATTTCTATATATATCTTATCTAAGTAGTAGTCTTTCAAATGCTGTGCATAGGCTCCATAATAATTTTAACTGGTCTATACCCAAATTAGACAAGTAAAGACTTCTATCTAAAGTTTTGTTTTGTTTGTTTTTTGTTTTTGTTTTTTTTAATTTTGTAGCCTCTTCCAATCACAGACTTTAGGTAAACCTGAGGTAGGAAAAATGACATCAGAATAATTCCACTGATCATTGATAATTAAGGCCTTTCATTTGTGCTGTTCAGAGAGCTACAAGAACATTGTCTCATAATTCTCATAATTCTCTGAAGTGTACAGGGAAATACTATTACCCTAACTTACAGATTTAGGTCATGGTCTTTAAAAAGTTAGAGAGGTGTTTCACATAGAATTAAAAGCAAAAGTAGGGATGAATTTTAAAAACTGTTTCTTCGTCTTTTCTAGATGACTCTAAGTCCGCAGTTGCTCTTTTCAAAATTATAAGGATTATTGTAATGTGTTTGAGATTTTTCTAGTCAAAAGATAAAAACATGAAAATTTCAGTCTGTTCTGGTTAGTGCATTTCATACTCAACTAAACATTTCTAGTGGATGCTTACTAGATAGTTAATGATGATGTCTCTTATCAAAAATACTTAAGACTTTACAGAGAACAGTGGACACATTGTTATTTATTATGTATCACCTAAACATTTTCAGTGTTAATAACTTTTTGTTCTTAAATGTTCCCTAGGACTAGAGAATATACCAAGCATCCAAAACCAACTTGGGGTGCAGGTTATTAATATTATTAACTTTTTTTTTTTTTTAGATTTTTATTTTATCTGACAGATAGAGATCACAAGCAGGCAGAGAGGCAGGCAGAGAGGCAGGCAGAGAGAGAGAGGAGGAAGCAGGCTCCCTGCCGAGCAGAGAGCCCGACGTGGGGCTCGATCCCAGGACCCCAGGACCACGACCCGAGCCGAAGGCAGAGGCCTCAATCCACTGAGCCACCCAGGCGCCCCAAATATTATTAACTTTTTAAAGAAGATTTTATTTATTTATTTGAGAGAGAGAGAATGAGCAGGGAGGAGGAGCAGAGGGAGAGGGAGAAGCAGACTCCCTGCTGAGCAGGGAGCCTGATATGGGGCTTGATCCCAGGACCCTAGGATCATGACCTGAGCTGAAGGCAGATGCTTAGCCAACTGAGCCACCCAAGTGCCCTAATATTATTAACTTTTGAATAGAGACATTTCTACATAGGAATGTATTACTGTTATTTCAGACATATTTCTTTCCCTTATTTCCTGTTTGAGTCAATAACATCACCATCATACTTTTAACCCAGGCTAAAAATATCAGTGATCTTTATTACTTTTCTCTTCCTCACCTCCTGTCCAATTGGTTACCTGGTCCTATATGTCTGTATTACTTTGCATACCCATCTATCATTCATTCTCATGGCCACTGCCCTAGGTCAGGTCCTCTTCTGGCCTCTAATCTTTGGCTTTTCTAGTGTTTCATACTGCTTCCTGAAATAAATATCTGACCATTTAACTCTTTTAAATATAACTCTTTTATTTATTTATTTTTTTTGAAGATTTTATTTATTTATTTGACAGAGAGAGATCACAAGTAGACAGAGAGGCAGGCAGAGAGAGAGAGGGAAGCAGGCTCCCCGCCAAGCAGAGAGCCCAACGCGGGACTCGATCCCAGGACCCTGAGATCATGACCTGAGCCGAAGGCAGCAGCTCAACCCACCGAGCCACCCAGGCGCCCCAATATAACTCTTTTAAATAGAATGGCTTCTATCACCTGAAATCCTAATGCTTTATTATGAAATCTTATAAAATATTATCTTGACTGTATCCCATCCTGATACTCCTTCCATCAGACTAGATTTTGAACTTCATGTAAACACTCTGTACTGTTTTTGTACTTGTACTGTTCTACTCAGAAACACCCCTTCCTCTATTTCTTTCTATAAAAGTCCTAGTTGAAATGCCCTCTAACATTACAAACTCATTCAGCTGCTGGAAGCAATTGACATAGGGTAGCATTTAACTTGAACAACACTTTAAAAAGTAAACTTGAATCTTAATTGAAATACCCTATATTTCACATTGGATATATGACCCAATTCTGGCCTTTTGTTCCTCTTTTAAAAAAGCATTACATTGTGTGTAAGACAGCAACCCTTAGTTTGTTTCCTGAAATTGAGAGTCTCTTATGGTTTGTCTCCATCTGGATCCCATCTTGTTTCATTTTTTCTTTCCCTGCAACACTTCTTTTTTTTTTTTTAATTAACATATAATGTATTATTAGCCACAGGGTTACAGGTCTGTGAATCGCCAGGTTTACACACTTCACAGCATTCACCATAGCACATAACCTTCCTCAATGACCATAACCCAATCACCCTCTCCCTACCCCCCTCCCCCCAGCAACCCTCAGTTTGTTTTGTGAGATTAAGAGTCTCTTTTGGTTTGTCTCCCTCCCGATCCCATCTTGTTTCATTTATTCTTTTCCTACCCCCTAACCGCCCCCCCATGTTACCTCTCAACTTCCTCATATCAGGGAGACCATATGATAATTGTCTTTCTCTGATTGACTTATTTTGCTAAGCATAATACCTTCTGGTTCCATCCACATCATTGCAAATAGCAAGATTTCATTTCTTTTGATGGCTGCATAATATTCCGTTTTGTGTGTGTGTGTGTGTGTGTGTGTGTGTGTGTGTGTGTGTGTGTATCACATCTTCTTTATCCATTCATCTGTTGATGGACATCTAGGTTCTATCCATAGTTTGGCTATTGTGGACATTGCTGCTATAAACATTCGGGTCCTGCAGCACTTCTTAATTTCACTCTTAGAAGATAAATCATACAGTGCATAAAGCATATCAAAATAATACTAATAAATAAATAAGGAATAACAATAATAATATGTATGTGTCCCTCTTCTCTTGAAGGCATATGTGTGAAACAAAGGCTAAAATGTGTGTGTAAACTTTTAAAGGCAAATTACCAGTTACTTTCACTGTTACTCTTATCCTACACCTTTCTATTTTTTTAGACAGTTTTGCAAATATTTAGTATGAGTGTTGACTGCCTTTTTTTTTTAACTATAGCTCATTTTTTTGGAAAGAGAATAGGGACATTGTTGTATTTCAAAACCAAGGAAGGTTGTGACACTTAATTCATGGTATTGCCATTTTAGTGGAATCTCAGTGAATCTCATGTATATAAACAAGAAAAAAAAATAGTAGAGACTTTCAGTGGTCCAACATGACCCATACTGTCTCACTCTGTAAATCCTTCAGATCAG
This sequence comes from Enhydra lutris kenyoni, assembly GCF_002288905.1. Lineage (NCBI taxonomy): Eukaryota > Metazoa > Chordata > Mammalia > Carnivora > Mustelidae > Enhydra > Enhydra lutris. The sequence goes on from NW_019154102.1 coordinate 13,534,550, forward strand.
AATGAGAACTAATGGTATTTTGAAATAAGTGTACACATCTAAAAGTATCTTCCAGAATCCAGTGGTCTCAGATTGAATTGGAAAAAAAAGGTTCATTGCTTGCCAGGGGCTTATTTCCCATTTTTCATTTCTGTTTGTAATTTCTGTTATCTTTGTTTCTTATGCTTTGGCTAAGAAAGGGCAAGTCATATTTATTGGAACTGGGTTTCAATAAACATTATGCATTATAGTGAAAAAAAAATCCTAGTTGAGATGCCATTTCCTTCATGAATCTCTTTAATTCTTCCAGTGAGGCTTAATGTCTCTTTTGTATATACATTTATAATACCTGGCCTAAACCTTTTCTATTATATCAATGGAATTTTATTCTGAATTGTAGTTCATTGTGGACATACATCTCTTCTATTCTACCGTGACCTTACTATGGTGGAAACTGTATATAGAACAGAGTCATACCTTAAAAACTTTGTATGTAGCAGTCTTTACTTTCAACTTTTAATTGAATTCTATAATCCATTGAGCAGATCAGTTGAGCATTTTTAAGAATTGATTCATCTTTATACTACAAAATTATTAGAATAATTTTGTTTCACAGCTGGTAAAAGATTAGGAAAAGGTTGCTATCTTTGTACATGTTTCCTGAAATCAGTAAGTGTAGATAGAAATGGACTCTTTTATTATCTATAAACATTCTAAACAATTAAAATTTTGCAGTTATATGTATTCCACCTGTCTTCTGTGAAATTGTTGTAGGACATAAATAAAGACTGACAGAATTCAAAACATCACTTAGTTTTTTCCATTCTTACATCCTCCCCACTGGCCATTCATTTATCATTTAGAATTGCCTACTATGGGGGTGCCTGGGTGGCTCAGAGGGTTAGGCATCTGCCTTCGGCTCGGGTCATGATCCCAGGGTCCTGGGATGGAGCCCTCCATTGGGATCCCTGCTCAGCGGGGAGTCTGCTTTTCCCTCTCTCTCTGCTGTTCTCCCTGCTTGTGCTCTCTTGCTCTCTCTGTCAAATAAATAAATAAACTATTTAAAAAAATAAGAAGGAGAAAAAAAAAGAATTGCTTACTATGTTCCAGGCACAATTCTAGACGCTAGAGATACAACTATAAACAAACACAGTCTTGGTTTAGGAAGTGTATAAAGAAAACAAATATATACAATACAGTAGTAAATTAAGAGTTGTACAAAATGGTAATACTGCTAATGCTATTTCTATATGATTGTTAGATTCTGGGCTAATGGCTTGCTTTGAGTTTAAATTTATATTTAAATCCTTACTTGTGTAACACTTCCTTGCTTGTGCTAAATTTTGTTAGGGTTTGTATTTTAGGTTCTAGATTACGTGGTGATGTATAAATATTAGATCTAAATAGAATTTATTAAAATTAAATATAATTTTTTGAAATAAATGTGTGATTCATGTTAAATATGTGAGCTCCTAGAAAAATTGTATGAACATCAAATTTTTAATTTTTTTTAAAATTAAAGATTACTTATTTGAGAGAGTGAGAGAGTACAGAGGGAGAGGAAGAGAGAGAGGAAGACTCCCCACTGAGCAGAGAGCCACATGTGGGGCTTAATCCCAGGACCCTGAGATCATGACCTAAGCTAAGCCCAAGGCAAATGCTTAACTGACTGAGCCACCCACGTGCCCCATGAGCATCAATTTTTTTTAATTTTAATTTTTTCAGCATTAGAGGATAATTTTTTTTTCAAGACTTTATTTATTTATTTGACACAGAGAGAGATCATAAGCAAGCAGAGGGGCAGGCAGGCGGGGGGTGGGGGGGCGGGGGCGGGGGGAGCAGACTCCCTGCTGAGCAGAGAGCCCGAAGCGGGGCTCGATGGAGGGCTTGATCCAGGACCCTGAGACCATGACCTCAGCCAAAGGCAGAGGCTTAACCCACTGAGCCATTCAGGCGCCCCAGAGGATAATTTTAACAAGACTGATGAAAAGAGGTGACCACGTGGCACTGTCATCTAGGCATCTGACTCCTGATTTCGCTTAGGTCATAACCTCTAGGTTATAGAATCGAGTCTGGCATCTGCCTCTGTGCTCAGCATGGAATCTGCTTGGGGTTTCTTTCTACTCCCGCAGCCCCAACCCCCAAATAAGTAAATAAATCTTAAAAAAAAAAAAAAAGACTGATGAAAACCTTTAGATGTTAAATAGTCATTTTTCATTTCTGTAACGTAAGTCTTTATATATGGGATGCTTGAATGTAGGTGCACACATATACATACATACATGCACACATATCATAGCTAGATTAACAGTTTGTTTCCATTGGGTACCACTTAATTTTATGTGTTCATAATCTTTTTTTTTTTTTTTTTTAGTAGTTTGTGTTGTTTTTTCCAGTTCTATTGAGAGGTAACCTGTTTGCTAATTTTAAAACATCCATCTCAGCTATTTGGCTGTAAACGTTCTCTGTGCTCTACCTAGCATAGCTTACTTTTTGCTGTAACAAAATATGTCTGTTGTTGCTGGGTCTACCCTGCGAATTGACCTAAGATAAGCTACTTTCCCAACAGTCCTTGCTGTATGACTAGTAAATCATTGCCAGCTTCTCAGTCTTACCCACTGGCCCAGCTCATTAGATCAGAGGGAATGCTGGACAAGGGTTGCTTACCATTCCCAGGCTAAACAGGTATTTGTGACATGATTTGGTGTGACGGGCTCTGCTCAGGCAGAGATAGTGTTTTGGGGTGAAACAGATTCTCCTTAGGATTTTCAGTTTATTGATGTAAGGAAGTTGCTTAATGGTACTAAGTACTGTAACTGAGAGGTCACATAGAGCTTACATTAAGGTAGTATTTACTGGCTGGCTGTATACGTAGAAGTTTTCTGGGAAGGAGAAGAGAAGAGTACTGATGGACAGAGGCAGACACTGTGTGTGGAATACCCACATGCATGTGTATGAAAGTTTGTATGTATGTAAGAAAAAGGCAATACCTGATAGAGTAAAAGCACTTCTTGATGGTTTCCTAGGCCCTGAGAAGCCCGGTGTCCTCTTCACCCTCCTATAGACCTACCATGCTCATTCCCAACTCCGTGCATTTGCTTAAATTGGTTTCCCTACTTTTTGTCTCTTTCCCCCCTTGGCCATCCTGAACATTGCCACCAGTTTAGCATTCCTTAAAATCTGCTCTGATCATGATATTTACCTGGCCAGAAATCATTATGTTTCCCACACTACCTTCATAATAAAGTTTAAGTTCCTTATCATTGTGGATATGGCCTTTCTCAACTGTGCCTTATAGGATATTTTTTGTCTGAAAGAACAAAGTGCATTTAATACATTTGGTATTTTAAAGATTTATTTATTCATTTATTCTAGAGAATGGGGAGCAGAGGGAGAGAATCTGAGGCAGACTCCTTGCTGAGCGCAGAGCCAGATGGAGGGCTTGATCCCATGACCCCTGAGATCAGGACCTGAGCTGATATCAAGAGTCAGAGAGGCTTAACTGACTAAGCCACCTAGGTGCCCCAGGACATTTGGTATTTTAGTATCCCAGCTCTTAGTGAGAGTCAGAGGCTCTGTTCTTCTGGCCATTTGTCTCCAGGAATTTTACTGAGAGTATCCCCTGGACTAAAAGCCCCAGAATCATTTGTTGCAGAAGAAAACAGAAATGGTTCTAAGGATGAAATAAGAGCTGCTAGAGGCATGTGTCTACATTTTGAATATAGATAGTAGTGCATTCTGGGCTTGTTCCCAGTGGAACACTTTTCTGAGACCAGCCTCGTCAATCCAGCTTCTTGCCCACTGATAGGCGGTCTGATGAAAGCTCTGTCTGCGGATTAACTGACAGTGTGCCAAACTGTCCAGTAACCTTCTCTTTGAGTTTTAAATTCTAGATGTTTTTATTGATCAAAAAGAAATAGCCCTTTAGAGACCATTTAATTTTTTTTTTTTTTTTTGCAAGTTTTGACCACCACAATGCCAAGGCAGTTGACTTATAGTGTGGTTGGTTAAATTGGCATTCAATTGGGAATTTTCCAGAACTCCCATGTTTCATGAGTCAGCATCCAGCCTTATCCTCTATTTTGAAAAAGAGGGAAGAACGGCAACATATAACTTTGGGCAAGTGATCCTCCTCCTCATAATGGCTCCTCATTATCTAGAGATTTTCTCTTCTAAAGATTATCCATAAAAATCTTAGCCCTTTACTCGAGAATTCAGTGTCTTTTACAGTTTTTTTCCCATCTGTGTCCTTTTCCTTCTCTAAAGGAATTCTTCAGCCAAACTAGCCTGTACATTCTCCTTCCTTCTCCCAGCAAGCCAGGCACATTTCTACCTCATTGTTTTTGCACATAATGATTGCCCAGCCTGAAATATCCTCTTTCCTCTCTCTAGTTTGCAAGGCCTTGCTTAATATTTACTTCCTCAAATCAGAATATTGGTAAGTTATTTATCAGCACTAATAACTATATTTCAAGTAAATGGTCTACCTCTTCACTGGCAGAAGAAATCTGCACTATGAATTTATAGTAAGCTCTAGGTGACTGGGCATTTTGCAAATAAAATTTCAGGGGTATCACACAAAAATGTAGTTTTTGGAATCTTTTGAAATAATAGATCCATCGACACTAGGCCCACTTACCTACAAATAACAGGCTAGAGCTGAGAAATGATTATCCTCCCCCCTTTTTAAAAGATTTTATTTATTTATTTGGCAGAGAGAGGGAGAGCACAAGCAGGGGAGCAGCAGGCAGAGGGAGAAGCAGGATCCCTGCTGAGCAAGGACCCCAATGTGGAACTTGATCCCAGGGCCCTGGGATCATGACCTGAGCCGAAGGCAGACCCTTAACTAGCTGAGCCACCCAGGCTGATTATCCCTTTAAATCCTACTTGTATTTGCCACTTCAGTCCCACCACTCCTCAGTCTGTCCCCGTATTACCCCAGCCTCTGCTGGTTCTCTTTTTGAACCTTCTGCATCATGGGCAACTGAATTTAAGCTGGTGGCTATAGAGATACCCAAGGAAAATGAAAGACTAGTTTTCCAAGGAAAAAAGAGATTATCAAAGTCCTTGATGGCCCGAGTTTTAACATCAAAGAGAGATAACTTCATATTCACTTCCTATCTTGTGATTGTTAATAATCAGCAAGAATAACTCATAAAGTAAAGATATTTAATCATGGGTTAGGATGCCAGGAAATGAAATACCTTTAAGAAAGTAATTTTTGTTATCTTGTCTCAGAGGAGGGAGAAATCACTAAGAAGGGCTGTCTGAGCCCTGACATCTTTTTTAGGACCCATTTCCTCCACAGGTGAGCCCTTTGGAATAACAGAATGGGAGCGAAGATTTCAAAACAGCTAATATAGAAGCAGGAATTCATATTGTTCCCAAATGTAGTTATTCCTGTCTCATTTCTGATCTGAGTCTTCCTATAAATATTTTGATTTGGCAGTAATAGTAATTGTCCAATGTTTTAAATATTTTCAAGTTCTTCTTTTATAGTGTCTCATTTAAATTCTAAAAAACCCTACAAAGTGAGATAGAATAGATGAAGAAAGTCAGATTCTAGGAGTTTAAGTAAATTACACAAGTTCATGTGAATATTATATGATAGAAGTGGAAATAGATCCCACATCTTCAGATTTCTTGCCTTGTGTTTGTAATTTTATACTGTCCCGGTCTTCATTATCATCCTCTGAATGATCTCATCCTGCTTTTGTATGTGCTACCAAATGACAGAGGCAATGACGCTAAGCCCATAGGAAGGAGACAATAATGTAGGAATTGAATTTTGAAACTGGGTCAACCTCTATCTGTAATTTATTCAGTATTCTTTAACTCTTTGAATAAACTACCTACAAGGTGTCTAAAGTTTATTCATTATGTCAAAAGTTTTGTTCTACATCTTCACTGCAGATAAAAAATAACTGATCTTTATGACCTACTGAAATTGCCTTTTAAATTGTTTTAATTTATCATCTTTTTTGTGTTTAAAATGTGAGCTTCTTAAGGGTAAGAACTTTTGGTTTGTTTGCCACTGAACCCTCAGTATTTTTAATTATATACCTGGCCAGTATAATACACTCAATTAAGTATTTGATACCTAATTTGCTGATTTAGTGTTTAATGATCCTCCATGGAGGACCTGCTGTTCCAAATCAAATGTTTGTTGCTTTCTGACATTCCCTTTCTCCCTTAGGTTCAGTAGGGGTGGTCAGCCCTGTGAAGGAGTGTGAACATTGACCTAGAGCTGCTTGGAGTTGAAACAATTACCTTTATGTGGTAAAAGTCTCTGAGTCACATGGCAAATCGGTTTAATCTTTGTATACCTTTTTCTGTCAGTGCTGCTTATCCTTTAGCCCTTTGTAGCCATCAATACTTTCAAGTCCCTTTCGCATAGAGGTGTTGTGTGTTGGAGTCAGTCTATACCATGAAGTGGGAGAAGTTGGAAAGTGTTGCTTTTTAGATTGTAGTCAGATTTTAAGATTCTAGACTTCCATAAGAAGTTTTCTACATGGTAAGAGTTCTGTATTAATGTAGTTGAGAGAAATACACAGACGTGTTTGAACCAGTGCATCTGCAAGTCTGCTATATCCAAGAACAGAAAGCACACAGAAGTCCAGATTCTAAAAGGTTAAGAAGGGCTTACTGTTTAGTCCCAAAATTTTGCCAGTTTCTACATGGTTGAACCTGGTCTTTTCTGATTCCTAGTATTCGAATCCATTGGGTGGTCTTGTTGAATAAAGACCTCTGTTAGGAAGGGAAAACAGGGCAAATAGCATGCCTGATCCTTGCAGGGAGAGAAAGACTTTAGAAAGAGCACAAAGCTCTCGGGATGTTAAGTAACACTGTAAAAACTTGTAGGAGCTGATTTATGTTTGGGGCTTGTCATAGCCTGAAGCAGTTGGTGCTGTTCCCCAATACAAGAAATTTTTTGTTTCTCTAGGACATTGTCAGGCCCCAGGAGTCTTTCACATGACTGTTTGTCACTATTAAGAGCCAAGGGCCTGTTTTGAAGAAAACAGAGCTGGTAGTTCAAGTATTTAGCAGAACTCCTTATTATTGTCAGAGGACAGGATGTGTGTGACAGGATGGAAAGAGAAACTAATATTTATTGAGAGTCTGTTTCACAGTAGACACAGTGGTGGATGCTTGCATGTGTGCCATCTTATTTAGTCTTTACAACAGTCGTATGAGATAGGTATTATTTTTTCATTGTCTAGATTTGGAAACCACGACTTCAAAAAACTTGAATGACTTTCCTAAGATCACACAGCTAATAACTGAGCTAGATCTAAATCCAAATTGTCTACTAACTCTCATACCAATAATTTTACCCCCATAATACTTCTTTGGGTTCCATGAGTAATAATAGAGAGAGCTCACTTCCTGATTTTCCTATATAGGGAGAGGGAAACAGTATAAAATGGCAGAATTTACATGCATTTACATATTCCTTTCTAAACCTAACCTTCAAAATGTTTTAAATATAGTGAGCTTTTAAACATAATACTGACATCTCATGAGTGGTGCAGTAGATGAGATGAGAAGTGTTTTTCTCCTCAAATTAAAGGTGATTGCAAAAGTATATGTGATTTCTTTGAAATTTCCAATAGAATCATTATGTCCTAAGGAAAAGAGGCTACTAACGACTTACAGGGTATATAGCATCTTCAGTGTCCTATGTTTAAATTTAAGCTCTAGTTGAGAAGTCCCATTTTTAAGCAGTTTTATTTTTAATCTAAGTATTTCTTGAAGGCTGACTCAGACTTGGGGTCTCTGTCCGATAAATGACAGAATTATTGGAAGTTCTTTCTTAATGCTCACATTATAGAATTTTTACTTTTCATTAATGAAGATAAAATAAAGGCTTTGCATTCGAATTTTCTTTTCCTTTTGTCAGAGTATAGATGTAAACTCTCATTCAGCACAGTGATGAGAGTATAATTTTCTCTTTGCCTTGCTGGAGGCCCCTTCTCACAGTTTGAAATGTGGGACACAGGAATTTTCTTGTTTGTTTCATTTTATTTTCTTTACCCTCAGGGATCATTTGACTTTCATTTGAAGTTCTAATTGGCGGAAAGGGGTAAAACAGAAAAATGCTGGAACATTGGAGTTAATAACATAGAAAAACCCAAATTAAATTAGATTCCAAATCTCCAAAGTGAGTTTGTACTTCTATACTTAGAATTGGTACAGTTGTTATAATCCTTTTTGGTTTTGTTTTGTTTTAACCTGTGGCACACAGTACTGAATTAGCATAAATAGAATAATTTTATTGGTGTTTTCTAAGAGAAGGTATGGAGGATGAGATTATCATACTAAAACAGTAGATTGAAAATGCTGTGCACACCAGCTCCCTTGCCCCCTTGGAGGGGCAAGGGATTTATGGAAATGAATTGTGGACTTCCTCATTTTTTTTTAAGTGTTGTTGCTGAATATTAAAATAAACTCTCAATTTGATTTTAAGAAAATTGCTTGATTTGGGTATTCCCTCTTCTTTCTTTGGATTGACAGGAAGGACAGAGTTTGCTCCTGAGCTCCTGACACAGTTTTTAGTCAGAGTACTCCTTATCAGTCCCCTAAACCAGTTCATGTTCTTGGCAGCCCTGTCCTGGAGTCTTCATGTTCAGTGCCTTTGTCATACTCTTCCACTCCACTCCACTGGCCCGCGTCCTGGTTTCAGCAGGAAGGAACGTGCTCTGTGTAGTACTTCTGGTATTCTTCCCCTAGCCAGTGCTTGTGTACTCCCTGGGCTAGGACAGGCAGCAACAAGATATCTGGAGGCAGCCTCTAGGAGCATCCAGACAGCTGAGATGCTGCTGCCATTTTCAGGCTGACACTGAAGTACCTTAGCCAGACTAGATTACTACAGACAGTGTGTATGTCAGAGTATAGTACTTTTTCTCTTTGGGAAAGTAAATAGAGATGCTGCTTAATCAATTTTATTTCATTGTTGCTGGGTGTAAGATAATGTGGTAAAATCAAGAGAGGTATAAGATAGTTTTACACCCACCCCAAAACTGTGTTAAATTGCTTTAGATGCATTATCTCATTAAATCTTCACAACAGTCTTACTGGTTAAATCTGTTAAAATCACTATTTTACAGAATAGAAAGCTTTAAACTAGCCAGCCACACAGCTAGAAAGTGGTTATTGATTTATATTTGCATTTAAGTTTGTATGACTTCAGAGACCATATCCACTAATTGTTGGGGGTAGGTTCTTAGTAAGTAGATTGACATTCCCTCATACATGGAATCTCATCATGAGGAAACATCAGACAAATCCAAATTGACCTTCTGTAAAATAGCTTATACTTTTCAAAAATGCCAGCATCAAGAAACACAAGAAAGGCTGACTGAGAAGTTATTCCAGCTTAAAGGAGACTAAAGATGCATGACATCTAAATATAGTCAGTGTGTGATTGTGAATTTGATTTGGGAACAGGGGAAAAAAGAAAAACTTTATAAAGGGCACCATTGAGGCATTTGCTAAAAGATAGTAGCATTTATCATTATCATATAACCATGGTTATATAAGAAAATGCCCTTGTGATTTTTTTTAAAGATATTATTTTATTTATTTATTTATTTTGGAGAGAGCCAGCATGAGCTGGGGGAGGGACAGAAAGGGAGGTAGGTAGGGAGAGAATCTCAAGCAGACTGCACACTGAGCGCAGAGCCCCCATGTGGTGCTTGATCTCCTGATCCTGAGATCATGACCTGAGCCAAAACCAAGTCAGACACTCAACTGATTGAGCTACCTAGGTGCCCTGAAAATGCTCTTGTCTTTAGGAAGTATGCACTAAAGTTTTAGGAATGAAAGAGCTCGCATCCTCTACTTACTCTCAAGTAATGGTGAGAGAGACAGAATGACAAAGTGAATGTGGCAAGTTGAACAAATGGTGAATTTGGGAAAGGAGTATAAGAGAGTCCTATTTTTGCCAGATTTGTGTACACTTGAAATGCCTTGTGATACAGGAAATAAAGACAAAAGAAAAAATTAAGTTTCCTTACTGCCTACAGTCCATTGACAAGTCCTTGAAATAGGTAGAGTGACCATCCTCTGGGAGCTCAGCTGCCTCCATGTTGACCCTATGCTCCAGGCAAAAGGCAATCTTAGCTTAACATTATCCCAACCTCCAGGATCCTGTAAGTCTTCTTTAACATATAAAAATTCCTTTGGAAACTCTCTTTATCTCTACCCCCCAAGATACATGTTAGCAACCAGCCTTCAAGCATATGGTCCACTGATAGACATCTGAAAGGTCTCATGACTGAGGATTTCTATACAGTAATAAATGATCTTTTCCTAACAACACCTAGCCCCTTCCAGGTCCTGAAAACCTTGACTTCAAAATTCCTTAGGGACTTATGCTGTCCCTAGCCTCCTCCCAACTTGAAAGCATATAATCAGTCATCCATCACAAGCCTAGTACAGCTCTTTCTGCCTGTAGGTCCTGTCCCCATGCTTTAATAAAACCACCTCTTTGCACTGAAGACATCTCAGGAATTCTTTCTTGACTGTTGCTTAAAACCCCAGCATTTCTGCATCACCTTACATTTTACAAATGAAGCTAAAATGCTTCAGAAACCAGGAATCCCAATGAAGGCATCACAGCCAGCGATTTAGGTACCATATTCTTCTCTATTCATGTGTCCTCTTTTGGCCAAAAACTTGGCACACTAAGTTGGGGAAAATAAACGTGGACTGTTATTTCATTGAGGAAATATATGTCATACTGTCAAAATGTTTTTCTTATACTTCCATTGGGGACATACCTTACTTTTCTTCAAAATAGTTATTGCTCTTTTTTTAAAAATTAACATATAATGTATTATTTGTTTCAGGGGTACAGGTAGTTATTTGCTTTTAACTAATATTTTTGTACTATTTCTTTTGACCTCCTTCTGATAGTTCGTATTTCTGTTTTGTTTAGATATAATCTTGGATAGAGTGGCAAATGTATTCTCTCTAATGAAAGGATAGACTGCAAAGTAGAGTAAGCATCATTTCCTTTTACAAATCATTTATGTTTGTTTATTTTTATTTATAACAGTGTATATGCTGCCTACACCATCTTTCTGTTTTAGGTGATAATCATCAAGCCTTGATTATGCATGAGTGAACTATGCTATTTTGGGCATTTTATCAAGGGCTCTCTTTCCCTTCACACCACCCAGTCCTAGTTACTCTTGGCTTGGCCAGAGAATAGCTAAAGGCCAAATATGAAGGATGTTAAAAATTTGAATTCGTAATTGGATATACTTATATTTTTTCAATATTTTTTCACTCTTTTTTAAAAATGTAAGATAATAATTGACATGTTTCAGGTGTACAACATGAAATGATCATATTTATCTTTTTGCATTCCATTATATATGTTGATGTGACTTTTTTTTCAAGATGAATAATATGGTGTTCTTGGGTTAGCAAGGCAGAAAGGAGAATTCCTTCTGATTATAGATGGAAAGAACATCAAGTTTAAACAGGTATTTTGTTCCTACTAACTATGATTTGGGAGCAGTCTTAAGAAGTTCCACACAGGGGCGTCTGGGTGGCCTCTGTCAGTAAAGCAACCTATTTGATCTCAGCTCAGATCTTGATCTCAGGATCCTGAGTTCAAGACCTGCATTGGGCTCCATGCTGGGGATGGAACCTACTTAAAAAAAAAAAAAAAGTTCCACATATTAGTCAGTTGACTGAGTAAACATTGCTTCTACCTTTCCTGTTGATGGGGAGGTGTAGCTGTATGTAAAACTGAATGCCGTCCCCTCCCACAGCCTTCTCCTCACAGAAAGAGGGAGAATAAAAGGTCATCTTGCCTCAGAATAAAAACTTAGTCTCTTTATAATATGATTCTCTGCCCAGATCTCATGCATATATTAATTCAACTATGCTGCCATCCCATTACACTTACAAAACACTAGAGATCTTCCATGGTGGCTAGGATGTATGCATTGTCTATCCAGATGTTTTTACAGGCCATTTTAGATTGATTTTGGGTTATCATACAGTCAACACTCAGGTTTCCTTTGAGTCTTTGTTAAAGTTAACTGAATCATAGAATAACCTTCACATGCAGGTACTTAGTGACTATTAATGATGGTGTTTATCTTATATACAAATGTGAGTCAGGATTGCAAAATGGTTAAGTGCTCAGACTCTGAAGCCAGACAGACTTGGGTTTAAAACCGGCTCTGCTACTTACTACTTGTGTGGCCGCAGTAAACAAGTTTTTCATCTTTCCTTACTTTCTTCATCTGTAAAATGGGATAAAATGATCCTTACCAACATGAAATTATGCATGTTAAGCACTTAGTATGCAGTGCATGACGTTTTGTATATGTTCAATAAATGTTAGCCATTGATAGTTATCATTGCTATTATCATTAGTGTAATTTCTGTAACCCCCTGAATTTGCTAATGTTTTCAGATTTGTTGCACTTTTCTTGAAATTTCTCCTACTCCTGTCTTCCAGACTTATTTCTTTTCAGTTGTGGCATTTCACTTTTTAGGCATTTTATTTTTCCCCAGAGTCCAGAGGTGATCCTCTCTATCTCCTCAAACTTTTCTATTTCCTCTACTGTTTCCAAAGTCTACTGAATAAATGGTGACCAAGTAAGAAAATCTGTTTCTATGCCGGTTAGGACCTGACTACCTGTTCTGTCTTTTGCAAAGGACTGAACTCCAATCTCTAGTTTTTAGAACTCTGGGCAATTTTAAGAAAATGAGGCCTTTCTTTCTTTTCCTCCACAAATTGGACCAGAAGTATATCAAAGCCCATAAAATCCATTGCGTCATCTGATGAAGTCTCTTGCTGGATATAGCTGAAAAGATCTGGATCAGATAGATAAGATCTATCTGTCACTTCCATAGTTCTTCCAAGTACCTTAACTCTGGCTTAGTTTCTTCCTAGTTAATAGGACTGCTCTAAGGATCAGATGCGGTCATTCATACAAAAGGGCTTTCTAAACTGTAAAGCACTGTGTTAGTGTGAGGGATGATTGTTGTATATGAACAAAGGCACCAGCAACCCAAGTGATGTCAGAATGCAACCCTAGGTAATAAAGATGCAATCTCCTCTCTTCCTGCCACTTCATAAGTTTGCAGTAAATTATTTGAGCTAAAAAGGCTAGTGACTAACTTCATGCACGGACTACAAATCCTTTCTTCTTCTCTCATCCCCATATTCTCTCACGGAATGGTGTGCCAGATTCTGAGTCAGTCTTCAGGCCTGGACTTTGGGACACAGCATGGCAGGCAAAGTACTTCATAGGATCTGGGAATGAGGATTAGCAAAGATTTCTTTTGTACCATTTTCCAATCCCCTTCCTGGCAGCTTTTATCCTGTCAGCCCCCACAGATTAAATCACATTTCAAAATTGAGTTCAGTGAGGATGAAGCCAGATGAGGCTTCTGCCAAACTGGGCTGGCGGACCTGAGTAATCAGCAGATAGCGTGTGTGCATGTACGTGTGTGTGTTTCTGGAATATTATAAATTTCTTTCTGTATAATAAGAATAGCAAGCCTAGAATTATGTGTGAGATCATCATCATTATCGTCAACCAAAAACACATAATGCTTGATAAATGCGACCCTCCAAGCTGTTGTGATTATTTTGGGCTGAATTTTGTCCCCTGCCAATTCATTTTAAAGTCCCAACCCCCAAAGCCTTAGAATGTAACTGTATTTGGAGTTTGTTGGAAACCCAACAAAATTAATCACCTTTCCCCACAAACTTGACAAAAATAAAAAATAAAAAAATGTATCCAAAACTTTTTCTCCCCGAATCAGCATTTTCTGAATCTGAAAGCTCTCCTACCCTTAGTCATTTCATCCTTTACCCTCTTTACATAGTTTTATTTGCTTTCTCAAGAGAAGAGTAAAGGGAGATGCTTACTTTTTAACTATGCCTATTTCTGTATAATTGTGCTGTCATGAATGGCTTAAAAGAAACCACACTGAGATAGCTGCGACATAGCTAGATGGTGCTGTTGGCAGAGCAAGTTGATGATGCCTCTGGCTGGAGAAAATCTACAGTCCCAGAATGGGTTTGATTAGTTTTACTTCTGTCTTCCTCCCTTGCCCAAGAGTTTGTCATTCATTGCTGCACTCTGGTCTTTTTAATGGGTAGGTATATTAAGGTGTTTCCCCCATCTTAATCTGTAGATTATCAAGAACCCCTTAAAAAACAGGTGACATTACATACTTTGTTTCTGCCTGCCTAATAGTATTACCTAAACAAGCAGCTCGGGTTGAGTTTTGTTTTGTTTTTAATCTTTTTTTATTCCTTTCATGTAAATATATTTTAGTTTGTCAGAGTTGTCTGCAGATGAATTTGCTCTGGAATGTGTCTCATTAGGAATGATGAGGGAGCCCCAGTTCGAACTTCAAATTAATATTAGCAAAACTTTCTTTCTCATGTGTTAAGAGTTTTGTCAATTTGTTTTCTGTAAGATTTAAGTGAAATTTGTTTTTTTTTTAAGATATTATTTATTTATTTGACAGAGAAATCACAAGTTGGCAGAGAGAGAGGGAAGCAGGCTCCCTGCCGAGCAGAGAGCCCGGCGTGGGGCTCGATCCCAGGACCCTGAGATCATGACCTGAGCCAAAGGCAGAGGCTTTAACCCACTGAGCCAACCAGGCGCCCCTTATATGAAATTTCTTTATCCTTCAGTATGATTTGCATTTTCACTTGTTTACCAGTTGTTCTTCGGGTTCTTTGTCCATTGTCACTTGGGAACTAGTTCTACTTAGCCAAAAGCCAGTATGACTTTTTGGCAATCAAACCAGAGCACCTAAAAATAGTCTTTTTATCCAAATATTTTTTTCACCAAAAGTTTTTCAAAATACAGAAAATCTTAAAAACTAAACATTAAATCCTGCCAAATATAAAAAAAACTTATAAAGTGAACTGGAACACAGTGTTTTGAAAAAGGTAGAAATCAGCCAATGATCTCATTGTATTGAGCTTTTAGTGTTTATATAACTCAGTTTCATTTTATTTCCTTTTGTTGTATGCTTTAAAAATAGTCTTTGTAAATGCTTAAGTCCTGGTGCTTATGTAAATCAGTACAAAATCATATATATTTTTTTTTTAAAGATTTTATTTATTTATTTGACAGACAGAGAACACAAGTAGGCAGAGAGGCAGACAGAGAGAGAGAGAGAGGAAGAAGCAGACTCCGTGCTGAGTAGAGAGCCCAATGCGGGGCTCGATCCCAGGACCCTGAGATCATGACCTGGGCAGAAGGCAGAGGCTTTAACCCACTGAGCCACTCAGGCGCCCACAAAATCATATATCTTTAATTATTTCCCATTCTACTCTGTTAAATATACAGTAGTTGGCCTTGAAAATGTCTGAATTCAGAGTCAGATGTGGGTATTAGCGAGCAGTGGATTGAATCAAAGAGCTAGGGATTCTGGCCTTCACATAACTGGCGCTAGTCTCCAGGTTTCTTGTTTTTTCTAGTGGTAAAATGGAGATCGATGGTACTATTACCTTTCATTATATCTACTGACCTGTAATGGGAAGCAGAATATGTCAGGCTGCTTTGAAATCTCTAAAGGAAAAAGAATAGTGATAGTCCTGGGTTAGCAGTACATAATTCAGCCAAGGACAGAACCACTCATTCTTGCAAGGTCAGACTATTTTCTCCCTTTCAGAAACAAGTCAGGGTTGCTTGGGCCGAAATACTATGTTCCCTTTGACAACATATCGATAGGACAGGCATGTCTAGTTTCCTCCTAAAGCATGGCTCTAGATTTTTTCCAGCTAAGAAATCTTAAACCAAAAGAATTGCAGGGTCCTGTTCTTGACACTTTTGGTCTTTTTAGAAATTCAAATAACTTTGAATGGACAGTGTTCTTGGAATCTCATTGCCTTGTTGGTTCACAGGCCCTGAGCCTGCAGATAAAAGAGAAAGCAAAGCAGCAGAAGGATGTGTATGTGTTTATGTGTGTATAAATTCAACTTTGGTTCATTGGGGATTATCTTACTAATGCCCCCTTTATAAAATTCCCTAGGTTTTCCTGATGCTTAGCAACCTTGGTGATCAAATGATTAGAAAGACATTAGAGAATATGGGTCAGGGACCTGAGTAGTTTAAGATACCACATCTATGGATCTAAGTATCTGATGTGGGTTACTGAGTAAAGAGAAGGATTTGCCTTTGGTATCTAGTTCTTTTGTGTTTTGTGTCCTACCTATATACACCCCACCCGCCCCTCCTCCCTCTGAAATGCTAGGCATCCTGAGTTTAAAGACAGGCTACTTGGATTCATTCTTCCTGGAAGAAAATAAATCTTGTGATTTAAGTAATAGAAAGGTGTTAATGACTTTTTGTATTACCTCTCCTTGAGAGTGTTTATGTTCTAAAGACATTATCTGGGCTGAGAACAGTTGTCTTACTAAAGGAAGGGACATATCTGGAAATAAGATCTCTCTGAGGTGAATAGACATTTTTCAAAGAAGACATACAGATGGCCAACAGACGCATGAAAAGACACTCAGCATCACTAGTCATCAGGAAAATGCAAATCAGAACCACAATGAGCTATCATTTCACACCTGTCAGAATGGCTAAAATAAAAAAGGCAAGAAGGGCACCTGGCTGTCTTAGTCAGTAGAGCATGGGACTCTTAATCTCAGGGACATGAGTTAGGCCCCCACATTGGGCATGGAGCCTCCTTTAAAATAAACAAACAGGGCCGCCTTGGTGGCTCAGTTGGTTAAGTGATTGCCTTCAGCTCAGGTCATGATCCTGGAGTCCCAGGATCGAGTCCCACATTAGGCTCCCTGCTCGGCAGGGAGTCAGCTTCTCCCACTGACCTCTCTCTCTCTCTCTCTCTCTGAAATAAATATAGAAAATCTTAAAAAAAAAAAAAAAACATTTTAAAATAAATAAACAAATAAAATTAAAAAGAAATAAGTGTTGGCAAGGATCTGGAGAAAGAGGAACCCATGTACACTGTTGGTGGGAATGTAAATTGGTGCAACCACTATGGAAAACAGTATGGAGCTTCCTGAAGAAATTTTAAAAATTTAATAATACCATATGACCCAGTGTTTCCACTTCTGGATATTTACCAAAAGAAAATGAAAACACTAATTCATAAAAATCTATGCACTCCTATGTTTATTGCAGGATTATTTGCAATAAGCCAAGATTTGGAAGCAACCTAAGTATCTATAGATAGATGAATAGATAAAGAAGATGACAGATACCTGATATATATACATCAAATATTACTCAACCATAAAAAAGAATGAAATCTTGCCATTTGCCATTTGTGATAATATGGATCAACCTAGAGAGAGTATTACACTAAATTAATTAAGTCAAAGAAGACAAATACTGTGTGACTTCAATATATGTGGAATCTGAAAAAAACAAAGCAGAAACAGACTCATAAATATAGAGAATAAACTGGTGTTTGCTGGGGGGATGGAGATAGGCAAAATAAGTGAAGGGAATTAGGAGGTACAGACTTAAAGCTATAAAGTAAGTCAGTCATGGGATGTAAAGTACTGCATAGGGAATATAGTCAATGATGCTATAATAACATTGTGTGGTGTTTGATGGTGAGCATTTCTTAATGTATATAAATGTCAAATTAAAGTGTTATACACCTGAAACTGTATGTATATTAATGTATATTACTGTATGTCAGCCATACTTCAATTTAAAAATAAATAAATTGGGCAAATAGACCTTTCTGTCTTAAATTGTACTATATGGGTATGATTTTCAAAAGTTGTCATATGAAGGTACAATTAAAGTTCCTCCCAAAAGCTCTAATCTCCTTGTCTATAGAACTTTTTATGGAGCTGCTATGATTTAGTCAGATTAACCAGTTTAAATTTCACTTCATTTTTCCATCTTGTGGAAATAGTTAAAAGATGGACCAAAACAAGGAGGAAGAAGTAAAGTAGCAGAGACCCAGATAATAGGTCTCTGAATGTTTAAGATCTGAAATATAATATTTAATTATTTATTTTAGAAAGAGCACAGCGAGCAGACTCCATGTGGAGCCCGACATGGGGTTTGATCTCATGACACTGAGATTACAACCTGAGCTGAAATCATGAATCTGACACTTAGCCACCTGTGCCACCCAGGCACTCCTGAAATTATATTTTAAAATGTTGTCACTTTATAGAAAACCTGTGTATAGTAAGTTAAAGTTAAGTGGTGCCTTGCATGTAACTTCAGTCCATGGTAAATCTGCAACTTCCTTTATACTCAATGTCTCTTTTCTCCCTTGAGTTGCGAGTTAACTAATGAAAAGTTCATATTTTCTTTCTTTCTTTTTTTTTTTTTTTTAAGATTTTATTTATTTATTTATTTGTCAGAGGGAGCACAAGCAGGCAGAGTGGCAGTCAGAGGCAGGGAGAGAAGCAGGCTCCCCGCTGGACAAGGAGCCCGATGTGGGACTCGATCCCAGGACTCTGGGATCATGACCTGAGCCAAAGTCAGTGGCTTAACCGACTGAGCCACCCAGGCGTCCCCGTATTTTCTTAATATGATAAGAATTAGTGGGAGTTGTCAGGTTGTCCTCACAAAAGTCCTTTGAAATACCTGAATGACAACTCCAGAAAACTCAGTAATTATTGTCCAGTGATGGTTAATGCTTTTATAATACACTGGTAATACTCTGTCCTCTTCTAGGAGATTGTGGGAATATGGATAAGCACTTCCTCTAGAAGCTGCCCTGGCATGGAAAGCACCTGGTATGAGCTGAGGCAGTGTGCCATTTCATTTATTAGAGTGGATTCTTGGTTCTTGAAGACCCTTTCTTAGTCCCATTAGCTTGGTCCCATTGCGTATTATGTATTATGGACACCTTATTGAGTTTTGGTGCTCTGAGTTTCTGGTGTTCTTTTTAGTTGCTCTGTCATTAAATTTCAGTCTTAGCCTCACAAAGAGTCTAATTTTCATCCCCAATAGGATAATTTGCTTTGTGATTTTTTTTTTTTTCCATTTTGAAAATTGTGTTAGCAAGCCCTTTACACAGTAGCTGTAGAACTCGTCAGCTTTTGTATTTGAAATGAGGATTTCCTCAGGACAAAAATGGTCTGAGTAGGGACCATTGTTTGTAATATGTATTGCTAACAATTTTTGTTTAAAAAAAAAAAGGATTATAGGGGCGCCTGGGTGGCCCAGTGAATTAATCATCTGACTCTTGATTTTAGCTCAGACCATGATTTCAGGGTCCTGCGTCACGCTCTGTGCTCAGCTCAGAGTCTGCTTGTCCCTCTCCCTCTGCTTCTCCCACCATGCTTTCTCATTCCTTCTCTCTCTCTCTCAAATAAATAATAAACAAAATCTTTTTAAATTTTGTAAAAATTAAAAATAAAAAATTATAAACTACAAGCTTTAAAAAGAGATTATAAATCACAAATTTTCTTTTTTGAAGTATTGTTTTAAGGTGTAGCGTAAACTATCCATTACTTTAGATATAGGGTATAAGAGCAGGTTGTAGAGATGAGCCCATGTTTCTGAAATCAAGATCTTTGATGCAAATGCTTAATGAAATATGATCTTCCACGGTTGTTGTTGCTGCTGTTGTTGCTGTTGTTGTTATTCTTCCTTAATATCAAAGTGCTGCTGTACAGAATTTCAATACAATGATAGTAGAAGAAAACCAGATATTGGTTTCGGATAATAAGCACTTGGAGGTCAGCCTTCTTATCAATTTAGGCATGATGAAAATCCTCGCTCTGCTAATCTTTGGAGTTTGTGTTCAGTGATATGTACTTCCGCATTCTGAAGAGACTCATCTTTATGTTTATACTGAAAACAGTGATTGAGGCCAGAAAGTAAAGTAGGAAGTGAAGAAACAATACCTGCACATAATATGTATGGGAAATATCAGAGGAGAGGGAATTGGGGTTTGGGGAATAAATACCCTGACCTCTTTCCTCTTGCTAGAACCCAGCTATAAGAATAAGGAAGTGACATGGTCTTAGAGATCAGCCCCATAGGACATGACACAAGGCAAAGAAGGGTAGAGAAATGGATAAGAATGAGAAGTGGAGAATAGTCACAGTTTTTACAGAACTATAAAATATTAGTTTTGGATAAATGGTTCCCTAAGAAGGAACGTGAAAGATCGTTTGCTACAAAAAAGCTCTATCAGGGTGTCCTAAAAGAATTGGGAGACAAATCAATATAATTCTAAAAAAGCCACATGAATTATGGGTATCTTCGTTATAGATATCTATATTAACAATTATTATATAATTGCTCTTAAAGAAGCCATTGCCAATTTTGACTTTTGCTACATATTCTTTTTCTCTGTCAGGTTGTTAAACATAGAAGACAGAGTGACAGAGGAGCAGGTCAGAGATTAACTTAAGTTTATAAAAGGACAGCCTAAATAGAAGGATAGGCTTCATGGCTAAAGTTTAGGCTTAGCCAAGATTCCCTTTGTGTTAATAAACGTAACCAAAAGAAAAATTGGGGGAGTAAGCCATATATATGGTTTCTGGCTAGCGGTATGTGGCCTTCTTGAATCAGTCTTGGTTAGGAGATCCTAGGTCACCTTTTCCTACTCTCACCTTCTGTCACCTAACTTTAGTATTTTTTAAAGAAATTGCAACATGTAGAACTTGCCAAAGTTGTGTTATAATACTAAATGCAACCAGTTAATTGAGGAATAAAGCTTTGTGGCAGTTTTGCATGGGAAATAATAATAATATAGAAAGTTGGATATAGGACTTCTATTTTTTTTTTAATTTTTATTATTTTTTAAGTTTAAAAACAAAACTCTTTATTTTAATTAGACTTTACACTCAATGCAGGACTTAAGCTCACAACTGAGATTAAGAGTCACATGCTCGGGGCACCTGGGTGGCTCAGTAGGTTAAAGCCTCTGCCTTCGACTCAGGTCATGATCCCAGGGTCCTGGGATCGAACCCCACATCGGGCTCTCTGCTCAGCAGGGAGCCTGTTTCCCCCTCTCTCTCTGCCTGCCTCTCTGCCTACTTGTGACCTCTCTCTCTCTCTGTCAAATAAATAAAAAATATCTTAAAAAAGTCACATGCTCTACCAACTGTGCCAGCCAGGCACCACTCTATTTTTTTTGATAAATATTATTCTAAATGGTTCCACTCAGGTAGTTGATAAGTCATCGTTCTTTTTATTTTATTTAGCATTTTGTGACTAGTATCGTTTTGCCAAAGAATTTCTTGGCATGATTATGGGCCTAGATATCAAAATCATTAAAGTAGACATTATACACAAGGAAGTTTTAGCATGTAGATGGAGAAAACCAAACGCTTGCTGAATGGCAGCCTTCAATTATTATATAAACTAATAATTAGTTATATTCTCTGACCCTGCTAGGAAATGAGTTTAAGCTAAAGTACTAAAGATCTAGGTTTGGCAAGTAAGAGTTTCCTGAAGAAGGGCGCTTGGGTGGCTCAGTGGGTTAAGCCTCTACCTTCCTCCTAAGTCATGATCTCAGGGTTTTGGGATTGAGCCCTGCATAGGGTTCTCTGCTCAGCAGGGAGCCTGCTTCCCTCTCTCTCTCTGTCTGCCTACTTGTGATCTCTCTGTCAAATAAATAAGTAAAATATTAAAGAAAAAAAAAAGTTTCCTGAAGAATATTAGAGTGGTTACCTGGGGAAGAAGTTTCTTAGGAACCTGTGAGATATCTTTCTCTGAAGTCATTAAGGGTAGCTTTGGTTTTTCTTTTGGTTTGGAGATGGTGGCCTCTGAGAGCTCTTAGGATTTTATAACCTTTTTGGCTTTTGCACTTGGAGAGAATATTTTAATATTTTACCTTTGCTTTCTTTTCTAATTTGGAATAGTTATTTATTTGTTTATTTATTTATTTTTTAAAGATTTTATTTATTTATTTGACAGAGAGATCACAAGCAGGCAGAGAGGCAGAGAGAGAGGAGGAAGCAGGCTCCCCTAGAGAGCAGAGAGCCCGATGCGGGGCTCGATCCCAGGACTCTGAGATCATGACCTGAGCCGAAGGCAGCGGCTTAACCCACTGAGCCACCCAGGCGCCCCTGGAATAGTTATTTAAACCCCGAGTTTAATACACTGCTCTACATATTCTTAATGATGTGCTTGCTTATTTATCTGCTAACTGATTTGATTCCACCACATGCTGTATCTACACTCTGTTAAAAAGCAGAGATTCGGGGTGCCTGGGTGGCTCAGTGGGTTAAAGCCTCTGCCTTCAGCTCAGGTCACGCTCCCAAGATCCTGGGATCGAGCCCCACATCGGGCTCTCTGCTCAGCGGGGAGCCTGCTTTCCCCTCTCTCTCTGCCTGCCTCTCTGTCTACTTGTGATCTCTGTCTGTCAAGTAAATAAAATCTTAAAAAAAAAATTATTAAAAAAAAAAAAAAAAAAAAAGCAGATTCAGGGCACCTGGGTGGCTCCCTGCGGCTCAGGTCTGGATTCCAGATTCCTGGGATTGAGCTCCCACATCGCATCTGGTTCTCTGCTCAGCAGGGAGCCTGCTTCTCCTTCTCCCTCCTTCTGCCTGCCACTCACCCTGCTTATGCTCCCTCTTGCTCACTCTCTCTCTCTCTCTGTGTGTCAAAAAAATAAAATCTTAAAAAAAAAAACCAAAACAGGTTCTAACTCTTGGCTCAGATACTTAAATCCAGGAGTTTAGTCTTGTCATTTCTTGTTATTATAACCAGTTGGGCCCAGACCCAGGTGGATGGTTTGGGGGGAAAAAAACCCCAGATGTTTCAGGAGTGCATGGCTGGCTCAGTTGGAAGAGCGTGTGACTCTTGATCGTGGAGTCATGAGTTCAAGCTTCCTCTTGGGTGTAGAAATTACTTTTAAAAAAATAAAACCTTAAAAAAAATCAGATGTTTCAAATTGTTCTTATACTTTATCTCTGGCTTGATAAGCATCATCTGCATTCCTACAGATATCTTTAAGTGCATTAGATGTATTTTCTGTAGTGTTCCCCAGCCAAATGCAAAAATTTGAATAGAGCCCCATGTGTTAAGCCCCAGTTTAAAGACTCTTGAATACCTGATAAAATATTTTGACAGCATAACTAGGTAAAGCTAGGCCTTTTTAATAGCTTCAAATAAGCTGTTTCTTCAAGAGTCATAAATGGTTACATGTGTCTTTCTAACACTGTTAATGTGCATTGTTTCAAGGGGAGAGAGGTGAAGGTTGGGAGTGGATGGAATATTTAACTCTGGACTCTGTTTTTCTAGCCTACTAGTCTCTCTGATAGTTGATTTCCCTTAAAAATAAACAGCTTCGGGGCGCCTGGGTGGCTCAGTGGGTTAAAGCCTCTGCCTTCGGCTCAGGTCATGATCCCAGGGTTCTGGGATCGAGCCCCACATCGGGCTCTCTGCTTACCAGGGAGCCTGCTTCCTCCTCTCTCTCTCTCTGCCTGCCTCTCTGTCTACTTGTGATCTCTGTCTGCCAAATAAATAAATAAAATCTTTAAAAAAAAATAAAAATAAACAGCTTCAGGGGTACCTGGGTGGCACAGTCAGTGAAGCATTCAACTCTTGGTTTCACCTCAGGTAATGAACTTAGGGTCATAAGATTGAGCCCCATGTCAGGCTCTGTGCTCAGTGCAGAGTCTGCCTAGGACTCTCTCTCTCCCTATGCACCCCCCCCCCGACTCTCTCTCAAATAAATATTTAAAAATAAATAAATAAAAAGTTTCACTGATACTTAGAGGTCTGAGCAAAGATAATTTGAGTACTGAAATCTGTAAAAAGTAATGACCCCTAGTCAGAAAAGATCCTGGCTTTTTTTTTTTTTTTTTAAGATTTTATTTATTTGTTTGACAGAGAGATCACAAGCAGGCAGAGAGAGAGAGAGGGAAGCAGGCTCCCCTATGAGCAGAGAGCCTGATGCGGGACTCGATCTCAGGACCCTGAGATCATGACCTAAGCCGAAGGCAGAGGCTTTAACCCACTGAGCCACCCAGGTGCCCCAAGATCCTGGCTTTTATTAATAAACTCTGCTCAGGTATTCCTATCTCTGTGATCAAAGTCCTTGATAATCTTTTCCATATAAATGGAAAACTAGGTGATTTGTTACTGTTACTGACTTTCACTGAGGTAAAACATGGTTTGCATATTTTCTGCCAATTTCCCAAATATATATGTTAGACTGGTAATTATTGTTTTCTCTAGATCATTGTTTCAAAGGGTAAATGTTCAAAAATGTTTTAAAGTTAGGATAAACTGAATAAAGAATACTGAGGCTTTCTAATCTGAGACCTGTTCTTAATTTAGCTAACTGAATTATCTGATTTGCCATAAATTTGTTCTTGTTTCTTAAAGGAGGTGATCGCTCCTGTAGCTCGTCGACACAAGGACTATCTTTCTTTTCTTTAAATTGGTTTTTGCTTCAACTAAGTGAAAACCTGGCAGTTTCTTTCTTACTTTTCTTTTCTTTTTTAAATTTGGCAGTTTCTAAGTTCACATATTATACCCCTCTCCTATCCAAATACATGCTTGAGGAAAATGTTCTCTGTAGTCAGGGAAAGCCTTTTCTATTCTTTGGCAAGTTTTCATCTGAGAGGCCCTTCCTTTCTTCGCTCTGCACTTGTGTCTCCTGTGGTATGTTCAGTGCCATCAGTAAACACTCAGCATAGCAACTTAGCAACAGCAAGCGTACTTTTCCAAAATCTCCTAAAAGTTTTTCCAGCTAATGACAGAGTAACTTGGTCCCACTGAAAAGGCTTATTGGTCTTCCTTCTACCTGCCACTTTGGGGATAGGGATCGGAAATATCATGTATTTAGAGAGGAAAATGTATATAAAAGAGCATTGAATCTGGTGGTGGCTCTGCCATCAACAGAGGGACAGTAGGCATGGCATTTACAATGCCTGGGGCCTTAATTTCATTATCTAAAAAACAAGGTAGTTGAATTATATGATCTCCGAGAATTCATACTGCTTTAAAATACATGATTATTGTTCTTAAGAATCTTGAATATAATCAATCTTGGATGCATATAGTTTGCCTTTGTCACTTGTTCATTGTACATGAAATTTCTGTCACCACACTTCAAAGGCCTTTTTCTTTGATATCCACCTAATCTAGCATTGATTGATCCTAACAGTGTTTGAAGGGAATGTGTCTGATGGAAATCTTGGAGAGTTGGCTTGCAGCAAGTGGAAAGGCCTCAGAAGTGTTTGATGCTATTTCAAGATCTGGTTATCTTTCAGTTATTTGGTTGATGTTTCCCAAGCAACTTGGTCACAACTTGTTAAAATTTCTAGTATAACCACTAAATCCAGGGTAGCTCAATTGCCAGGCTAACACAGACCCAGTCCAAATCTTCCTTCCATTGTTAGGGTGCTACAGAGACAGTATGGACTTTGGAGTCAGCCGGAGCTGGGAGTTCACAGTATGACTCTGCCTTTTTCTGATTTTGTGATACAGGTTCATCTCTCTGTGCCTTAGTGTCATCATCTATATAATAGCAATACTTAAGTACCTACCTTAAAAATTGTTATGGAATCAAATGTGATGACCGACAAAAAGAGTTTCTTACATGCCTCATTGTGAGAACACCTGACATTTGTATACTTCTTTACCATTTATGAAACACTTCATCAAAGTAGTTTTATTTAGGGAACGAAATGTGTGATTTTCTTTGCTGGCTAATATATCATTTAGATATTGAGGCCTGAGTCAGACTTGCTAGGTAGGGGTCCCTGAACCTTTGGAACTGGGTCAGGCCAGGTCCAGAGCCTTGGCTATTTTGCGGGTCTCTCATAAAAACATTCTTTAATGTTTTCCAGGAATCCGAATTTCTATGTTTGGAATTTGATGAAGTCAAGGTCAATCAACTCCTAAAGAAGCTCTCAGAGGTGGAAGAAAGTATCAGCACACTGATGCAGCCAGCCTAGCTGAAGATGGAGTTGTTGAAGCAAAGGTGTTCATGATCTCTTCCTAGTGACCTGGGTTTTGTTGTTGTTGTTTTGTTGTTTTTTTTAAAAATCTTTTCCCCCATTAGTATTAAATCCTCAAATTCAAATCTTATCTGTCTTTGCTTTCTGGCATTTCTTTCTCTTTCCCTTTCATTCACTCATACTTGCAGAGGTTCTAATACTTCAGCATGCAGAGATGCTCATAAAAGCATTTTGTTTCATTTTAAGATTTATTTTTAAGTAATCTCTATACCCAGTGTGGGGCTCGAACTCACAACCCTAAGATCAAGAGTCACATGCTCCACTGACTGAGCCAGCCAGCTGCCCCATCATAAAGGCATTTTAAAAATAAGGCTTCTGTGGCTGGGTGATGGACATTGGGGACGGTATGTGCTATGGTGAGCACTGTGAATTGTGTAAGACTAATGAATCACAGACCTGTACTCCTGAAACAAATAATACATTATATGTTAATTTAAAAAAAGAACTGATAAAACCCAATACCTCAAAACCCCAAATAATCCAATTAAAAATGGGCAGAAGACATGAACAGGCATTTCTCCAAAGAAAACATCCAGATGATCAACAGACATGTGAAAAGATGCTCAACATCATTCACCATCAGAGAAATACAAATCAAAACTACAATGAGATAATCACCTCAAACCTGTAGAATGACTAAAGTCAAAAACACAAGAAGCAATAAGTATGGGCAAGGATGTGGAGAAAAAAGAACCCTTGTGCACTGTTGTTGGGAATGCAAACTGGCACATCCACTGTGAAAAACAGTATGGATGTTCCTCAAAAAAATAAAAATAGAATTACTATATGATCCAGTAATTCCACTATTGGATATTTACCCTAAGAAAATGAAAAAAACTAATTTCAAAAGATATATGTACCCCTATGTTTATAGCAGCATTATTTACAACAGTCAAGATATGGAAGCAGCTTAAATGTTCATCAGTACCTGAATGGATAAAGAAGATGTGCGTGTGTGTGTGTGTGTGTGTGTGTGTGCGCGTGCGCATGCCTGTGTCTGATATTACTCAGCCAGAAAAAAGAAGGAAATCTTGGCCGTTTGAAACAACATATTTGGAGAATATGAGAATATAGAGTATAATGGTGAAATAAGTCAGAGAAAAACAAATAGCATATGATTTCACTCATGTGGAATTTAAGAAACAAAACAAAGAAAAAAGACAAACCAAAAAAACAGACTCTTACCTATATGGAGAGCAAACTGGTTGTTACTAGAGAGGAGGTGAGTGGGAAGATGGGTGAAACAGGTGAAGGGGATTAAGAGTACATGTATGGGGGGCGCCTGGGTGGCTCAGTGGATTAAAGCCTCTGCCTTCGGCTCAGGTCATGATCCCAGGGTCCTGGGATCCAGCCCCGCATCGGGCTCTCTGCTCAGCAAGGAGCCCGCTTCTCCCTCTCTCTCTACCTGCCTCTCTGCCTACTTGTGATCGCTCTCTGTCAAGTAAATAAATAAAATCTTTAAAAAAAAAAAAAAGAGTACACTTATGATGAGCCCTGAGTAATGTAGAGAATTGTTGAATCACTAATTATACACCTGAAACTAATTCAACACTGTATGTTAACTATACCAGAATTAAAATTTTTAAAAATTAAAAATGAACAAAATTAAAACCTCTGAGAATTGGGTAAATGAAAGAACTTTTAAGACTAGGGATGTTCAGTTTTAAAATTTTTTATATTGGCTATATAATTGCCACCATTATGCCTTCTTCCCCTCAAAATTTTATCAAATCTTTAATAAAGTCTTTTTTACTGATAAAAAAATAAAAAATAAAATAAAAAGAAGGCTTCCAGGACTGTATCTTTAGAGACTTGAATTCGGTAGGACTTTAGAAACCCTTGCTATGGTGGTTTGTTCCTGGAATAGGAAGTTTAGGAATTTATACATGGTAAATCATAGAAGAATTAGAAAAGGGGGGGAGAAAACATTTTTTTTCATGCAAATACAAGGCTGACCAAAAGCCATGTGTCTTGATCTGAGGCTTAGAGGAGCCTGCCTAACCTAGAAAAGGTTTACTGATCCTGGTAAAACCTGCGATACTCCTGGAACTGATTCAGGCATTTGAATTCATTCTCACTGAATCTGGGGGGTCTGGTTTGATCTGAACCACTGAGAAGCTTGAGCTTTTCTGGAGCCTAGAACTGAATGGTCCTTATCACAAAGAGACTCCCTTCACTTACCTCAAGTCAGGTTTGTATGAAAGGAAAAATGTCTGTTGGGCTGATGTGAGGTTCTTTACATCAGAAAGTTTTACTTGGTTCATCAAATAAAACCTCTTCCAAGAAAACTAATGTGGGGACACCTGATTGGCTCAGTCAGTAGAACATGTGACTTTTGATCTTGGGGTTGTGGGTATAGAAATTACTTAAAAATTTTGAAAAATTAAAAGAAAACCAGTATAAAAACTAGGTCCTCAGAGAGAAGTTATACCAAACCCCAAGAATGTTCTATAAGGAGGAAGCTGTCAACTAGTATATGGAGGCCATGGCTGCTATTTAACAGGTTTTATCATCTGATACTGATAACATTTAGAAACTCCAGGTGCCTTTGAGACATAATGTGTTCCAAAAATGTAGTTCCCTTGGTTAGTGGTTACACCATATGTCAGTTCTAATGAGTTTATTCTAGGGCAGGAATAAGTTCTCTTCTGTTAAACATTTCCTCCTAAATCAGTTTGCAGACATTTTAGGAACTCTTCCAACACCCAAGCTGAAAATACTGGCTTCCTCTCAGATTAAAACCATCCCAGCAGTTAGCAAACAATGACCAGAAGGTCTTAAATGTAGCCCCTGTGGACCCTTGAGAAAACATCTTGAAACAGTATGGTAAATAGATTCAGAGGAGGCGTGTAGTTTGGCTTAAAAACTATTAAAACTTGCTTTCTGTTTCCAGGGCTACTGTCATATGATCCAGGAGAATTTAGATAATGTCTTCTGCTATAAAATGGAGGAAGAGTATCCCATCATGTAATGGGGGATTCCAGATGTCATTGGAAGGAAGAACTGTAGCTACCACATTAGTATTGACTCACCTATCCAGTGAAGGTCTGTGAAAGCCTAAAAGAAAAATCCATGGACTCACAGGGAGAGGAAATCATTGTTGTGGTTTGAAGCTCTGTTGAGGTTATCCTATAAAATTAATAGCCACAGAAGTGGATATAGGCTTTTTATTATACCCCTCAAACCCTAGGTCATTGAAAAATCTGTTAATGTATACTGAGTTTTTCATAATAATAAGAGTAAAAAAAACTGGTTGCTGAAGGTGGTCCCACATTTAACAGTAAACACTTTGGAATACAAGTGATTTTAGAAAGGGTGTGTTTGTGTGTGTGTGTGTGTGTGTGTGTGTGTGTGTGTGTGTGTGTGTGTTATATTTAGCGGTAATTTTTAAAATAATCTGATTACCAAAGGAATATATGTTTATTATAGTCTTTTGTGAGAATACACACCCACACTAAGGACAGTTAAATGACCTATTGGCCTGACCTACGGAGATAACAGAAAGAAGGCTGGAACTAGGTGAAGTGTTTTCCTTGAATAAATCTGGAAGTAGAACACATGGTTTTAAAGACTTTGACAAATATTACCGAATTGTTCTCCAGAAACATGATATCAGTTTGTATAACCTCTAAGAAAGCATGAAAATAAATCACTCCCTTTCTTGCCTAATTGGATGTTATCTGCTTTTTGGTTTGTTTTATTTTGTTTTAATTTGGGGGGACTAACTTGTTTTTGTAAATTTTTGCAAGGGATGCTTTACTTAAACCAGGAATTCTCCCTGAGAATAGGGCAAGTGTGGAGAAAGGACCAGAGATGAAGAAAACTAGCATAAGGGTCCCAGCAGATGCCACTTGATTTCCTACCTCGGTAATCCTAGGTTAAAATCACTTTGAGTTCAAGAAATGTGGGGCAAAATTAAAATAGGCTTTATCCTGAATTAGTCTTTGTCCCTACTTGAGCAATAAGCACTCTAACTTCAGTCTGTTTAGAAACAGTCCAAACAAGCCAAAATTTGCTCTTAGAATAGAGTCAGAAAGAAACTTAAGCCTTCAGTAGTTTCAGGTTGATAGGAGCAAAGGATTTTCCTTAATCTCAGGCCTGAGATTGGAAGCTCTGGTTTCTTTTGGCTTCATCAGGGAAGGCTTAAATTTTACCATTATAGCCCCCCCCCCCCCGCCGTTTCCTTTACTTAACCTCCCTTCCTCATGTGTTATTGTTTTTTTATCCCCTTTATTTATTTCACTCATCCTGTCCACCCACCTCCCTCTGGCAACCACCAGTTTGTTTTCCATATTCAAGAGTCTGTTTGTCTTTTTTCCTTGTTGATTTGTTTTGTTTCTTTAATTCCGCATATGAATGAAATCATATGATATTTTTCTTTCCCTGTCTGACTTATTTCACTTAGCATTATATTCTCTAGATCCATTCATGTTGCTGCACATGTCAAGATTTCATTCTCTTTGATGGCTGAATAATATTCCTGTGTGTGTGTTTGTGTGTGTGTGTGTGTGTGTGCACGCCACATCTTCTTTATCCATTCATCTATGGATGGACACTTGGGTTTCTTCCATATCTTGGCTATTGCAAATAATGCTGCAGTAAACAAAGGGGTGCATTTATCTTTTTGAATTAATATTTTCTTTTTCTTTGGGAAAATATCTAGTAGTGGAATTATTAGATCATATGTTAATTCTATTTTTAATTTTCTGAGGAACCTCCATACTGTTTTCCATAGTGGTTGCCCCATTTGGCATTCTCACTGAAAGTACAGTTTTCCCTTTTCTCCGTATTGTTGCTAGCATTTGTTATTTCTTGTCTTTTTGATTTTAGCCACTCAGACAAATGTGAGGTGATATCTCATTGTGGTTTGGGTTTGCATTTCCCTGATGATTAATAATGCTGAGCACCTTTTCACATATCTGTTGGCCATTTGTATGACTTTTTGGGAAAAAATGTCTATTCAGGTCCTCTGCCCATTTTAATTGTGTTATTTGGGGGTTTTGTCTTCTTTAATGATTCAAAAGGAACTACCACACTTAAAAATTTCATTTGACTGAAGTCTCTCCCAAATGCAAGAAGGTGGTGAAAAGCAAAGGATAACATTGAGTATCTGAAATCTTTAATAGCTGACATGGTGTCAAGCTATTGGTTACTGAAATTCTTTTTTTAGACCTGAGTGAAATTTTGGAAAACAGAATATGAATGGAAATTCAAGGAAATTAAATGTTAAACAGATGTTAGAAAATAATATTTTCTTGAGTACACAATAAATAATCTAAATTAGTGAAGGGACAAGGGTAAGAAGGAAGCCTTCTAAAGTCAGCTCAAAAATGATTGGATATTTTCCTAAAAGAACAGGATGCTGGAAGGGATAGGCCTTAGTAGGACAATTGCCACCTTATAATTTTAGCTATCCCAACTTTCCAGCCAATTTTTTCAGTATTTTATGTGATGATTTAACTAGCAGAAGGGAAAAGTCAAGCAGAACATAAGTAGTTTGCACTTACCTCTAGCTGTAAAGTATATAGTTTTTTACCTCAAAATTTGAGAAATAGCAATTTTTTAATCTAAGTTCAGTCAGATCTCAGTTCTCCCTTACCTGGGGATGGTCATGATTGTCATAGCATCATGACTGAATACAACACTGAAGTAACCTTTATTATAAAGGAACCTGCCTAGACCTGCTTTCTAGTGCAAACTAACATATCTTGCAGGTTTAGTACATATATTATCAGAATAAAATACTAAACCTATATGTGAGCACATAGCAAAATATGAGTATTTATATCATTTACTCACCAAGGACTATAATTGGGCTTTTTTTCTCTTTTATCTATCTACTGTTGGCTAGTTTTCTTTTCTTTTTAAGTAGGCTTCAATGCCCAAAATGGGGCTTGAATTCACAACTGAGATCAAGAGTTGCATGCTCTACTGCCTGAACCAGCCAGGTGCCCCTTGGCTAGATTTCTGTTTCAAATTCTGTTTCTTCAGAGGAGGCAGACACGGAAGAAAAAGAAAGTGGGGAAATATGGATTGCACAAGTGCAATAAGTATTAAACTATTAATTGAAAAGAAATTTAGGCTGAAAAATGAAAATAGTTAAAATCCTTAATACTGTTATTATACTGTTTTTACATTCAAGAAATAAAAATAAATTGGAGGGTTTATGAGTCATAAATAATGGCTGCTTTTAGAATCATGGCTAAGATTTGGCACTGGTCTCAAGATGACTGGGAAGCTTTTTGTAGAAACCCTTTTTGCCATCTTTAAAAAGGGGGGAAATATTGGACAGATGGGCAGAGAACTTACATAAGGCCATATGACCTTACATAAGGTCAAGAAGAGACCTCAAGGCAGTATCTTCCATTTCCATATTCTATCTGCCAAACCCTCCAAAAGAATATATGCTTGAAAAAAATACCTGTGTCCTTGCTCATTGTGTTCACATAATGACCGTTCCTATAGTGATGGCTTTTGTATGCAGATGTGACCTAGGAGATGTAAGGTCCTATGTCATTTGCAACCTGCATCCATGTTAGACCTGCCTCTGTGCTGAGGCTGCTGAGGCTCTTTGTAGAACCTAATGATGTTTCTGATGACCTTGGCCACCCTGTCCATTCAGTGCCGCTCATTTTTGGAAGCAGTGTGCAAGACAAGTCTATTACCACATGGGGCTTCCTGGCTGTCCTCAGTACCTAGGTAGGCAGCAGATTGTCTTTATCCTCCCTGGACAGCCATGATCCAAGCTTACTAAATATAACAACTCTTGGCCATTCCTTCATTGTAACAATGTCTGTAGTGAATTTTGTAGCAGCTGCTTCCTCACTATTATGGTTTTCTCAACATGGTCTACCCATGGTGCATAGAACAGAGATCAAAAAAAATTTTTTTAACATTTTAATTTAAAAGTAATACATGCTCATTAGAGGCACTGGGGTGCTCAGTCAATCATCCGACTCTTGATTTTGGCTGAAGGCATGATCTCAGGGTCATGAGATTGAGCCCTGTGTCAGGTTCTGTGCTGGGCATAGAGTCTGCTTAGGATTCTTTCTCTCCCTGTCCCTCTGCCCCTCTCTTGCTCTCTCTCTCTCTAAAAAATATTATGCTCATTAAAAAAATTACTCAAATTTTTAAATTTTTTCATAATTTAATTTTTAAATCAGTACAAAACTTGAGCAAAACGTGATTGTCCCTTGCTTTCTGCTTTAAAAGAAATACCTCTCTTCTGGGGTGCCTGGCTGGCTCAGTCAGTAGAGCATGCAACTCTTGGCCTCAGGGTTATAAGTTTGAGTCCCATGTTGGGTGTAGAGATTACTTAAAAAATCTTTGGGAAAAAAATGAAGGTAAAAAAATCTCTTTCCCTAGAAGTAGTTGTTATAACAGTTTGGTCTGTTTCCTTCCAGATATTCTCCATGCACAAAAAAATATTTTACTAGTTACACTTCGAAAGCATCATTTTAGAAACATCGATCACAGCTGAAAGATACAACAAAAACAAAAAATACACTACAGGGAAAAAGTAGAGATTAAATGATACAGAAGAATGGATCAGTCATCTGGAAGAAGGGTAATGGAAATCTCCCAAGCTGAACTGCAAAAAGAAACAAGAATTTTTAAAAATAAGGATAAGTTTAAGGGACTTCTGGAACAGCAAGCATACTAACATTTGAATCATAGGGTCTCAGAGGGAAAAGAGAGAGAAGTAGGCAGAAAACGTACTTGGAGAAATAATAGCTGAAAACATTTCTGACCTGGAAAAGGAAACAGACAACCAGGTTCAGGAGGCAAAGAGAGTTCCAAACAAGATGAACCCAAAGAGATCCACACCAAAATACATCATAATTAAAATTCAAAAATAGAAGGAATAACAGAAAAACAATTGGTTACATATAACCAATTGTCCATAAGTCTATAAGCTGATTTTTCAGCAGGAACCTTGTAACCAGAAGGAAATGGCACAATATATTCAAAGTACTGAAAGGAAAAAACTTAAAACCAAGAATACCTGGCAAGGTTGAGTATTCAACCTTGTATTCCCCTTCGTATTGAAGGGAAGATACAGAGTTTCCCAGACAAGCAAAAGCTGAAGGAGTTTGCTACCACTAAACTGGCTTTATAAGAAATACTAAAGGGAGTTCTTTAAGAAGAAAAGAAAAGGCTGTAAATAGAAATAAATATATATTTTTTAAAAATCTCACTTGTAAAAGCAAACATATAGTCGAGATAGTGGACCAACCATTCATAAAACTAGTATGAAAGTTAAAAGAGTAGTGAAACCAACTATATCTACAATAATGAGTTAAGGGACACACAGAATGAAAAGATGGAAAGAATGATGTCAGAACATAAAGTGGAGCTACAGTGTAGTGCTTTTAGAATGCGTTTGAATTTAGGTGACCACCAACTGAAAATGGACGGCTGTATATAATGTTGTTCTTTGTGAACTTCATGATTACCACAAGACAAAAACCTCTAAGAGGCAGGCCAAAAATAAAGAGGAATCCAGACGTAACACTAAAGATAAAGTCATTAAATCACAAGGGAAGCATGCAAAAGAATATGAAAGGATCAGAGAAGAACTATAAGAACAACTAGAAAACAATCAACAAAATGACAATATATACATACCTATCAGTAATTACTTTAAATAGAAATGGACTAAATGCTTAAATTAAAAGGCAAAGCATGGCTGAATGGATAAAATACAAGACTCATCTATATGCTGCCTATATAAGAGACTCAGTTCTAAAGACACACAAAAGGTGAAAATGAAGGGATCAGAAAAGATACTCCATGCAAATGGAAATGAAAGTTGGGGTATCAATACTTTTATCAAATAGACTTTAAAACAAAGCCTATAACGAGATAAAGAAGGGCATTGCATAGAAATAAAGGGCTCAATCCATCAAGATGAAACTCTTGCAAATATTTCTGCACTCAGTGAAGGAACGCCTAAATATATAAAAAATATTAACAGACAAAAAGGGAAAAATTGACAGGAATACAATAATAGTAGGGACTTTAACTCTCCACATACATCAGCAGGTAGATCATCCAGACAGAATTGCGAAGGATAAAGAGAATATCTTTGGATCGGGAGGTGGAATGGAAACACATTTCCAGGAATGCGTGGGTCACACCTCTTCATAGAAATGGTCTTTCTTTTTTCTTGGTGGGTGTTTACAAACCTGGATCGTACCTGGCTCATTATCTGGGGCTCAGGTTCTTGGTGATGAGCTGTTAGAAACGGAGAGCTGAGAAAAGGGAGATGAATGCAGTTGTGTTCCCATGGAAGACAAACAAAGCTAAACATAGCCCAAGCAAGAGAACCTATGACTGCTAACAGACATGGGACTGTGCAAGTGAACAAACCCCAAAGCTCACTCCCTCCTTGGGGAGCTGAGGCCAGAAGCAGTTTCTGTAGCATCCCTAGCAGAGCTGTGGACCCGTTCTGACTTGGAAGGGAGATGAGGTCTGTTGTTCTTTCAAGGGTTGCTTATCTTCCTTCTGAAGAGAACCCCTGGGGCCTAGATTCTAGAAAAGGAAGGGGAATTGAGAAGAAGGTTCTTGGGGAGGGAAAATTTTACTCCACTGTTGAAGATTCTTTTGGCTGGTCTAAGAATTAAATTGTCATATTAGCAGAAGAAAATAAAATTTAATTATGTATGTATGGGGATTCAATAAGAATAGGAGGCCCACAGGTAGTCAGACAATTGAGGTTTATATTGTCATTCTCAATGAATGAGAACAGGATGGGGTCTGGGATTTCAAAGGGAAGGAAGACAATTCACAGGAAGATGAAAAAGAGTAAATATGCTTGGTAAACAAATGTTTGCTAGGCCATACAGAAACAGTGGGACACAGGAATTTTAACAGACTACCAAGTTCCTCCTGCTCCACCACCCCTAGTTTATGTTATGCTGTGGTTATCTCTGGTGATAGCTCCCTTCCTGGAGGAGGTCCTCCATCTAAATTGTTCTCGGCAGTGAGAGGAAAGTCGAAGATTATTCATGAGCCTTCTGTTTCTTAAAAACCCACATTTTCCTTCCCTACAGTACTGCCTTTAAAACTTGTCCAATGTGTATATATACCACATCTTCTTTATCCATTCGTCTGTTGATGGACATCTAGGTTCTTTCCATAGTTTGGCTATTGTAGACATTGCTGCTATAAACATTCGGGTGCATGTGCCCCTTCGGATCACTACGTTTGTATCTTTAGGGTAAATACCCAGCAGTGCAATTGCTGGGTCATAGGGTAGTTCTATTTTCAACATTTTGAGGAACCTCCATGCTGTTTTCCAGAGTGGTTGCACCAGCTTGCATTCCCACCAACAGTGTAGGAGGGTTCCCCTTTCTCCGCATCCTCTCCAGCATCTGTCATTTCCTGACTTGTTAATTTTAGCCATTCTGACTGGTGTGAGGTGGTATCTCATTGTGGTTTTGATTTGTATTTCCCTGATGCCGAGTGATGTGGAGCACTTTTTCATGTGTCTGTTGGCCATCTGGATGTCTTCTTTGCAGAAATGTCTGTTCATGTCCTCTGCCCATTTCTTGATTGGATTATTTGTTCTTTGGGTGTTGAGTTTGCTAAGTTCTTTATAGATTTTGGACACTAGCCCTTTATCTGATATGTCATTTGCAAATATCTTCTCCCATTCTGTCAGTTGTCTTTTGGTTTTGTTAACTGTTTCCTTTGCTGTGCAAAAGCTTTTGATCTTGATGAAATCCCAATAGTTCATTTTTGCCCTTGCTTCCCTTGCCTTTGGCGATGTTCCTAGGAAGATGTTGCTGCGGCTGAGGTCGAAGAGGTTGCTGCTGCCTGTGTTCTCCTCAAGGATTTTGATGGATTCCTTTCTCACATTGAGGTCCTTCATCCATTTTGAGTCTATTTTCGTGTGTGGTGTAAGGAAATGATCCAATGTCATTTTTCTGCATGTGGCTGTCCAATTTTCCCAACACCATTTGTTGAAGAGGCTGTCTTTTTTCCATTGGATATTCTTTCCTGCTTTGTCGAAGATTAGTTGACCATAGAGTTGAGGGTCTATTTCTGGGCTCTCTATTCTGTTCCATTGATCTATGTGTCTGTTTTTGTGCCAGTACCATGCTGTCTTGATGATGACAGCTTTGTAATATATATACACAATGGAATACTATGCAGCCATCAAAAGAAATGAAATCTTGCCATTTGCGACAACGTGGATGGAACTACAGGGTATCATGCTTAGCGAAATAAGTCAATCAGAGAAAGACAACTATCATATGATCTCCCTGATATGAGGGAGAGGAGATGCAACATGGGGGGTTAAGGGGGTAGGAGAAGAGTAAATGAAACAAGATGGGATTGGGAGGGAGACAAACCATAAGTGACTCTTAATCTCACAAAACAAACTGAGGGTTAATGGGGGGAGGGGGGTTCGGGGGGTGGGATTATGGACATTGGGGAGGGTATGTGCTATGGTGAGTGCTGTGAAGTGTGTAAACCTGGCGATTCACAGACCTGTACCCCTGGGGATAAAAATATATGTTTATAAAAAATAAAATTTAATTAAAAAAAAAAAAAAAAAAAAAAAACTTGTCCAAGAAGTTTACAGTCTACAAGTTGAGTTGGTCCTTTAGTCCTGAGAATAGGTCAGCTCAGTTGAACTCATTTGAGCAGGCTGTGATGCAGGTACACTTCCAAAGTAGGCCTGTGGTCCAAGTAAGCAGGTATTACGCAAGAGGCATTTCTAAGGAAATTTCAAACAATGGGTAATGATTGGAGCAAATTATAAACCAGTTTCTGAGTTTGGATGGCAGCCAATTTAGAAGATTTTTAAATGTCCAACTTGAGGTATCTTAAGGTGGAGTGAAGGCAGGCAGTGGCAATCTGCTAGAGTTTCCTGGGTTGCAGTTTGAATACCCCTGATAATCATTCTGCGTGGCCACACAGAAACTGGCACAAGTGTTATGCATACATGAGCTGTTGTAGTGATTTCTCGAAGTTTATATCAAGGCATTTATATTCAGTTTATAGGGCTTCAGGGAAAAGGACACTTAGTTTTCAATGGTTTCAAGTCAGAAGGGCAGGAGAAAAATTAGAAACAGAATTTTGGAGGGTTGTAGCCAGATATTGGAAGAAACAAGAATTAAGGATTTAGTCCAGTTTAAAATGAGAATCGAATATCCACAAGGTGTTCCATTGAAACAGTTGTTTTCTCTCAACAGTCACCCTCATTTCTACCAAAGATAGCCAAACTAGGACTAATTTGTTTGCAAACTAAGCCTTGTTTCAATAAATTTGGCTTGATTATTTCTGCTTAAGTGCAACAGGAATAGCAATTGATCATGTAGGTTCTTTTATTTTTTTTTAAGATTTTATTTATTTATTTGACACAGAGAGGTCACAAGTAGGCAGAGTAGCAGGCAGAGATAGAAGGGGAAGCAGGCTCCCCGCTGAGTGAGAGCCCAATGCTGGGCTTGATCCCAGGACCCTGAGATCATGATCCAAGCCAACGGCAGAGACCCACCCAGGTGCCCCAATCATGTAGGTTCTTTTAAATCTACTTTGCTGGGACCTTTCAGAAGGAATCTCCAGATTGAACGTTTAGCTACTTGTCATTAGACTTTGCCTGCAATACCTATAGCTTTGGGTTATTTTATCTCTTTTCCAGGTTCCCAAAATATCCTGAGGTTCCTGCACCTGCCAGGAAGTGACTTTTTTTATTCACCTGGTAAGGCTGCTGGGAACGCTGTAAACAAGGCATCAGGCTGCTATTTCCAAAGGGCTTTCTTGGCTCCATTAAGTCAACCTTAGTTTCTTAAAGCTGTCTGGTCATATATAAATCTATGTACATCTCTCAAATATGACATTCCAGTCAAAGCCTACGTAATACAACCAATATTTTCAGTAGTGGCGTTACAAGGAGAACAGATTCTTATGAACTTAGCAAACATGTTGCCATAGAGTAAGAATATTCATTAAGAACTTTTGAGTTCTAGAGGGATACAGTAGGGAGAAAAAGATAAATGTTTCAACTCTGCTTGCACAGATATAATTTACCAAGTTGCTGTAAGGCATAGTTAAAGAGGAAATTTTCCTTTTATCTGGAAAATTAAA
The DNA here is from genome assembly GCF_002288905.1 of Enhydra lutris kenyoni. NCBI lineage: Eukaryota > Metazoa > Chordata > Mammalia > Carnivora > Mustelidae > Enhydra > Enhydra lutris. Next base: position 13,573,560 of record NW_019154102.1, read on the forward strand.
AATTAAAGAACCTCACTATTACCAATAGAAGTTGATAAAAATTATATTCATTTTCCTCGGTTTATTCAGTCCCATGTAATTCATTTTTGTTCTCCTTGAGCAAGTTCCTGTTTCTCTATTCTAGAAATTTTTATCAAGCTCAGATTTATGATCTTAAAGTTATCAGAAATCAAATAGAAGCATTTTTGCAGGAACACTTCTGTAAAAGCATTAGAGCAAAAAAATGACTGTCAATAAATGACAAAAGACTTTAAAATGGCCTGGTTAAAGGTCTAATTAGGGTTCATTACAATGCGATTGACAAGGAAATTTGGTTATTTTTGTGACATACAACATTTTAAGATAATAACTAGGATTATGTCTGATGACATGCCAGTACTTATCAGAATTTTTAGGAATTTTGTACAATTTCTAGAACACTTAAATTAATATTTATCCATACAATATAACCTGAGAAGATTATCCACCATTTATTTGACAATGTTTTTCATGTACTTTAACATATCAAATAAGCCTAGTTCATTTAATGTCTTTTACAAGGAGAGATAAAAATCTTGCAATTTTTTAGGAACCCTCTGAAAAATTCCAAAGTTATTTTGAGGTTAAAATGGCTTCATTTAGGGTTTTAATTTTGGATAGTTTGTCAACATGTCAAAAAGGTTTTAAAACACTTGGTCATATAGGATCAGAGATCACTGTGAAACATTACCCTAGTTATCCTTAAACATGGTGACAAAGACTTTGCAGACAAATACAGAAAGTTAAATGATCATGAAAAAGAAAAACAGCTCTTTTCATATTGAGAAGATTCTATTTTCTTAATTAATGAAAGGTCTGATAAAGACAAAATGAAGCATAGGACATTATTTTGATAAAACACAGAATTTTGTTTTCTAGACAAATTAAGAGCAAAGAAAAACCCTTCATAATTTCTTATTATCAAGAGCAGACCAATAGTCTAAGAACACTGTCCTTTGAACACAGAGAAAAATCCAAATTTTAATTTTGCACCAGCTTACTTTTTTTTTTTTTTTTTTTTTGTCAGAGAGAGAGGGAGAGAGAGAAGCACAGGCAGACAGAATGGCAGGCAGAGGCAGAGGGAGAAGCAGGCTCCCCGCCAAGCAAGGATCCCAATGTGGGACTCGATCCCAGGACGCTGGGATCATGACCTGAGCCGAAGGCAGCTGCTTAACCAACTGAGCCACCCAGGCGTCCCACCAGCTTACTTTTGATATTAAAACTCATTTACTTAATTAAATTCATTCCAATGTTAGGCAGTCTCTACCATACATAAAATGTGTCTCTGAAGATTCCTTTTCCATAAACCTATGACTTTCTTTTCTACATCCAGATTTTGTTCCTTTTTCTTATAGCCAGATTTGCTTTAAGACAGATTTACTTCCTTTCCCTTAACAAAAACATCGCCGTGCCTCATAATTCATCTTACCCAAAACATATGCAACTTTCCTTATATACAGTTTCCCTTGCTATTTCTAGTAGTTTCAATCACATATATTAAAATTCTTAATCCTTAGAACCTTTAATTTCTACTGACAATGAAGTAGTAAGCAATTGTGAATTGTCTATTATACCAGCAATCTGTAGATTGGCAAATTTATTAATATATTTTATAATTTCTAGAAACATGCCTCTTCATAATACAGTCTTTCATCATAACTTAACAAGACATATTTACCAACAAACCCAATATATTTAGTTGCTCTGTATTAGTGTTAAAAAAAAATTCAACTAAGTACATTTGAAGATCCAATTGGCAAGATTCATGAATAGAGTAGCATTCTTTTTACCAAATAGAAAGGAGCTCCAGGTATCTGTGTAAAATGGAAGGCTTTCATAGGCAGAAAGGGCAGTAATTAGTGTTCAGTATTTTATCTTATTTGGAAATGATTTAGGTACTTAATGAATTTAACTTATTATTTAATTTAACTTAGCAAACTTTTAAAGTTTCAGATTCCCAAAAAGATTTTGGAAACTATTTTTACCTACACATACCATAAAGCAAAAAAAATTTTTTTAAGATTTTATTTATTGAGAGAGAATGAGAGAGAGCATGAGCAGGGAGGAGAGGGAGAAGCAGGCTCTCTGCTGAATAGGGAGCCCCGCCCAGGGCTGGATCCCAGGACCCTGGGATCATGACCTTAGCCTAAGGTGGATGCTTAACCTACTAAGCCACCCAGGCACCCAAAACATTTTTTTGTTTTTTAAAGATTTTATTTATTCATTTGACAGATGGAGATCACAAGTAGGCAGAGAGGCAGGCAGAGAGAGAGGAAAGGAAGCAGGCTCCCTGCCGAGCAGAGAGCCCGATGCGGGGCTCCATCCCAGGACCCTGGGATCATGACCTGAGCCGAAGGCAGAGGCTTTAATCCACTGAGCCACCCAGGTGCCCCCCAAAACAGTTTTTTAACTTTTTTTTTTTTTTTTAAACTAAGCTCTAACCCCTGGTGAGGCTTGAACTCATGACCCTGAGATCAAGTGTTGCATGCTACATTGACTGAGCCAGCCGGGCACGCCCCATAAAACATAAGTTTTGCTATAAAGTTCACTGAAGATCTCTTAGCTCATTTACATATATCTAAATCATTTGCTCTCAACAACTATGTTTAGATTACCTATGAAAATTTCATGAGACATTAGACAAAATCAGCCACCATTCAAAGTTAGAGATAACATGAACTTATTTGATTAAGAAAGCCAGATAGAATAAAAAGTTGTGTGTCTGGATTATATGCAATTTTGGTAAGTCTAAGACACGTCTATTTTAATCAAACCAGCAACCTTAAATTAGCTTTAATACTGAATATTTTTCTATATCATGTGAACCTGAAATACATTTAGATTACGTTTCTATTTTATTTTTGAGAATTTTTATGAATGCTAAAGTTATATAAGCCCTTTTCTTTAAGCTAATCAAATGAACTCTTTTTCGAACTATTTTTGGCAATACCATTGGAGGGAGAAAAACACCACATCTAGATCTAGCAGAAATAGACATACATATCAACAAATACAGAGATCTTATAGCTTCTCTTTTAAAACATTATAAAACTCACTATGTTATAAGTAACAGTTGGAATAATTTATGTTTATTTTCTCAGATGACCTAAGGTTTCTTAATATTTCTGGAGAAGAATTTTAAGGTTTGTATTTGTTCCTGAAAGAACAAATGCTGTGGTCTATAGTCTCAGCCCTTTTTTGCAGTTTGTGTTTTTAAAAGGCCTCAATTTCTTTTCTTTTTTTTTTTTTTTCTTTAGTCTTAGGCAAGTGTGGGTGTTATTTTAGCTATCTCCTGGGGTGTTTATATTTCAAAGACATGGTAAGATTTATATCTTCAAGGGACAGAGAAAGAATGCAAATTTCTCTAAGAGGGACTTTGGTTTTCTAAGGCCAATAATTTGCGAGTTATTTGAGATAAATAGAGGAGGTTTTAGGATTGGAAAAAAAAGGAATAGATGGACATTTGATTTCGTCTAGAGTTGCATTTTTTTAGTTTTGCAAAGGTTTGTAAGATAAGGACTGTTGCTCTCATTTTTTTCTTTTTTTCTTACATGCAGGACAGTTGTATTTCCAATGTCCTAATTTTTTTTTTACAGTATCCGTAAATGTCTGAAGGCAAGTAGGAAGGGGTCTGAATGGACTTTGATTTTTGTTATTAGTCTATTTCTGTTCTTTGATCTTGTTAAGGGAGTCCCTAAGGCTAGCTGTGATACCAATAAGACAGTGAGAGATCTCTAAAAGGAAATTTTTTTCTTTCAAATATAGCCAATTTAGAGGACCATCATCTGGCCATTGACAAGTAGGATCTTCTATTAGTCTCAATATGATTTAAACCAATAAGCCTTTTTACGGCTTAACCGCGGACCAAAGAGGCATCCCCAAAGGAGAGTGCAAAAATAGACCCCTCACAAGATCCAGCAAACTTACTCCCAGAATTAGCCTAAGAAAGATCTAGCTGCAAATGGGATGCAAACCACATTTCTTTCTGGCCAAATTAGTGACAAGGAAGGTTGAGATGACAAAGTCCCCTTAGGGACCAGGACCCCTTACAACAAATTCCTCTGAGAACTGGCACAGTCGGACAAAGACAATGCTGGGTATTTGAGCCACAGCCTAGTGGGCTTGTTGCCAGATGCATGCTGGTATGTGCATCCAACAGTTGGCAGAGACCAGAGAATATTCTCATTGGTTATAAAGCTCAGCTTTTAAGACAGAACAAAATGAGAGGAAAGCCTAGTCAGACCTATGGTTTTCCATACCTTATGACAAATGACACCAGAGTTAGAGGCAGGTGGCAGGCATGGCTTAGTTGGTTAAGTGACTGCCTTTGGCTCAGGTCATAATCCCGGAGTCCCAGGATCGAGTCTTGCATCAGGCTCCCCAATCAGCAGGGAGTCCGCTTCTCCCTCTGACCTTCCCGTCTCTCACTTTCTTTCTCAAATAATAATAATAATACAAAAAATATAAAATCTTAAAAAAAAAAGAGGGGTGCTCGGTCAATTAAGGATCTGCCTTGGGCTTCCTGCTCAGTGGGGAGCCTGCTTCTCCCTCTCCCTTTGACCTCCACCCCCGTTCTGCTCTCTTTCAAATAAGTAAATAAAATCTTAAAAAAAAAAAAAGAGGCAAAAGAAAACAATGACCATCTTTGGGAGGAAAAAGATTGATTGAAAACAAGAGTACTGAAGTTGCTATACCCAATGAACTAGTTTCACACATATTTTTCCCCGCTAATCTAAATTGAGATAAAGAAAAGCTCTCTCCCCACTCTCACTTTCATTAGACCCTGCAGGCAGAGATCCAGGAAACTGAGGTAATAAGAATTCTTATATTCTGTCAGCTTTTTGTCAGAAATCCCAGGATCTTCCAGCTATAGCGTCCCAGAGTAAGTAACATCCAGTCAGTTTAAGTTTATCCTCTGAACTACTCCAGATGCTGGGAAGGAAGATGTTCACTCCACCCTTCAGGATTCTTTTGCCACCTGCCCTGTCCCTCAAAATAGAGTTCAGTTGTGGAAGATTGAAAGGGAGGCAAGGTTGTCAATATAAAACTGAAATTTGCCAAAGGGGTTTATATTTATGGTTAACCAATATCAGCCAAAGAATGGCACAAGAAGACAGAGGGGACATGTAACATTTTTTTTCTTCCCTGGAACCCCCATCTGACTTAGACTTGCTCGCCAGGCCAGGGGATAGAGGTGAGGTGCCAAATCCTGTGGGCACAGAAGGACCACCTGGCTTTGGACCTCATCCACCTTCAAGGTGTCTATCTTCAGATCCCCTCCTGAGCTGAATGAAAGTAGATCACTTCATAGGTTACTCTGTGGTCCATTAAACTATAGAAATAGCCATTTGCCAGTTAGTGTACCACCACTTCAAATATGACTTACAGAGAATTTAGAGAAAAATCTTTCCTCCTCGTATTAGGAAGTAAATAAATAAATAGTAAACAGTAAGTATGTAAATAATAATAACCAGACAGGTGGGAAAAGCCAATCCTTCTCTTCATTGATGCTTATGCATGTGATTTTAGTAAATGGAGAAGAATAATGTGAAAGTTTAACAAAAAGTCCCTTTCCCTCTCCCTGTATACATAGGGAACAGTTGAATAAAAAGCTAAGGGAATTTGATTCTAAGGTCCCTGAAGAGCTGGAGAAATCTCTTCACTGGGGATCTGATCCCAGGAGAATCAGCTTGCAGCTCCTGTGGGCAAGGAGCCGGGGAACCAATGCTGGAGGGGCAAGACCCAGCAAGTCCCTGTTGCCTTATGGGAATCCCAGGACAGAAGTGGTTGTAGTGCATGACAGCAGGCCCCTTCTTTGTAGATAAAATACCACACCTAGTTTTGCACCTGGAAGTTTGACCAATTAACTGTGTGCATGGTTTGTTAAGGAGTTAGTTTCAGGAGACACACAGTGATCAAATATTTGTCCTTCTCTTCCATTTTTAAAAAAAATCTTATATTGGAGAAGGAGTGAAGATTGCTGGTGATTTGTTCCATTTCTCACCCTTACATTGCCAGGAGTCAAATCACCCAGCTGTTCAGAATTAAATACATGAGCCCAGCTAAACCTCAAAGTGTCTTGAGAGATCTAGTTTTTCAACTATCAAAAGCATCACCATAGTCCTAGGAAAAATCAGTACTCTATGGTGTTTCTTTACTTTCATAGTATTTTTTTAAGATTTTATTTATTTATTTGACAGAGATCACAAGTAGGCAGAGAGAGACGGGAAGCAGGCTCCCTTCAGAGCAGAGAGCCCAATGTGGGGCTCGATCCCAGGACCCCGAGATCATGACCTGAGCTGAAGGCAGAGGCTTAACCCACTGAGCCACCCAGGCACCCCTGGTATAGAGAATATTATCACACTTTTTGCCAGTGTAATGAGTCAAAAACAAATTTTCATTTTGCCTTGCATTTTCTCAGTCATCAGTGAGGTTGAGCATCTTTACTTTGCTGTTTTTATTTTTTCTGTGAAATAGTCCATATCATTTGCCTGGGTTTTTTTGTTTTTGTTTTTGTTTTTGTTTTTTTAACAGAGAGACACAGCGAGAGAGGGAACACAAGCAGGGGGAGTGGGAGAGGGAGAAGCAGGCTTCCCGCTAAGCAGGGAGCCCAACATGGGGCTCCATCCCAGGACCCTGGGATCACGATCTGAGCCGAAAGCAGACGCCCAACGACTGAGCCACCCAGGCGCCCCCGCCTGTTTTTCTTTTGAGTTGTCTTTTTCTTACTGCTTTGTAGCAACCCTTGATGTAGTCTGGAAACATCCATCAAGGAGTTTGGAAATACTCTCCCAATGAAATTGAGAGAGTATTTCCAAATTCTTTTGAGCATCTGCTATATGAATATGCCCATCGAGGACTGGAACCGAGAGAGAACAGTACACATCGTGTACATCAAGCTCTGTGTGTACTTGTTTAAAATTGTGGCAAGGTCAATTGAACACACACGTGCATACCAGCAATACTGATAAAATGTAACCACTATGAAAAAAATTGTATTTTGGTTCAGTCGGCCTACTTGTCACTTTTTTCCCCCACAAACATCTTATCAGTCCTCACTTCTCTTGGGGTCATGTAGGTCACTGGACTTTTTTCTTGAGGGAATACACATACCAGCACTTCCTATTCTCACTCAAGTCTCTTGTGAATCTTCCTGTGAGGCCTCATCCCACATCTACTTTTCACTGTTGGCCCTGAACTGAAAAGGTAGAGTGCTTTTCTCCCAGGCTGTTTCTCCCTACTGGCTGTCCCACCAGCTTGCTGTCCTCTAGGCTAAATTAAAAACTCACAGTTTTTCTCTGGGGTCAACAGTTCCCAGAATCCCTCAAATGCTGGATGCAGGAGATAGCCTCTTCTTACAAAGGCAGGGCTGTGTAAGTAGGAGGAAGCAAAATAGAGGTGTTACCTTTGATGGGGATGATTATCTGCAAAATGCAATTTTGACAGTTTCTCATTTGCTACTCAGGTTGTTTTCATATTTGAACCAGACATTAAAAGTTTTAAGTTGAAAGGATATTGAAATAGTACCATGTGATAGTATAGATGTTAGGGAGGGCCACTCTTGAATTCTCAGTTCCCTGGCATTTTTGCCCTTCCTCCTTTTCCCTACCACGATGCCCAGTACTGGTTTTAGTGAATTCTGAAAGAGGATCTTGATTCTTTGGATTTGTACCAAGCTGCAAATAGTACCTTTGGCAACATGTCAGAATAGCCATGGTTCTTAACCAGGGATGGACATCAGAATCCCCTGGGAAGTGTCTATTAAACATGTCAAACCTGCTGAATCAGAGTCTGGGTGGAGTGCAGGCACGTGTATTTGGCAAAAGTTCAGGAATGATTCTGATGTGCCCTCGTGACCAGAGCTACTAGTCTATACTAGTGCCATTCCGTGACAAGATTCACTCTGAAGACAGACGCTCAGAGTAAGTGTTTAGAAACATTTTCAGCAATTTCCCAGAGTACGTCTGTTGATTGTAAGTTTGGGCTTGTATTGTGCATATCTTTTCTCATTTTATATTTTACAAAATTATGTATCTTCCAAAACTGTCAAGCTGTGATAGATTGAAATTTAAAAATTGGTCCTTCACAGATAGTTTGAGAAGCACTGTTCTGGGCTAGTTTATCTGTATCCAAGTCAGACAGGTACAACTAAAAATTTTCTGGCTAGGCAGTTTTGTGACCTTAGGTAAGTCTCAGTGACCTCTTCTGGTGGGCTGTTGAGAGGATTAGAGATAATGAGTGTATCTAAAGCACTTAGCACAGTTCCTGACGATATTAAAAGTTATTGGAAACCCCTCATGGAACAGTTTCTAACAAAACCATCTTCCAGCTGGCTGTTGAAGAATACACAGAATCACGGAGCGTGGTGAGTGAATCTTTTTATTCAGCCTCATGTATCATATTCTAACCAAACTAGAGTGCACAGCATGACAGAGATTTGAGTAACTTCCATAAGCTATACAACCAAGAGTAAGGGGCTTATGGGCCATGGCAGTTGCAGAGCCAGCCTCTGGTTAGCAGACTTCCTCTCAAGCTCTCCTTGTCTCCTCTTTCATATTCCCCTTCCCCATAGTCCTTTTCTCTATTCACCCCCCACCATCCCAACTGCTTTTTATTTCTTAAAAGCACAGTAATTTTTGTTCCTGTTGGAGGGTAAGGAGGGTGGAGGGTGGAAATTTCTGGCCACTTTGGTCTGGCCTCCCATTCAAGTATCTAAAAATAACCAGATCATTCATACTGAGCCAATTAACCTCCTGCTGACATTACTCCTGTGTCCTTGTCATGCTAAAAGAACATCTATCTGTCCCTTTTTGAGTTATATTACAAAAAACACCTTTCCTTTAGCTTCACCTTGATAGTTACCATTATCGTTATTTCTGGGAAAATCATCATGTCGTAGTCGAATACAGGGGTTTTGTAAGGTGCCAGCAATTTTGGATTGAATTCTGACTCTGCTGCTTATTAGTTGTGTGGCTTAAGGAAAAAGTTATTTTTTTAAAAGTATCATAATTACTATTAGAAGCAACAAAAATTTGAGCCCTTTGGTCTAACCTGAATATTCAGAAAGGTAGAATAAAGTCAAAGGCTTTAACAAACCGTCTTTTCTTGCAGGATCCACAGGTCTTTTGGATGACAGCATAGACCGCTGATTTGGTCTGGCTTTAATTCTGAACTCCTCTGGTTAGGGTTTTTTCATTCAAGGCAATGTGATTTAAAATTCCTCTGTCCCCAGTATTTCCTATAAACCAGAAGTTAGGCCTCGAATCTTGATTAGCTCAAATTAAAATTTATGCACATCCTTCAGTCCTCAGCTCAAATGGTGCACTCGTTAGGTCAGCTCTTCCCATTATACAGAGTCATATTCTTCTGTGTTTTTCTTTCATAGCGTTTATCACAAGTTATTTCTGGATCTTTGTGCTTTGTTTTGTTTTGTTTTTTTCATGAATGTCTTTCTCACTTACTAGACTATAAATTCTTTGGAGGCAGGGACGATGTTTGTATTTGTTTACTGTTGTATCCCTACAACCTAGCATGGTACCTGGATCCTTTAGCAGTTGGTAAATATTTATCAGATGAGAAAGGGTGCTATTCATTCATTAATCTCCTTTAGGGCAGGAAGTGTCCTGATGGCTGTGGCCTCAGTATGTAGTTGGTACTAGTCCCTCCACAAGATTTTGTTGCATAGGTACACAAGTCCTATTGGTATGAGAAAGAAGGGCAGGAAGATAGGTCTACAGAGAGGCCAACCAGATGGAAAAATAGATCTCTATCACCTGTGAACTGTTCTTGCCAGAAGTGTTTAGCCTGAATCTATCAAGCCTCCAGCCCTATCTTCTAGTTTATAGGAAATAAAGAGAAGAAAATTTGGTAACACTGTGAGGAAGCAGTCAGACAAATCCAGAAATTGTAGAATATTCTGCAAGACTACTGGCCTAGACAAAAGGTCATCAAAAGAAAAAGAGGGGAAGATTATCCTAGATTAAAAGTGAGAGATTGAGGAGACATAATATCCAAATGTATTATATGTATTGATTGGATCCTGGTTAGAAAAAGGTAATTACAAAAGACATTTTTGACTACAATTGTAGAAATTGGAATATGGACTGTATATTAGATGATACTTGGGAATTATTGTTACTTTTCTTACATATCTTCTGTAGAAAAATGTCCTTATCTTAAAAGATGTATGATAAAATTTTTAGGGATGAACTGTCATGATGTCTGCAACTTATTTTTAAATGATTCAGCAAAAATAAAATACATATATAGATAAAGCAAATGTGGTCAAATACTAACAACCACTGAATCTGGGTGGAAGATATACAGATGACCACTGTATGATGGTTTTGTTTGTTTATAGTTTATGAATTGTGGAGGATCAGCTTTATTGAGGTATGATTTATATAGAGTAAACTTCAAAATTTTAAGATTTATATACTATAAAGTTTTATGAATTTTGACAAACACATGCAGTCATGTAACTAGCATCACAGTCTAGATCTAGAATATTTTTATACCCTCAAAATTCTCCCTTACTTATTCATAGTCATCCCCTTATCCTAGCCCCAACCTTGGGCACCACTGATCCATTCTCCATCATTGTAGTTTTGACTTTTCTAGAACGTCATATTAATGCCCTTGAGTTTGCTTTAACTTAGTGCAATATTTCCCTGGCTTTGCTGTAACAAAGTACCACAAAGTAGGCAGTTTAGAACAACAGATATTTATTATCTCACAGTTCAAGGTGTCAGAAGGGCCACGCTCTCTGGATAGCTTTGGGGAGGAATCTGTGCATACCTTTCTCTTAGCTCCGGGCATCACCAGCAATCCCTGGCATTGCATATCTTGCAGCTGCATAACTCCACTGTCTCCCTCTGTCATCCCGTGGTGTTCTCCCTATGTGTTGCTTCTGTCATTGCATGAGTTCTCCCTGTGTGTCTCTTATAAGGACACCAGTCAGTTGGAGCAAGGGCTCACCCTATTCAAGTATCTTAACTAATTGTATCTGTAATGACCCTGCTTTTATTTCTTAATTTATTTATTTTATTCAATATTGTTTCTGTAATGACCCTGTTTTTAAATAAGTTCACTATTTGAGGAGTTTAGGGGTTAGGGCTTATTTTTTGATGGAGAAACACAATGGAGCCCACGATGTCTAGCATAGTATGTTTGAGATCCATCCATGTTTTCTTATGCATCAGTAATTTGTACCATGTTATTGCTATTTAGTATCCCATTGTATGGATGTACCAAAATGCTTATCTATTTATCAGCTGGAGGACTTTTGGTTGTTTACAATTTTAGTCAATTATCAGTAAAGCTGTTATAAATATTTGCATATGGATTTTTGTGTGGACACAAATTTTCACTTTTCTTGGGTAAATATCAAGGAGTGAGATACTTAATTCCTCCATAAAAGACTGCCAACCTTTTCCAAAGTGGTGGTACTGTTTTCCATTTCCATCAGCAATATATGAGAGTTTCTGTTCTCCACATTTTTAACAAGGCTTGGTGTTGTTAGTTTTTCTGATTATAGCCATTTCAGTGCATTATCATGGTATCTCATTATGTGTTTTAATTTGCATTTTCCTAATGACTTATGATGTTCAGCATCTTTTCCGTGCTCACCTTCCATTTGTATATCTTCTTTGAAAAATGTCTGTTCAAGTCTTTTGCCCTTTTTTATTAGGGTATCTGCTGTCTTATTGAGTTGCGTGAGTTCTTTTTATATTCTGGATGCAAGTCCTTTATCAGATAAAAATATTTTCTCCCAATTTGTGGCTTGTCTTTTTCTTAGCAGTGTCTTTTAAAGAGCAGGAGTTTTTAATTTTGATGCAGTCCAGTTTATTTTTATGGATTCTTTTGATTGTCATTGTACATGTTTTCAACTTTTCTTTGGGTTTGGAATTTTTCTTTTCTTTTTTTTTTTTTTTTTGGCCGCTGAAGAAATGAACTTTTTATAATAAAAAGGTGGAAGAAAAAGGAAGGCAGAGACAGCTTTATAAAAAAGCAAACAGTTATGAAAAGGCAAACAATAACAAAAAGAGAAAGTTCTTTTTTTCAGTCTCCCAGTTTACTCCTTCTCGCCCTCGAGTACTGCACAGATGCATCCCTTTCAAACCCTCTGTTTCTCCTTCAACTTTTTTTTTTTTTAAGATTTATTTATTTGAGAGAGAGAGAGCACAAGCGTGGTGCGGGGGGCAGGAGAAGGGGCAGAGGGAGAGGGAGAGAGAGTCTCAAGCTGACTCTGCTGAGCAGGGAGCCCCACAGACCTCAAACTCATGAGGTCACCTGAGATCCTGAGATCACAACCTGAGCCGAAACCAAGAGTTTGTTGCTTAACCGACTGAGCCACCCAGGCACCCCTCTTCTTCAATTTCTTATTTAATCAATCTCTGAGAGTTAGCAAGAGAGGGTGGAATGCTTCCAGAACATACCAGAGTTCATGACAGGGAGCTTTAGACCTGTTCTTGGATGTATCCCTGAGGCTGGAGTGATAATGACTCAGACTCCTCAGCCTCAGCAACTAAAGTTCATTTTGGCTGTAAAATAAATACTCAGTTCTCATTAAAAGTAAACTCTGAGATTGCAGAGGGTCAGTCAACTCTGCTCATCTCTGGGGTCTGATTCGGTGCTCCCTCAGCCATTATTCAACCTCAGGCAATTGCCAGGCCCCCTGCCTCAGCCAGACGTGGTAAGAAACTTAATGAAGCTGCAGAATCTGTGGCCTGAGAGGTAGCCTGCAGGATAGCAACTAGTAACTATTCGTCTTGTTGCATGTAGAAGTCCCCCCCAAAAGGGGATGAGGAATGGGAAATTCCAACCTCTGAACTGGCTTTCTCTACACCTGTCTTCCACCTTCCTGCTATATACACCTGCTACACATATCTCTCCTGGGCAGAGATTTGTCTATCAAATCCTATTTAGAGACTGTTGGCCTCTTCTGCAGCTCACCATCTCTATGATCCTTTGGAATTGGTTCCAGGGGAAAAGAAGAATCTAGGACAGACTCCCCTGTAAGGTGTTTCCAATGTAGTAACCCAGGTAGAGAAAAACCTAAGACATTTTTTGGATTCTATGTCACAACCCTCTGGTTTCTCCTGTTTTCCCTGCTGCTGCACTTACTCTGCCAAAGAGAAGAAAGTTGCAAACAGATAGAAGGTTAACTCAGTTTGGGTCCTAATTTTTTTATTGCTGGCCTGAACCTATATCAGAAGTCCTGGGTTGGCCCTGTAATAAATTAGACTCTGGATGATCTTTGGAACAGGTCCTTCTGGACGGTCTTTGAAAGACACCAACCTACCTAAAACCATTTTGGGTTTTAAGCCCAACATTGTGTCTAAAGTAGTCCAGAAGTAGGCCTATTCCCGGGAGAAGGTACCACTCTTCATCAGGGCCCAGCTAGCCTGGAACCCTGCTGGCTGCCTTCAGTATATGGGTGATAGACAGATGGAAAGGTCCAGTCCCCTCCTGGTGGTTTTTGTGTGTCACTGGCTTCACAAAGTTTTTGCCTTGTAAACTAGTCATATCCCATCTCATACCTACTTCAGCCATGTTGGGGTTTCCCTGTGGCCCATGTTCTCTCTTCCCTGGTCAGCTTCAGGTACTTCCTCAGCACCACCAGTTCCTGATCCCGCAGCACCTACCTTGGACAGCCAATCTCTACCTCATTATCGGTCCACGGATGCTGCTCTCATTTGAACAGCTGATGTTGGCACAGCACTTTTAGAAAGCACCGTTAGACACAATCTTACTTAATGCTCACCCTAACCTTGTGAAGTAGGTACTAATATTCCCATTCCCTGAGGCTCAAAGAGGTCAGGTGACTTATCCCTGATTGCACGGCTCATTTTGTGAGGGACAAAAGTGGGCTTCAAATCCAAGCCCTTCTAAGGAAAGTAAGATATATGTCTGTATTTGCTTTTATAAAACATCCACCTGTTGGGAGAAGAGCACCGAGTGGTAGAGGGACAAGAATGCCAGGGAAGCTTCCTACTATATACAATTCTGTGAACTGTGTTACTGTATTATCCATTTAGACAAATAGAAAAGCTTGTCCCTGCCTTACTTCTTTAGCCCGACCTACTGACTCCTTTGTCAGTGCCCAGCTTAATAAGCCACACAGCTGAGTTGACCAAGACAATGTACTACTGCAAGTGGCAGTATTTGGGGTTTAAAATTCAAGTAGCGGTTTCAGTCTTCTATCATGAATCCATTTTACATGACCTAACATATCCATTCTCCCTTGGGGGGAAAAAAAAGATTTATTTTCCTAGTCCAGGCAGACTAGCCCCCAGTTGTCTGGGCAGTGCACCTCCACCAGCCTGCTAGGTTGCTAAGACAGCAGGGAGGCATAGCACATCCAGTGTTGGCAACGGCCACAGGGGATTTGGGATGATCTACTCTTCTGAGAATTCTTCGGCAGGCTGGGGGATTTCCCCCTCTATCAGATTCTTGGTCAGATCAAGAGTCAAGCTTGAGGGGTTGGGACTTCCAGAATGCCAGAATAAGGAGCTCAGCAGACCTTCTCTCCAGCAATCTGCAATTTGGTAAAAATTCAAGTCTCTGGAAATTGTCCTAAGGGCATACTGCAGATGAAGAAACACTCATCCAAGAAAATCTACTAAATCTCGGTAAGAACAGAAAAAGGCTATGGCATTTGAGACATGAACAAGCTCCTCTACCCCTTCTCCCAGCTTCACAGTCTAGAAGTACTACGCCAGGCATTATACTCCATACAAGTACAGCCAAGAAGACAGAGGCTCCTCCCCAGAATCTCTCAGTCTGGGATCACAGTTTAACCCCAGGATGGACAGGCTGCCAGTTTTCTCACCCCTGTCCCACAGCCTCTTGTTGCAAAAGCTCCATAGCAGGCAAACAAAGAAAAGAGGACCGGGTCTCCCCTCCCCCGCTCGGTCTTCACTCATAGAAACTGGATCACTAGCACATTGCTGGAAGGAATATAAAATGATAAAGACACTCTGGGAATCGGTTTGGCAGAGTCTTAAAAACCTAAACATAAAACTACCAAACAGCCCAGCAATTGCAGTCCTGGGCATTTATCCCAGAGAAATGAAGACATATGTTCAAACCAAAACCTGTATACACATATGTGTATAGCAGCTTTATTTGTAATAGCTCAAAACTGGAAACAACCCAGATGTCCTTCAACAGGTGAATGGTTAAACAAACTGGTACATCCATACAAGGAAATATTCTTCAGCAATAAAAGGAAATAAATTATTAATCATGCAACAATCTAGATGAATCTCTAGAGAATTATACTGAGTGGAAAAAAACAATCCCAAAAGGTTATATACTCTTCTCGAAATGACAAAATTATAGAAGTGAAGGACAGATTGGTGGTTGCCAGGGGTAAGGAGGCGGGAGGGGCAGGAGGGAAGTGGGTGTGGCTATAAAAAGGCACATGAAAGATCAGAGAGACAATGGAAATGTTCTGTGTCTTGACTGTATCAATGTCAATATCCTGACTGTGATATTGTAGGACAGTTTTACAAGATGTTACATGGGGAAAACTGAGTAAAGGATATACAGGATCTCTCTATTTTTACAGCACTATGCAAATACACAATTACTTCAAAACAAAAAGCTTAATTATTTGAAAATTGGAAAAGATTTGAATAGACATTCATCCAAAGAAGTATACAGATAGTTAGTAAGCACATGAAAAGATGCTCAACGTTATGAGTTATTAAGGAAATGCAATTCACAATGAGACAAGATAACTAAAGCAAAACCAGACAATAAGTGTGGAGGATGCAGAGAAATTGGAACCTTCTTACACTGCTGGTGGGAATGTAAAATGGTTCAGTCACTTTTGAAAACAGCTTGGCAGTTCTTCAAAATCATAAACTTAGAGTTATCATATGGCCCAGTAACTCTATTACTGGGAATATACACAAGAGAAATGAAAATATAGGGACACCTGGGTGGCTCCATTGGTTAAGTGTTTGCCTTTGGCTCAGGTCATGATCGTGGAGTTCCAGGATCCAGCCTTTATCGGGCTCCCTGTTCAGCAAAGAGTCTGCTTCTCCCTCTGTCCCTCACCCAGGTCATGTTCTCCCTCTCTCTCTCTCTCTCTCTCTCAAATAAATTAAACCTTAAAAAAAAAGAAAATAAAGATTCACCAAAAGCTATTTTTCAGCAATAAGAAGGAGTGACTGGTACATGCCACAGCATGGATGAGGCTTGAAAGCATACTAAGTGAAAAAAACCTGTCCTAAAAGACTACATATTACATTTAAATTTATTACATTTATAATTACATTTATATTTATATGAAATGTCCAGAACAGGCAAACCTATAGAGGCAAAGTAGATTGATTAGTGGTTGCCTGGGGGCAGTCTGTGTGACTGCTAATGGGTAGAGGATGGAAATGTCTAAAATCAACTGTGGTGATGGTTGCACAAACCTGTGAACTGACTAAAGAACATTGACTTTTATACTTTAAATGGGTCAATAATATAGTATGTGAATTATATCTCAATAAATCTTAAAAAAAAAAAAGAATTGAGCTTGAACCCATCTATCTCTTCTGAACTATTTTTTTAAAAGACTTTTTACTTGAAAAAAAAATTTAAGTTTCAGAAAGTTGCAAGATTCACCAATTTTTGAAATTCTGCCTGTTTTTAAGATCAAATTCCGTAATCAGCTTTGGGTTGATATATTCATCGACTTTCTCTGTAGGTCTTGGTTTTGGATTGTGTTGTTTACTCTATAACATGGTTCTCATTTAGGGCATTTGGCCATATTTGGAGACAGTGGGGCTGCCACTGTCATCTAGTGAGTACAGACCCAGGACAGTGCTAGGGCAGCACGCCCAGCGAAAACTTATCTTGGGGTGCCTGGCTGGCTCAATCTGTAGAGCATGCAACTCCTGATCTTGGGATTGTGAGTTCAAGCCCCACGTTGGGTGTAGACATTACTTAAAAATAAAACCTTAAAAAAACAAAAAACAAAAAACCAAACTTATCTGGACTAAAATGCTAACAGTACCAAGACTGAGAAACTTGCTGTACTCTCTTAGTGTATTATCAAAAAGAGAAATGTTATAGTCTGATCAAAATAGTCTGGGGATTTTACTCACCAGTTAAGGTTTTGGAGCATAGTTTGTATATCTCATATGGTTTATTTATTAGTCTTTCAATTGGTTCTCCCACCATAAACATTTATTTGCCTATTGTCTAAGAGGGCAGGAGCCAGACATAAAGTGCTACAGCATGAGCAGCACTATAAACTAATGGGCACTTAAGTATTTGGAAAAGATGATAGGGCTGCAGCTGAGAAGTCAGGTGGCAGCATTAACATGGCCCGGGGTGGGTGGGCAATAAAGCCTAGAGCTTGGGAGATCTGGGATAAACCACAACCACAAAACTTAGAGAATCCAAGAGAACATTTCAAACATATCTTCTTGCTACTGTGTTCCCTTCATGAAATGGCGGCACTGTGGCCATTTTCCAGAGGCCGAGTGGTTGAGGGGGTTACTAAATGCTAGACTGTGCCCACATGCAACTGGCCAAGGCTGTTCAGTGGATATTGCTCTCCTACTTACCCATGATGGACCTGTGCGGGGTTTCTATGATCTCCAGAGAAGAAGGAAACCACAAAGGGAAGCTTAGGTCTTCTGAAAACCTTTTGCATAGAAAGTTAAAGCTTTTACCCACCATTAAATAGATATATATTCTGTCATAGGACTTGGATGTGTATATGAAAGGTTGCTGGTCATGAACTCCAGGATCCATTATTTCTGCATATTCCCAGAATGTCTGAGAAGAGTCTCCTATGCAAAGAGGGCATTCAGTAATTTTTAGTAACCATTTGGATGTCTATTATGTTCCAGGCACTGTAAGAGGCACATTAATGGACAAGAGAGACAAGGTCCCTAACCTTAGGTAGCATATATTAACAAGAGTACCTCAATATGTATTTATTCTTTAGTTGATTTTTCTCTCTGAAAAACTGGCTTCATCACATCTTTGCAAATTATTGTCAGAAAGTTTTTCAAATGAATAATGCTTGTCTATGGGAGCAACAGAGGGACCATCTGTTGAGTTTTCTAGGATTAATAGCCATCAGCTGGAGTCATAGACTACTGGAAAATACTTTTTAAGATGTTTATTTAAGTGGATAAGCCACTAAAAGCTCAATAATTGAAGAACAAAATAGTGAAATGGAAAATAAGGGCATATAAATTGAACCTAAAATTTTGAAGACATCATATGGGAAATTCAAATGATGGCTTTCTAAAAGTATTGTTGCATCTGAGTATTAGAGGCTAAGAGCATTTTTCGTAAAGCAAAATATAATTGTTGTGGATGATAAATACAAACCTGGCCATATCTATTTTTTTTTCTGTTCCTTTTAACTAACTAGTTTTGGTTCTGTTGTTCCTTTTTGTTGTTCTGTTTTATATAGGAAAATATTTTAATTTTTAAATTTCTTCAAAGCCTTTTTGGAATAGGGTGGGGTATAAATAAATACTTTTTAGCAAAATCAGAGCAGAGTATAGACAATAGATGTCCCCTGGGGTGAAGGTCAGGAAGGGAAGGGGTGGAGAAAGGTATGCCAGGAAGGACAGAAAGTCCCCTGATAGTATTATTCCTCTATGTGGTCCTGAGCATAGTGTTCTGTGTCATTTCAAAGTTGACTTTTTTTTTTAATAGAGAGAGGAGGGGCAGAGGGAGAGAAGGAGAATCTTAACCAGGCTCCACGCCCAATGTGGAGCCAGATGTGGGACTCCATCTCACAGCCCTGAGATCATGACCTGTGCCAAAATCAGGAGTCAGACACTTAACACTGAGGCACCCAAGTGCCCCTAAAACATTATTTTTTTAAAGCTAAATATTTTGGGGTGCCTAGGTAGCTCAGTAGGTTAAGCATCTGCCTTCAACTCGGGTCATTATCCCAGAGTGCTGGGATCAAGCCCCTTGTCAGGCTCCCTGTGCAGTGGGGAGCCTGCTTCTCCCTCTCTCTCTGTTTCTCCCTCCCCCTAACTCCATGTACCCTCTCTCTCAAATAAATAAATAAAATCTTTTAAAAAAAGCTAAATATTTTTGATATATCAAGGTCATCTACTCCTTAGATTACTGAGATTCAGTAACTGCACAGTCCGTACTCACAGTTCTCAGTAAATGGAACTTAATGCCCTAGGCTTAATACAATAGACAGAAGCTGAGGAAAATGAGAACTTGGATGATAATCTAGGACTCTTCTTTAACAGCTACTAGAAAGAGATAGGATGGTCTCTCAGGTTGAAAATCAGTTTCATTTTGCCATAGGTGGGCCTTTGTTAGCTTTGTCCTATTTCTTTGCAAAACACAGGCAGAATCTGAACCTCTTTTTGGAGACCCAGAGAGTAAATGCCATTCTTTTTACCTGGAGTTTCAAACAGCCAAACTGGATCCAATAAATTCTTTCCTCTACCCCTTCACAGAATTGTTGGGTTTTTGTTTGTTTGTTTGTTTGTTTCCCTTCTGAACTCCATGGAGATTTCCTTGACACAGGTTTCTGTTAGGGACTCAGGGTTTATTATCCAACACCCGGCATTACTGATGAGCTCACAGGGTTTGTCAGAATGACTTGGGAGGAACTGGCATCCTCTCCTACTCTGGTTTTGCCTTCCCAGTCCTTGTACGTAAGCTGGGTTTCCTCCATATGCAAAGAGCCTAACCTGGAGCTGGGCATTCAGGCAATGTTAGCCAGTAGGTACTGGTTCAATTGTTTCAAAATATTTATGGCTTTCCAAAAAAAGTATGTACACATCTGTCAGAATGACTGAGACAAAATTAGTGATAACACCAAATGCTGGCAAGGATGCGGGAAAACCCAATCACTTATAAATCACTGGTGAGAATGTAAAATGACACAGCCATTCTGGAGCCCAGTTTGGCAGTTTCTTACAAACCTAAACATGCCCTTACCATATGACCTAGCAATTACACTCCTTGAATATTTATCCTAGAGTAATTAAAAACCTGTACTCACACAAAAACTTGTACATGAGTTGTTTATAGCAGTTTTATTCATAAAAGCCAAAAAGCAAAAACAACCCAAATGTCCTTCAACCAGATGAAATGGTTAAACAAACTTGAGTACTTCTACATCGTGGAATACTATGGAACAATAGAAAAGTAACCGACTACTGATACACAGAACAACTTAATGGATCTCAAGGAAATGATATCAAGTCCAAATAAAAGCCTATCCAAAAAGATACATACTGAATGATTCAATTTATATAATATTCTTAAAATAACTAAGTTTTAAAAATGGAGAACAGATTAGTATTTGCCAATGATTAGGAATGTAGGGAAGAGGTGATGGATGGAAATGGGTATAACTGTAAAAGGAAGCAAAAGAGATCCTTGTGGTTCTTTAACTCTTTTGTATCTTGACATAGTGGTGGATATATAAACCTATTCATGAGATTAAACTGTATAAACATTCAAATTAGTAAAAAGTTAAATCTGAGTAAGATTGGTGGATGTATTAATGTCAATATTCTGGTTTAATATTGTTTTGCAAGCTGTTAGCACTGGGGTAAACTGGTAAACAATACATGGATATCTCTGAATTCCTTCTTTCCCCTTCCTTCCTTCCTTCCCTCTTTCCTTCTTCCTTCCTTCCCTCCCTCCCTCTTCCCTTCCCTCCTTCCTTCCTTCCCTTTTTTCTTTCTTTCTTTCTCCCTAGATTTTATTTATTTATTTGACAGAGACATAGCAAAAAAGCACAAGCAGGGGAGCAGTACAGGGAGCAGGGAGCCAGACATGGGGCTTGATCCCAGGACCCCGGGACCATAACCAAAGGCAAGGTAAAGACAGATGCCTAACCAACTAAGCAACCCAGGCGCCCCTCTCTGTATTCTTTCTTTCTTCCTTCTTTTCTTCCTCCCTCCGCCCCTCCTTGGAGAAAAGTCTGATTCTAGGAATGGGACAGGAAATTTGCAGTTTGATCTTAGAGCATCTTGTAGTGCCAGAAAGTAGTAGAGTGCCAAAAAAAAAAAAAAACCAAAAACCAACCTCATAGTGATGGTCATATGGGGACATAGGGGCCAACTGGATGAGCTCATAATGGCCAAAACTGGAACAATGTGAAAAACACAGTGAATAAAATAGTATTGTATTGTAACCCTAAGTATAAAATAAACATTCATGACTCCATACAGATAGAAGTAAGTGATTAAGTAAATACATACAGTGAGGATATTAGATATATCTCCCATGCAGAACTGCAAATAATTGATGTAGATGTTCTACCCTTAAGGGTGAGAAATATAATTCCTCATTCCTTAAATATGGGCTGTGCATGGTGACTTTCTTCCAAAGAATATAGTATGGAAAGAAAAAAGAGAGAAAGTTTATAGTAGAGAATTCTGACAACTCTATCCCAGTCAGCTGATCAAGGGTAAGTAATGTCAGTAGTGAGAAGTCATGTTGATAGTATGTCCCCTTGATAAGATGTGATGATTATGGTGCCTCTTGTCTTTGGTCTTCCTCCCCAAAACACATTTCCCCAGTCTAATCATGAAGGAACATCAGATAAATCACAGTTGGAGGACCTTCTACAAAATATCTCACCAGAAGTCCTTAAAACTCTCAAGTGTTGTCAAAAACAGGGTAAGTCTGAGTAATAGTCCCAGCCAAAAGGAGCCTAAGGGGACATAACTGCAAACATCATATAGTATCCTAGATAGGATCCTGATACAGAAAAATGGCATTAGGGGAAACCTGAGGAAATCTAAAATGCGAACTTAGGTTACTAAGAATGTATCCAGATTGGCGCATTAATAGTACCATACTAATGTACTAATGAGAGATGCCAATGGTAGGGGAAACTGGGTGTGGTGTATATAAGAACTCTCTGTACTATATAAATAATAAGTCTGTACATCTAAGACTGTTCTGAAAATAAAAATTTATTTTAAAATAAGGGAAATAGACTTGTCCCCTCTACCACTCCCAGGGAGAGTTCTGGTACAACTATGCCGGGGCTAGAGGTACCTTCACACTTTGGCCTTTGAGTTTTCTCTCTTTACCCCTACCCTCTGCAGTGTTTGAACAGAGGACTTAGTGCTGAGACTGTCTGATTGTCTAAACCCATGAGGAAAATGGTGGAAAATTCACTATCATCACTGCCAGAAAGAGTGATTTATGGCTTTACTCTTGAGCTCCCCATTTGGCTTTATACTATATCTTGTATGGACTCTTATTCCTGAATCTTGACTAGACTCCTTAGGCTTAACCTTTTGGCCTAAGAAATACTGAGCACTTGCATTGCCTGTTTACCTCCTACAGTAATCACCTATGTACTTTAATTTGGAGTTTACATGATGAATACCTCTTTAGTCAACTCCATTCCTATAGGCACAGATAACTATGCTAAAAACCAACAGCAGAAGAAATACCAAGAGGCTATCTCAGCATTAAGAGCATCGCTGTTAGTGACATAAACCAAATATTCTTTTTTGCAGCCAAAGACCTTTACACCAAATACTGAATTGTATGTAGACATACTGACACCCGGTATTTATTTGTGATCTTTGCTATAATGATTTTGACCATAATTATTTTGACTATCTTTTATTAATATCCAGTATCAAGATGTTAAAAAAAAAAAGTAAGTTGAACTTCTCTCTCTTTTATTTTTTTTTAAAGATTTTAGTTATTTATTTGACAGACAGAGATCACAAGTAGGCAGAGAGGCAGTCAGAGAGAGAGGAAGGGAAGCAGGCTCCTTGCCGAGCACAGAGCCCCATGCGGGGCTTGATCCCAGAACCCTGGGATCATGACCTGAGCTGAAGGCAGAGGCTTAACCCATTGAGCCACCCAGGTGATTTAGTTCTGCTAATATTGAAAATGTTCTTAAATATTAGTTATTAACAGAAAGAATAAATAAAATGCTGTATTGCCAAAGAAAAATGAAAAATTGAGAATGAACTGTGGATACATGTAACAGATCCCTTAGATCCTAAGGGATTATGCTGAACGCTGAGTGAAAAAAGCCAACTCAAAAGGTTACATTTATGTATTATGTAGCAATTTATATTAAATTTGGAATAACAAAATTATTGAGATAGGAAACAGATCAGTGGTTGGCAGGGGCTAGGGATGGAGGAGAGGGAGGGCATGAGTAAAACAGGTAGCAGAAGGACACCTGTGATAATGAAATAGGTTTGTATCTTAATTGTGGTTTTATTTGCATGAATCTCCACATGAGGAAATTGCATAGAACTACATGCAGACACACACACACGCACACACACACACAAGGGCATGTACAACTGATGAATTCTAAATAAGCTTTTTGCATTGTACTAATATCATTTTCTTGGTTGTGATATGACATACGGTAATACACCACTGGGTGAAGGTAAATGGAATCTCCTATCAAATATTTAAAGGCATTAGCTGCTGCTTTTATTCATTCTGTTTTAAATTGACATATAATTTATATACCACAAAGATCACCCTTTTGAAATGTACAATTCAATGGACTTTGGTATATTCATTGTCCAATTTAGTATATTGGTCACATATATGTAACAATAACCACTAATTCTAAAACACTTTCATCACCACAAAAGAAACGCTATCCTCAGTAGACACTCCCCGTTTCCCCCTCCTTTATCTTCTAGAAACTACTAAGCTACTTTCTGTCTCTGTGGATTTGCCTATTCTTGAAACTTCACTTACATGGAATCAATACAATGCTTGTTCTTTTGTATCTGGCCTTGTTCACCAGCATGTTTTCGAGATTCATCCACACTGTAGCATGTATGAGTTTTACATTCCTTTCTGCGATTGAATAATATTTCATCATATAAATATACCACATTTTCTTCATTCATTACTTAATGGACACCTACGTGGTTTCTGCTTTTTGGCTATTATGAATAATGTCACTATACACATTTATGTACGGGTTTTTTGAACATATGTTTTCAGTTTTCTTGAGTATATACCCATGAGTGGACTTTTTGGGTCAAATGATAACTCTCTTTAATTTTTTGAAGTACTGACACAGTTTTCCAAGATGCAGCCCTATTTTACATATCCACCATCAGTGTATGAGAATTCTGATTTCTCCACATCTTCGCTAACATGTTATTGTCTTTCTTTTTTATTATATCTATCCAAGTGGATATGAAGTGATATCTCATTGTGGTTTTGATTTTCTATTTCCTTTTTAAAAAAGTTTATTGTTTATTTGGGGGAGAGAAAGAGATTGAGCATGAGCAGGAGAAGGGACAGAGGAAGAGGGAGAGAGAAAGAATCCCAAGCAGATTCCCTGGTGAGCACAGAGCCCCACCCAGTGCTTGATCCCATGACCAGAGATCAGAACCAGAGCCCAAACCAAGAGGGGGTTGCCTAACCTACTGAGCCACCCAGGTGGCCCTGATTTTTTATTTCTTAATGACTCAATTTCAGTAGCTTTTGTCTTTCTAGGAATTTATCTATGGCATCTGTGTTACCTAATGTTGGTATACAATTGTTCTTAGTTTTTGCTTACAGTCCTTTTTATTTTTGTGAAGTTGATAGTAACGTTCTCTTTTATTATTGATTTTAGTAATTTGAGTCTTCTTTCCTTTTATCTTCATCAATCTAGCTAAAGGTCTATCAATTTTATTGATTTTTCAGGAACAAACTTTTGGTTTTACTGATTTTCTCAACTGCTTTTCTATTCTATATTTCATTATTTCCTCTCTAATCTTTTTTTCTTTCCTTCCTCTTGCTTTGGATTTAATTGCCCTTCTTTTTCTAGTTATTTTAGGTGCGAAGTTAGGTTACTGATGTAATATTTTTTTTCTTCTTTTTAAACAGGCATTTATGGCTCTGTATATTTTTTGCAACTCCATGTGAATCAAGTATTACTTCAAAATAAAAATTTTAAGAAAAAGTATGTACTTCTGCTCTGCCAAGGGAGCTGTGTGTGGCGATGACTTGGCCATTGTATCTATCCTCAAGGAGGTTAGTCTAGTGGAGCAAACTATCAACAGAATGATCTGGAAGGTGAGGAGATGCTGCTTGCTGCAGAGATGAGAGAAGACACTGAAGAATATCCAGGAAAACCCTCACAAAGGTACAATTGAGGGCTTGTATGAATTGAAGAGCTATGCTTCTACCACGGGAATTCCATTCTTAGGCCAATCCCTGACAAGGTTGTCACTTCTGTCTTCTCAGATCTTCGGGTACCACAGCTGAAGCCATTTGGGACAGGGATGGATGCACACCCTGATTAAGGCTAATATTCCTAGCTGACAGCTTTTCTCTGCAGCTCAGAATTCTTAGAGATACCCTATCTCCTACCAAGTCATTCAAAATGTTCAAAATGTAGCTACTGACTTCCTTTATAAAAGGAAGAATGGTGTTAAAACAGGAAGGGAAGCCTAGAACATTTGTTGGGGTTACTAATAATGAAAACATTTCAAAGAGTTCCCATATACCTTTAACAAACCTCCTCAACTCTACCGAACATTAACACTTTGCTTTGGGGTTCTAACACTCGTTTAATGTTTATTTTAAATCTTTTTAATTGGACAACACATTCTTTTAGTTTATAAAGAGAAATAGTACAAAGAGGTACAGAGATGGAAAATCTTGTTCTTGCATCTACCCTTTCTTTATTTCTTTCCTTTTCTTTTTTCTTTTTTTGAAGATCTAATTGACTTTATTAAGTGAATCATGAATTGGGCAGCATCCCATCTAGCCAGTAGACGGAGCCCACCTCCTCTGCCCTTTCCAGCCCACAAACACTTACAGGGGACCATCTGTGTTTTTCTTTATGCAAACATAAACAAAATATTTTCATACCTCTATTTTTCTCCTTCTTCCTGCCCCCCCCAAAACCAGCATCCTATGCATACTCTTCTGGACTTTGCATTTATCACTTAACAATGTAGCTTAGAAAGATTTCCAAATCAGAACATAGTAATGCTTTAAAAAAAGAAGAAGAAGAAGAAGAAGAACTTCAGCCCCCTGCCCTCCAGTGTCACCTCAGACATTGCTCATGTTCCCTCTCTTTCCTGTCTAACCTCAATTGTTTGAATCCCAAATTCCCCAAGCATAGTATGTTCTCTGTGCTAACAAGCTCAGGGCTTACATAGACCCCAGGCTGTGTGACTGGAGCAAAGCCACAAACCCCCTGTGCCATCAAGACCACAGGGACACATTCAGGAGCAACAGCAACAAGGTGATGATTGCCTCAGCATGAGCGACACCCCAAAGAGATCACTCTGGGCCAAGGAGGAGAGATGATCTGGAACTAGGCTTTGTTGCCAAGCAACCCCGGAGGGGATGAAATTAACTCAGTCTGTTTTTCATGTAACTGCATCTCAAATGAAAGCTGAGGCCAGAGTTGATCCCATGCAAAATTAATAATCACCACATGATTCTTTCTTTCAAGTGGCTGTTGCCGAAAGACAGGGAACTAAAAAAACCAGTATACCCCTCTTTAAAGGGGTAAGGGGGGGAGAAAGAGAACAAATACATACAGATCCCATGTTTTTCCATTTGAGTCTTAGGTAGGAAATCAAGCCTTTCTCTCTTAGACTGCTGTTGACTCTCCCTGGTAGGAAACCTGCTTTAAAACCAGATCCCAAGTAGACGAGATAATACGTACCAAAGAGCCAAGGGAGGATATTTTTCCTAGTCTCCTTTTAGTCTCCTTTTTTAGAAAATTTAAAATGCACGTTTCCCCATTAGTATGTTCAGGGAAGATAAATTATCATAAAAATAAAAATAGCCCTTCCACCTACTCTCCTTAACCCAGCACTAATGGCTGAAAGAGGAGCCCAGCTTGATATGCTCACTAACTCTTTCTCTTCAAGGGCTTATCAAATTTAAAAGGCAAAAATGACAAAAAAGAGTGGATTCCCCCATCTGCTGCCCCCTACTTCTGCTGCATTAATTTGGGTAAATTACCTGTGTGGTCAGGGAGGAGCAGTGGCCTTCTCCCCAAAAGAACCTTTGATTATTATTTTGTAGTTGTGCCATAAAATGTAATTAAAAATAAAGCTTTTTTTAGCCAAAGAAACTAGTTTTATCTGAGAAGGAAAGCTTTCTTGCCCAGCAGAAGGTGAGACTTTGTGGTGGGCAAAGTAGCGACCAGTGGTCTTCCTCACTTAGCACTTATGGAATGTATTTGCTGGTGTTGGGACAGGATATTCCCTTGTTCCCTTTTGCCACTCCACCATGTTCACCGTATACTAGGCCAGTTTGAGCAAGCCTCCTCCTCTGTGAAGCAATGAGTACCCGCGGACAGAGTGGGGCAGAATGTGCTGGTACACAGAGAAAACCAGAGAGCGAAATGTACACAATGGATTTTGGGAAACTCTGTCAGTGAGGGTCTCAGCAGGAAACAGATGCTATATTCACATTGGATGCTTTGAGTAGCTTTTAATAAAGGGGTTTTTTAGAATGGTTGGTGGGGAAACCACAAAAGACAGGTATTACCTGGGGCTGATCACTCTGGGTTGGGAGTCACTCCCATGCCTCAGCCTGCAGAGTGAGAGAATTGGCAGGCAGAGGGATGGGATAGAGCAGGCCACCTTACACAGTGTAGCTGTCAATCGGGGGAAGGAGAGCCCTACATCATTTGCCTCCTTCCCTCTGATTTCTGGCAAGGGCTCACCATATGCTGAAACCCACTAGAAGTCAGAGGATCAAGAAATCCTTGAATGTAGAAACGTAACACACAGAAAACAGGAAATGCTAAATCTAGCTTCATCTGCCTGGCTTCTGGTCTATTCATTCATTCAACCAGCACCTACCGATCGGTGATTGTGCAGGCACCCAACTAGGAGACGCAGCAGTAAGCAAGGCAGCCCTCATGGAGCAGACAGTCCCTCTGGCCACGTCAGGCCTAGGCAAAGCTGCAAAGTACATCCAGACTGAACATTCAAGATCACAAGCCCTCCAACGTGTACCATGGTTATTGCCTGACTTTTCTTATCCCGCTTCCCTCTTGGTCAGGAATAAAGATTTTCTTGTTCTATGTGTTAATTCCAATTTAAATAAATCAAGAGGGGCACCTGGCTTGCTCTGTTGGTGGAGCATGCAACTCTTGATCTCAGGGTTGTAAGTTCGAATCCCATGGGGTGTAGAGATTACTCAAAAATAAAATCATAAATAAATAAATAAAATGTCAAACAAGCAAAAAAAAAAAAAAGAAAGAAAGAAAGAAAAAAGATTCTCTTGTTACCATAACTACTGGTAGCATGTCTGAGTAGGTGCGTGTTAAGGCATGGGTGTTAGAAGGGCACTTACAGAGGAATCCAGAAGAAGGAAGATAGCTGGGCCTGAAGCAAGACAGGAACAGAGGTAAAGTCAGGTCACAGGAGTTTCTCTGCAGGGCATGGCCTTCAAGCAACCAGCTCCTACCCATGTCTGCCCTCTGTCTCCTCCATGTGCATCCAGATCCTAGCTCTTCTTCCTGTAGGTTTGGCTCAGCCCATCTTTCTATGCTGGCCCACTGAGGCACTGCCTAGCCTATGCAGGTGGCCCTTGGCCTAACCCCCTGTCCCCAGCCCAATAGTGGCCATTCCTGGGTTAGAACAGCTTGGTGCTATCTCTGAGCAGAGCGCTCGGGGCGGTGGGGGGGAATCTCCCCTCTTTAGGAGACCCTGGCTATTGGCAGAGCCCCTGGCTGACATTCCCAGGGCCCCCACTACTAGATGGCAAACTCTTAAAGGTCAAGGATCTGAGTCTTACATTGGTTTTCCAGTAGCACATGGCATTGTTTCTTTTAAGTCAGTCACTCAGTCACTATTTACAGAGTAGACTGGGCATAATAACCCCTAAGTTGCAACTAGCTACCTCAACTACATCTGTTCTTGGGAATCTTAAAGCACAAAGCCACTTGACATTTGTTGAGAAGGACTTTGTTGATCCATAGGCGGCAAAGCCAACCTGTGCTAGGCTGATGAATAGACACACTGGCGAAGTGTGCATCCTGTTGGGGACAATGGCTCCCTTTTTCCTGAAATGCCTCCCAGCTGTGTGTGGACAAGCCAGGGCTAGGCTCAGTTCCTTGTACTAAGAAATCTCTTAGTGCAGCCTGAGAGCAAGTGAGGGCACTGCCTTCCTGCTATGGTAACTCTCTTGTTCCATTTCAGTGATATGAGCGTACTGACCTTGTACAGAGAGACTGACGCCATCACCTCTTCCCAGAACAAAGCTAGCCCTTCTGATGGCGAGCATCGTACTCCATGCTGTGAATCAGAGAGTTTTCCTTCCTGATTGTTTTGAGGGATAGGATTCCTTTGGCTGATAATTGGCAGTATGAGCTAGAGTAAGATTGCTAGTAGAAATGTTTATGAGGGGCGCTTGGGTGGCTCAGTTGTTCAAGCATCTTCCTTAGGCTCAGGTCATGATCCCAGGGTCCTGGAATGGAGCCCCACATCGGGTTCCTTGCTCAGCGGGGAGCCAGCTTCTCTCTGTCTGTGTGCGCCTCCTCTTGCTCGTGTTCCCCCTCTCTCTCTTTGTCAAATAAATAAATAAAATCTTTTTTAAAAATGTTTTTGCGCTGTCCTACACTTCTTGCCTAGAGATTTTAAGGCAGAAAACAAATGTTTCCCTTGCAGGAGCAGTTGGCACTTTCCACATGGCATAGCTTCTAAACTAAATCCACCAGTCCTTGGGAGACTTGCTTATCCAGAGACTCAGCTGGGTAACAACTTGAAACAGCAGGGTTGACCCTTAGGACAGGGGAAGGTTTTAATTAACTTCATCTGAGAACTTTCCAAGGCCTTTCAACTGTTTTTAGAATGTTGTGTTCTAAGCTATAGAGGTTAAAACCTCCTTTCTCTGGCATCTAAAAGTACCTTTAGAAGCAAAGTAAGAACAGCTTTTGGCCTCTGATACCACCACACATCACCCAGGCCTGAACCTGCCACCGAAGAGGAGAAACTGTCTCTGGGGTCTTCTTAGGGCCAGAATGGCATGTTTGACCCTAGACATGAGGACCTGGAGGTCTTGGAACAGACTGCTTGATTGCCATCAATGCTCGAGTAGGCTCTGGGTCTTTTCCCCAATGCCTAGGACTTTGGGAGACAGCCGGTGAATGTAATGACCAACTGGGCAGTATTGAATATCTAGAGAGAGGAAATGGTACCATGAGGCCTGGGCTTCCTGACATCTTAGAGCAGAAATTACTTGTTGGGACTAATGGATCTAAAAAAGTCAAGGGAAAGGGCATAAGAACTTTTTTTCCACCTGAAAGGATGTGCTGTACCTTTTCTCTTTTTTCTTTTCTTTCCTTTCCTTTTCTTTCCTTTCATGGTCCTTTTGACTGGAGCCTTTTGACTGGAGCCAAAAGGCAAATGCTTAAGCAACTGAGCCACCCAGGCATCCCAGAAATAGTCACATATTTTAAGAGTGAGCACCATGCTGTATCTTCCTTAGTCTTGCTTGTAACAGGAACTCAGGTACTATTTCATTGAAGTGGTTCTCCACCAAGTCACATGACTTCACCCATTCCCCAGTGTTCATTTTCTCTCTGGTTCTGTCCTTTAACTGATCTCCCATCTCACCAAGTCAAGAAAATGCTTTCATTGTCTTTTCTATGCAAGCTGCTGCCTTGCACAGAAGTTCACTTATAAACCACCAAAGGAGAACAGGAAGGGTAGGGAAAGAATTGGTTTCACCTGGCATGACCTGATTCTAAGTCAAACTGGCAAAAAGCCTGTTCTACCCTAACTCTTCCTTTCCAACTCCCCACTCTCATTTAAAAATGAACAAACAGGGGCACCTGGGTGGCTCAGTGGGTTAAAGCCTCTTGCCTTCGGCTCAGGTCATGATCCCAGGGTCCTGGGATCGACCCCACATCAGGCTCTCTGCTCAGCAGGGAGCCTGCTTCCTCCTCTCTCTCTCTCTCTCTCTCTCTCTCTCTGCCTGCCTCTCTGCCTACTTGTGATCTCTGTCTGTCAAATAAATAAATAAAATCTTTATTAAAAAATGAACAAACAAATATTAAAGAAAATTAATGTTTTCTGATTATAAAAAAAATAAATCCCATTTGGAAAAGAGAATAAGACACTCTTCTCCACCCTAATACATTTAAAAAATTAATTTCCATGGTGAATTTCTGAAGCCATGCTTGGTTCTTCCTTTCCAGGGGTTTCCAGCCGAGGCAAGTGAGTAAACCCCTCTATCTCTGGTCCTTGATTCCATAATTCCATCGTGGTGCCTGTTGCCCATTGAAAGTGCTTCAGTCCTAGGTCTGTGATTACATGCAGATGCTCGTAGCTGCCCAGATGTTTACTTTAACCAGATTTTACTGATGAAAGTATAGAAGGGCAGGAAATGGGGAGAGGGGCCCAGGACTGAATTCTCTCTCTCTCTCTCTCTCTCTCTCTCTCTTTTTTAAAGATTTCTTATTTATTTTACAGAGAGAGAGAGAGATACAGGCAGAGGGAGAGGGAGAAGCAGATCCCCACTAAGCAGAGATCTGCATGCAGGGCTGGATCCCAGAACCTTGGAATCATGATCTGAGCTGAAGGCAGATGCTTAATGGACTGAGCCACCCAGACATCCCAATGCTGCATCTTTTCAAGAATGGACATCTCAGGGGCACCTGGGTGGCTCAGTGGGTTAAAGCCTCTGCCTTTGGCTCAGGTCATGTTCCCAGGGTCCTGGGATCAAGCCCCACATTGGGCTCTCTGCTTAGCAGGGAGGCTGCCTCCTCCTCTCTCTCTCTCTCTCTCTCTCTGCCTGCCTCTCTGCCTACTTGTGATCTCTCTGTCTCTCTGTGTCAAACAAATAAATACAATCTTAAAAAAAAAAAAGAAGAAGAAGAAGAATGGACATCTCATTCTTCCATTCAGGGAAGGTTGATTGAGTCCTTTCTGCCCAGGCACTGTGCTGGGTATTAGATGATAGAGTAGGCAACAGTCACACGTTTGTTTTTTTTTTTTAAGATTTTATTTGTCAGAGTATGAGAGAGAGAGAGACAAAGAGACAGAGTGCAAGCAAGGGGAGCTGCAGGCAGAGGGGAAGCACACTCCTCTCTGAGCAGGGAGCCCAATGCGGGACTGGATCCCAGGACTCTTAGATCAGGACCTAAGCCCAAGGCACACGCTTAACTGATTGAGCCACCCAGGCACCCCTGGTACTGAGGTTCTATGTTTAATATCAAATAGCACTGGACTAGACCCAGAGCCCTAAGTTTGACTCCAGGTTTGACTCCAGTAACTAGCTGTTCCTTAAAAGAGTATCTCAGACTCTGTTTATTATATCATTTGTGAAATAATTGTTGATTTGATTATCTCTAAGTTTCTAAACATTGCCCTGACCCATAGTTTAAGAATAATTCTTTATTTGGTTAACCTATTTTCTCTCTCCACCATGGTTCCTACTCTTTCCACCTTAAAGACTTACCCATTTTACTGTTTCTTGTTACCCAGCCCTACTGTTCTTCCCTGCAGAAAGGAGCAAAATGTTCTCTTTTCCAGTTGTTCCTGTGTAAGCAAACTCACCATCTCACTCCTTTGTCATTTTTCCTGCTCTTTCTCTGTGCTCCTTCTGTTGTCTTCCCTGGCTTTTATCTGCAATAAGGCCCCACAAAAGCAGGTTTGCCTCTCTGATCTAGGGCTTTTACTGACATAATCAATTAATTAACATGCCTTTATGGGGCAACGACAGTGAACAAAGCACAGCTCAATGCTGTTAAAAAGAGAATATGGGTTTAAGACATGTTCTCAGACTTGCAGAAGACAAGATCTCTGAGGCTTAGCAGCCTTCTGGTCCACCACTGACCCCCGAAGCTGGTGCTGATAACCGCCCTGCCAGGCCCAAACCTTCTCTTCTCTGGGCTGCGGCATCGCTGCTCCTCGTCTTTCTCCTTCCTGTCTCACTTCCTCTTGACTTCCTTCTGCTAGATCCTCCCTTTGGCCCTTTCATTATATCTGGTTCCCAGGTGCTCTGTCCTAGGCCCTCTTCTCTTCTCAGACTCTTCATTCCCTGACCATCTCTGCCACTCCCATGACTTCAGTTACCAACTATATGCTGATAATTCCCCCAAAATATGTATTATCATTCATATTAATGTGTCTGCAGCAGCACCTACGATCAAACACATTAACATATGGGGAGTGAAACATAGAATAAATAAAAACTAGAACTACCTTCTCAAAAATTCTAGTCAGATTTTGCCATCAAGTTAGTTTTAGTGCCTCCCATTTTCCAGAGCTATATGGATTTTGGGTTTGCACAGGATTATGGACCTGTATGAGAAGGGATGGCCTTTATCACTCCAGAGAGGGAAAAAGGATAAAGAGCTGTTTTGTACTTCCCCTTCTACAGAACAATGAGTATCTACAAGACGTTTCTTCTGCTAGAATGAGGAGTAACTACAAACTTGCTTTTTCTTGTTAAAATAATAATAATAAAATAATAAAGTTCTGTCGCATCTTGGCTCCCCACTACACTAGTGGCATCACTGTACCGGGAATTTCTCACTTAGCTGGAATGCTTAGGGTTTCTGTAACACATAGTCTCTGTACTTCCTGAATTCATATACAACACTCACACAGCTTTAATCCTTCGGTATTTAATTAGGTATACAACAATGAACAAAGTAAGTTTCCCAGCTCCTTTCAGTGGTGACTATTTTCATACCCTAGCATAACATTTCCTATGAGTTGGCCCAACAGCCAGATTAGTAATGGAGTTAGAGAATGTTCAAGAAGCTAGGGGTGAGGGATGGTGGGACAGAGCAGCACTGGGAGGCCGAATAATACGTTACTTTAGTATTTTCAAGGAAAGAGAAAAATTCATGCAAATATCTCTACACCCCCCTCTTTTTGTTTTGCAAAGCCTTTTTTTGTCCAAGTCTCATTTTTGGATTAGGCCCTTGTTGACTATGTCTGTTGAAGTCCTAGATAAAGGCTTATTTGTTTGACCTGTCGTATCCAGAATTGCTCTAACTGCTCGTTTTGATTTTCTTATTGTGTAGACTGCGCTAAGAAGCTTGGCAGGAAGCACACTATGGAAATGTGGAACTGAACAGCTTAATGTGTGTAATTTGGGAAGTTCAGCAGATGCCAGGGCTTAGCAGGCTCTCGGCTTGTTCAAGACTAATCCTGTGGATTTTCATTCTTATGGGCATCCTGCCCCGTAAGTCTGAGGGCCTAGGTCCCACCCAAAATCAGTCCACACAGCCACCTCCCAGCTGTCCCACTCTTAAAAGCTAGGTTGGGAGCTGACAAAGGCTCTCCTATCACCCCTCCTAAGGAAGTGGAAGGGTAGTGAGATCATTGGGTTCCAGGGATGGTCCTGGTAAAGGCTGATATACAGCATTTTCTCTGGACATGAGTATGGACTCCTAGCTGAGACTTTCTAGGAGACATGTGGGACTACAAATGCACATCCATCCGACCTATAGTGGGTGACATGTTGTGCCCCCCAGGTCCCTCTCCAAGACTGAAGCACTTGTTTCCCCATCTACTGGAAGGGTTCATAGTAGCCACCATCAGCTGAGTCCTTTTCTGAGACTTCTCTGCTGAAAAGAGTCACCTTGCCCATGGTCATGTTCCCTTTCCCAAGGGCAGCTCACATCTAATATCTGGTTGATGCAGGAGTGAAAAGGCCCAGGTTTGTCACCCCAATTTTGGACAACTCTGAGACATCCCAGCACCAGAGCTCCCTGAAAGATCACGTAGGCTTCTTTTTTCTTTTCTTTTCTTTTCCCTTTCCCTTTACTTTCCTTCCCTTTTCCTTTCCTTTCTTTTTTCTTTTCTCCTTTCCTTTTTTGCTTTCTTTTTCTTTTTTAAAGTACATGCCATGCCCAACATGGGGCCCAAACTTATGACCCCTAGATCTATATCATATGTTCCACTGACTGAGCCAGCTAGGCACCCCCTTTCTGAAATGTTTGATTGTCAAGATTCTTCCAGAAAGTTTTCTGGTGACCCAAACTTTTTTTTTTTTTTTTTTTTTTTTACTTCTAATGCTCATTAATTTGATTTTGGCCAATCAATTAAACTCTGCTTCCTTTTTCTACAGCTTCACAGGCACAAAGTTTTTAGAGTTAATGAAATCCAAAAATGTCTCCTTGCAGCTGCGGGGTAGAGGGAAGGTGACTCCTAAAGGGTGCTGCCTCAGGAAAACCGTGCCCTGGAATAGCTTTAGATGAGAAGTGAAGGAAATGTGATGAAAAGCATTTTAATTTGCAGAGGAACAAGGGCTTAAACCTAATGTTTGGTTCAGAAGAGGATACTAATTTTTAGAAAAATGTATTCTCTCCTTTCTGTAGTTGATTTTGAAATGTCAGTTCGTAGCTGTCCCAGTTTGGTGCTGAGGAAATTGCCCAGCATGGTTGTGGGTGGGAGCCTACTTGTCTCTATTTCCCTCCACCTACATGCTGTTTCTTTCTTCCTTCCTTCCTTCCTTCCTTCCTTCCTTCCTTCCTTCCTTCATTCCCTCCCTCCCTCCTTCCTTCCTTCCTTTCTCTTCTTCTTTCTTTCTTTCTTTTGCTAGTTGAGGTTTAATTTATTAATAGTAAAATGCACAAATTCAAAATGTATGTGTGCGGGTACCTGGGTGGCTCAGTTGGTTAAGTGTCTACCTTCAGCTCAGGTCATGATGCCAAGGTCCTGGGATCAAGTCCCACATTAGGCTCCCTGCTCAGTGGGAAGACTGCTTCTCCCTTTGACCTTCTCCCCTCTTGTGCTCTCTCTCTCTCTCACACACTCTCTCCCCCCTCTCAAATAAATGAATAAAATCTTAAAAAAAAAGTGTTCAGTGTGGTAAATTTTGACAATGGTGTGTTCCCATTTAGCCATCATTCCAATTCAGATAGAATATTTCTCTTATCTCAGAAAGTTCCCTTACACCTCTTTTAATTTAATTCCCTTCTTGTCCCTGGGGCAACTGGTGTTCTGATTTCTATCACCATAGGTTAGTTTTTACCTGTTCTTGTACTTCATGTCTATTCTTTTATGTATGGCTTCTTTCACTCAACATGTTTTGAGATTTATCCACCTTGTTACCTGTATCCTGCTTCCCTTTTAAGACAATCCACGGGCATGCTAGTTTTTTGCCTTAAGCATCTTTGCTGCAAGCATTTCCTCCATATGAGTTATTGGCTGTAAGACAATTTTGACATAAAAGGTAAAATGGCAAAAAATAAAAGAAGGACATCCATTAAAAAGAACATAATGAAACTTGGAAAATGAATAGATTTAAAAGACTTCATCGCAAAGTACGAAATACTCGAATACATTCAAAATGTATAATGTTGATTCATGGCAATACTGCACCAATAACTGATTTTATTTTGTAGATTGTACCTAAGTAGTTGTCTTCAAAGTCTTTCAGAGAATTATTTTTATTGTTATTATTATTATTACTATTTTGCTCGTTGATTTGTTTCCCATTTCTTGGCATCACATTTTTTCTTTTTTTGCTAAGATTTCTTCCTTCATTAAGAGAGGCATCAGATTCCAAGTACTGTGCATGTACAATGCACATCTGTAACTGGGCTTCCTATGATGTTGTGAAAGCCTTCCATACTGCTGTTTGTTCTTGGTATACTGTCACTTGTCCACTATTAGAGGTCCCAGAGTTCTAGGGAAATGTGGGTTCAAAACTATATGCCACCATATAGACCATATAGACCATTATGCCATTATGAGAGCTAAGATTTACATCATATAAAAATGGGAGGGGCGCCTGCGTGGCTCAGTGGTTTAAAGCCTCTGCCTTCCACTTGGGTCATGATCCCAGGGTCCTGGGATAGAGCCCCACTTGGGCTCTCTGCTCCACGGGGAGTCTGCTTCCTCCTCTCTCTCTGCCTTCCTCTCTGCCTACTTGTAATCTATGTCAAATAAATAAATAAAATATTAAAAAAAAAAAGGGAGGATTGCCTCGAGAAATGAAACCAAACTGTCAAACAAACCAGACTGTCAACCAATTACATTTTTATCTTTTTTTAAAAGATTTTAAAAGAGATTTTATTGATTTATTTTAGAGAAAGAGAGAGAGAGAGAGGAGGGGACAGAGAGGAAGGGAGAGGGATAAGCAGACTCCACACTGAGCACCGAGCCCCACACTGGGCTTCATCCCACGACCCTGAGATCATGACCTGAGCTGAAACCAAGAGTTGGCCACTTAATCAACTGAGCCACCCATGTGCCCCTAAGATTTTATTTTTTTAAGTAATCTATACACCCAGCATGGGGTTCCAACTTACAACCCTGAGATCAGGAGTCATATGCTCTACCAACTAAACCAGCCAGGCACCTCTACTTTTTAATCTTTAATGGCAAAATTGCCTTATTGTTACTTAGTTATTTGACAGAAATGCTTACAACAAAGATGTCTACAGCAAAGACACTGACAGTGAAAGTAACTGGAACCATCTGTGGGGTCCACTGCTCTCTGACTTCTTTGTCATACTTAAGGAAAAGGCCCTGCCCCTCCTGGCGATGGTTTTGCTGACACATCTTGCCAAGTGAGTTTCAACAGTCACTGGGTCCTAAAAGACCAAGCAGGCGGCTCCTCCCAGGTATAGCCCATTGATTTTCCAGTTCTCAATTGTGATGCTGATTAATGATATCCAAACACTGTGGAATAAAGATGGAGCAGCAATTCCTCTTGTGGGCTCCCAGGACAAATGCTGATAATCCCTAAGATTTATGCCAAGATACCACCTGTACTTCATCCTGATGAGGTCTTGGTCCCACTGTGAAGGCCAAGAGTGAAACAAACTTAGAAAGCACCAATTATCTATAGTTACTTGGTCATAAATAACCTTATTTTCCCTTCTTGGGAACTCTTCGAGATAGATTTTGCTGTATCCATGAGGACACAGAGTGGGATTTGAACTTGGGTTTGCAGATTTCCATATCATGATTTTTCACCACCAGCTGCCAAGACTTAGCTAAGCTCCTGTATCCATCTGAGGTGGCACCTGGCTATCTGAAGGTGACAGACCTCACCGTTATACCCATATCTGGATGGCTGAACAACTGGGAAGGACTTGAAGATTTGCATACTTTCTTTCTCAGTAAGAGCCAACTGGAGTTGGCAGACGAATCTTCATTTTTCAGAAATGTTCTCTGTTCTCCATAGCCAAGCAGCTGTGACCTTTGGTAAAGGTCAGCAGATCTTTGTTATGCCCCTTGCAAATCACTGTTTTGTAACAGTTGTGTTTACAACTGAGCCGGTTTCCAGACCTGGGGTAGCTAGCGGGATGATGCCAGCAATGAGGCATTAGGCTCTCTAATAGGCTTATGCCTTGATAATCATTTTAATGGCACTGTCTCGTGCTTGATGCTGCAATTATGGGCCTCTCCTCTTGAATATAATTTTGCAGTTTGATAATAATTACAAGTATGATTTTGCATTTCTTTTTAATGAGAGTTCCATTCCCCAAACAATATTATGACCCTAACAGAGATGGCTATTTGTGCCCCTTCAAGTTACTGACCTTATATGACGTCATGCACAAGCTGGTCTTTACTCACCTGGGAATTCTAGGTTCTTCTAGCATCAGGATTCTGTGGGAGATGGAGCAAATCCCCAGGGAATCATAACATTGATTTCTGATATCTGCATCTGATAATGAGGTTTTATGTCTTTCTGTTGTTGCAAAGTCAAAGTAATCTTGGGATAAAGGGTCTGCTTCAGGCTGGTGATTTTTAACCTGTGACTTAACTGACCAACATTCAAGAGATTATCTGTAGTATCAGGTGTTTGGCCTCCCAAAACCTACTTTTCAGACCTCATTTTTCTCATTTGTCAGTTCCAAGGGATTTGGACTGGAGCTCCAAGAATTCCAGTGCCAAGATTCCATACTTTCCATCAGTAATTAATATTTTAGCTATTGACAGAGGGGGTTGTTGTTTATGGCCCCAGCTGGGACTAACAGATTCACAAAACACTGCTGTCCTTCTGGAGCAACCCAAGTCCATAGCATATACAACATTTAGGGATTTCTGCTGTGGCTGCTGCCTGTGTCTGCTTGCCCCTGAAGCATGATGGGATCTTTTCCAGATCTGTGCGAAAGGGAGGAGAGAATTACAGAGCTTGGGCACCAACCAGGCTAGTTACTGAGGAAGAAGGCCTTCATTCTGAACCATGTCCAGAGGGCTGCAGGAGTTGACTCCCGTGGCTCCAATACAGCCCCAGAGGCTAAGGCCATCTCCGGCCTTGCAGGTCTCGGGCTCTAGGGTCGCAGCTCTGTGGGGTGGTATCCGAATGGTGGGTTTATGGGTACTCCTGGGCCATGAAGCAGAGGCAGTAAAGAGGAAAGGAGGCAGGTGTGGGGCTGGTGCTGGGCTTTGATTTGGTGGTCATGTAGGTCCCCCAGGCTGGCTGGGTACAGTGAGGCAAAGAGCAGCATTTCTTTTCCAAAGCCTGTGGTCTGGCCAGGCAAAAATGCTAGATGTGTGCTGGCACCAAGGATGGTCCAGGAAATTTGCTAAAGATCAACCTCTGTTTCTTCCCCAGGCAAACAGGGGACAAGGGAGACCTAAACATGAGAGGCCCAGGGCAAAGAACACACGTGTTGCTGTGTTGCCCAGGCTGCCCAGCCACCGGGGGCGGGGTGGGGGGAGGCGCACACAGGACTGTAACTGAGAAGGTGCATGGCTATCGGGGTGACAACAGGCTGGGCAGCAGGGGTACCAAAAGAGCATCTGTGACCTAGAAGATTTTGCGGACCCATGTCAGACTGCCAGACTGACAGTCTTTGCAGCCACAAAGGAACGGGCACTTGCCAGTATTCTTCACAGCTTCAGTGAGTAGCCTGGGTGCCTTTCACCCCACCTTCTCCAGGAAGCCTCCCAGACTTTCCCAATTCTGGCTAATTGTTCTCTTTTCTGATCTCAGAGCTCTTACTGTCTGCACCTTACAATTTAGCACTTAATCAGACACAGCTGTGCATTCCTCTCTAATTGTTTTGGGTGTGTTTGTCCTGTCTCTGGGCAAGACTACAGCTTCCTCCAGAGCAGAGACTCACAGTCTTTTTGGGAGGGCTCCTGGGAGAGATATGGATGTAGGTGAGGGCGTTCTGGACAAGGGAAATCACTCACATCCCTACAGTGATTTACAGTTTAGAAAGTGCTTTTTTTTTTTTTTTTTTTTTAAACTAATCTCTACACCCAACATGGGCTCAAGCTCATGACCCCAAGATCGAGAGTCACATGCTCCACCAACAGAGCTGCCAGGTGCCCCTAGA
Organism: Enhydra lutris kenyoni; assembly: GCF_002288905.1. Taxonomy (NCBI): domain Eukaryota; kingdom Metazoa; phylum Chordata; class Mammalia; order Carnivora; family Mustelidae; genus Enhydra; species Enhydra lutris. The sequence continues at coordinate 13,613,776 of NW_019154102.1, forward strand.
AAGTGCTTTTACTTAAGTTTTTGTCTCCACTCTTTATAATTGCCCTGAGAAGTGTGTGTGTTTTAGCGTCCACAGACAATGAAACTGAGACAGGAGAGGTCAACAACCTGCCTCAGGAAGAGGCAAGGTGAGTAGCAGAGGTGAGATAAGCCTGGGATTCCTGACTTGTGGCCAGAGTCCCATAAGAGCTCATGTGTTGACAGCAAAGTCTCTAGTGGAGAAGAGGAGGAAGGAGAAGGGAGGCCTCACATGCCTTTCCCTGATGGAAATCTTGGGGCAAAACAAGTGAGGGGGATGTTGCTCTGGCTTATAGAGCTATGGGGTCGGGCTTCATAGAGACCACTCATTTCTCTTTCCATTATCATTCTCTCATGGATCCTCTAGCCATCATCCGGCACAATCCTTTGCTTTTCCTGGCATCTGACCTCCCACCTCTACTCACTCCCACCCTCCAAATCTTTTTATGTAATCCTCTGGGACTGTAGACTTCAACAAGCAAACCGAATTGAAGGTTGCTCCATCCACCCTTCCATATATCTTTAAGCTCTACTCAGAATGAAATCCCACCTTCTTTGCTTTCCCTGAAGCTCTAGGAGATGAAGGTGCTCACTATTTCATCTGTGTGTCCCCCAGGGCCCAGAGGTGGGGTTAGTCCTCTTTCTCTGATTATTTCTCCTCCACCTCTTGTAAACACTCTTATTCCTCCACTCTTGAGGAGACCACTGCTAGCCATATTTCCTCTTCCTTTCTGGTGGTTCCCATCTTCCGACCTCCTGGTTCCTCCTCCTTCTTCACTTTCTTATGACTTTAGCTCCCAGATCCATAACCTTCACACTATGACCCTGACTTTAATTCCTGCCCAGATCTTCCTGGGTGGCTTCACTGCCCACACGGATGACCTATCCAATACCCTGCCTCTCAGTCCCTTGGTGGCCTCATATTCTCTAGTGACTTTCTCCTCTACTCTCCCCTATCGTATCCTAGCTTCACCATGATCTAAAGCTCTCCACCTCCTGAACCACTAACTTAAGCATCCAGACTGCTGACCCAAGTCAGCAACCTCCTCTTCTTCCAACACGACTAAACATTGACTCCTTTGACACCTCTAGCCCATTGATTTCTGTCCTTTCTCTCTTATCATTCATCATGTCAACCTCACTTTTGCCAAGGTTCTCAATTCCTTGGCAAAAGGAATTTGCTCCTCTTCCCACCTGAGCCTGCACCAGAGCAGACACCTGAGCTCTGCTGGAGGAAATCACACAGGAGAGCCAAAGGGTACCTTATAAGTTCACACCACCAACCTCAAGTGGGTTGCATGCTGCCTTGCCATGCTGCCTTATCATCTTGCCACCTCCCAACCTGCCCACTTTCTGCAATGACTCTGTCACACCTTCTCCACTCTCTTCAAATCTGATGACTCTGTCACACCTTCTCCACTCTCTTCAAATCTGTCAGCTCTCCCTGCCCCAACCCCAGCCTCCTGTGTGTCACAGAGCAAAAGAAAGTTATCCTGTGGAAGGATTCTATGTCCCACACCAAACCTGCCTACTTCAGTCCTCCTCTAACTTCCTCCCTCCCATTATAATAGAGGAGGTAGCCTCCTGCATGAGGTTAGCCTTTCCACCCATACTCTGGTTCTGTCCTCTCCCATGGTCACAGGAAACTTTATTGTCTATTGTTCTCTCACTGCTATACCTTCATCTTCCTCTTCTCTATAGGATCCTCCATATGGGCATTTAAATACACTCAAGTTATTCTATCCTAAACCCACTGCTGACATAACATTTCCTCTCCAGCTGTTTTTCTCTCTGACCCTTCAAACTTTTCTGTCTGCATGAAGTACCTTTCTTCATTTCTTCACCTCTCACTCACTCCTCAATCCACTATAGTCTATCTCTTTGCCCTTCACTGTACGAGTCACTGCTCCGTGAAACTCCCAGTGACACCAAGGTCAGTCAATCTAGTGGCTGTTTAGTCCTCATTTCCCTTGGGTCTCTCAGCCATTTTGAGTGTTGTTGACTACTGCCTCCTTATTATATGTTCTTTCCCTGGGAAATCCCTACCTCCCCAAGCTCCTAATTTTCTTCCTACCTCTCTGGCAACTGCTCCACTTCATCTGCCAGTAGTTTGCCTCTGTCCAGCCTTTAGATAAGTTCTAGGCCCTCTTCCGGTCAAGCTCTATACTCTCCTGGGAGACCACCTTATTCTCCTGGCTTTATTACCACCGCTACTTACTACTTCTGTTTCAGCCTCCCCTCAGAGAACAGAACCCTACAAACAACAACCTACTCAACATCTTCACTTGGACACCTCACAGGCACCTCAGACCCACCTTGACCAAATGTGAACCTTGGGAAGGTTTTCTCAATTCTCTTCCCTGAGAGTCCCCCAACTGAGAAAATGGCACCACTGTCCCTCTGGTTGAAGAAACAGAGAACTGGGAGTTTTCCTTGATTCCTCCCTAATTAAGCAATCACCAAATCCTGCTGGTATTCTTCTCTCCATTTGCTTTACCACTTAGATAAACAGCCCTTTCATTTATATTTTAGCAACTGCCTCCTAATTATCCCTCAATCCCCATTTTCCCTCTACCCTTTTCCTTCTTCACATCTGGTCAGAGTGATCTTATAGAAAATGGTATTCTAGGCTCTGCAAAATGCAGCCCCTGCTTACCTCTCCAACTTCTCCCTCAACCACATCCCCCTTGCAGTATAAACCAGCCAGAACTCTGTTCCACTCATCTCTTTGCCTGAGTAAGTCCTGCTCACCCTTCAGAGCTCAACTCAAATGTCACCTCCTCCTGGACTCCCCCAAATGGTCCTACCACCGTGAACTTCTGCAATTGTCAGTTATATAATTGACAGTGCATTGAATTGTGAAGCTGTCTCTCTCCAGCTAAACTCTGAGCTCCAAGAGGGAAGAGTTTGTCTGTCATGGTCACCACTCCAGTGTCAACACATATTTGTTAAATAAATAAGTAATACATCTTTACCTACTGATGATGGACCCAGGCCCCAACCCAAGAGTAAAGACTACAGCTAAGTGGGTGTGGAACTTAGTGTTGAGTAATTCCCCCAAAGGAACAGTGTTAACTGTTACAAATACACTCCCAGCTGCATTAATTAATGGCAGGATGGAAAAATGCCCTTATTTTTAAATTTTGGGGCCTGGGCAGATACAAAGGACACAAGCTTAACTTCCTTGTTGGATCCCAACTTACACTGTAGGAGTTCCTTTACTAAAAACTCCTTGGCAGGCAGCTGAAGGTATGTCTGTGGCTACCGGGTACCCATTTAAAGGGAAGACACACGGGCATAGAAACAGTATGTCAATCTGACAGCACAGAAAAATCTTCAGATGTCAGTCTTGCCCCACCACAGCATTTAATCAGAACAGCAGCCTAGAGATATCTTTATTTAAACCAAGGAACATGGACTCAGGAATAATTACTTTGATGTAGAATGAAAGCAGAGGTTTGTTTATTAATTTATACTTTCTCCAGAGTTCTTGAAGAATTTTTAATTTCTATATTTCTTAAAAAATGTTTTATTAACTTTCTAAATTGTGACAGTTAATATAACTGGAAAAATACAAAATGCAGAGTCAGTATAAGGGTGTAAAATTCATCTCCCTCCTTCCCACACTCCAAGCCCACACTTGGGATACCCATGGTTAGCAGTCAGTGTGCATCCTTTTTATTTTTCTATGAATATACAAAATCCAACTTGTGTCTTGAACTTTCATGTTTTCAGTCTTAGGAGAATCATGGGATCAACATAAAAGCAAAAAGGTCTGAAGCCTGAAAATAAAAATTTTCCCAGGTCTGACTCCGAATTCCTGTTTCTAAAAGCATGTACCCACGTGGCTCAGTGCATCCAGCTGCAAGATACTCTTTTGCTCGGAGCTTGGATCAGAGTAAGGGCCCAAAGTCGAAAAGGCTGAACTCCTAGGTGCCCGAAATCCCTACATTTACATTTCTTTCCCCTTCGGCTAATTCCTCCTCAGAAAGCCTTCTGAAAAATGCACATATTTGAAGGTGGAGTGTCCTTAATTGCCGGGTCTGGTCGGTCTGGTCACGTAAAGGGGATCTCTTTCTTCCTGAAGAGATAAGGACCAACAGACGGAGGTGTTTTGTGATGGGCCTCGGGCCAAACTTGCCTCCCCACGGAGCACGCGCGTGACAAGCAGGCTGCGCCCAGCCTTTCAGACCTGCGCAACCTCCCCATCCGGTTGCGCTAGGCTTACCTGGGGCCCCCAAACTTGGGTCCAGAGTCAGGGTCTCACCTTAGAATGCAGTGCTCTGGCGAGCCAGCAGGGGCGCTGGGCTGAGGGTGCGTCTGTGGTTCCAGGTGTTTCGGCCGGCGGGTGTCGTAGATGCCAAGTCCTCACCCGTAGTGGGGAGCCAAAGGTGTGTGTCAGAGCTCAGCTCCTAGGTGTCTGCCCTGCCCCTCTGGGTGGCGGCGCGGGTTGAAGGCGCAGCGTCTGGACACCTTGCATTTCTGGCTTCCAAGACGCGCGTGGAACCTCGAGGAAATTCTAAGACACCACAAGGAGCAGAACTAAAACTTCCCCCTCACCAGTTCCTGGGCAGCTTCACAAATTCGAAGATCGGGTGGCAGTGCCAAGTAGGGCACCAGTGTAGGCCTTGGGCTCTAGGGCGTTATTTGGGGGATCTAAGAGATGGTGGCAAGTATTGGGTGGGCAGAGAGCAATGGTCAAGTCCCACTCTGGCCCTGGTTCCCCCTTCTCCAGTGGAACTCCGGGTTTTGCAGGGGTGCACACACCCAAGCACTGGAACGCCGGCTGTGGTCCAGTCTAGGCCCAGTTACAAACTGGTTCTGGCTGGAAAAGGTCACTGGAGTCCTACCCAGGCTATAGGCTTAGTACCCCAACATTAGGCGCACCGCAAGAGGGGCGACCTGCAATTGGAGAGATTTCAGTTAGACCGGGGTTGGAATAGGGTCGAACTGTCCTGTTCTTCCGAGGAGGTCTACTTCCTGGGGGCCCCTTCCCCCAATTTAACCCTTTACTTTCCACGTGTGGACCTGGAGGCCCCGGAGGGTCTCTGGAAGCTAGGAGGAGCACCAGCCTGGGCGAATCTCCGGCGCCAACTGGCAGACAGGCTGGAGCTCGGCCTTCCCCAAACTTGGGGCGCCAGGCTGCGGGCCCGGCTGGGCGGTGACGTGAGGGGTGGTGCCGGGCCTGATTGGCGCGCCGGGCGGGGGCGAAGGCGGGGCCGGACTCGGGCGCCCAGAGGCGGCGGCGGCGGCGGCGCCGGGAGCTGGAGCCGGGAGTGAGAGTCGCAGTGGTGGTGGCGGCAACAAGTGCTGGAGACAAGCGGTGCCGGTGACTTCCCCGCCGCCGACATCCCCGGGCCGCCCGTCGCGGAGCAACGTATGGAGCGGGAGCGGCGGCGGTCGCCGGGCTGAGCCGCGCCGAGCGGCCGGGACGTGGATGCGGCCGGGATCTCCCGCCCCCGCCCCGCTGAGCAGGAGCTGCTCCCGGACAAGGTAGGGCCGGGGCGGGTGTGCGCTCGCGCCCCCTCTCGCCCCTCTTCCCCTACCCCAGCGTCTCCCCCAGCCCGCGCCACCTCCTTTCCATCTCTGCTTCGCGCTTCCCCCTGCTCCGCACTGACTCCTCTCCCTCGCAGTCCCGTTCCTCGCCGGTTCCGGCTTCGTACCGGCGCGCCACAGGAGGAAGCCGTGCCTGGGTGGCTCCCGCCGCATTTAGGCGTCCCCCCTTCCCTCCGGCTTCCTTACACTGGAGGAAGAGGATAGCGAAACCAGGAGCAGCATGTCTTTTTAGTCTCTTGTCCTGTTTCACCCCCCACCCCCACGGGGCCCTGGGACATCCCCCCCTCCTCGCTGCACCCCAACTTCCGGGGGAGCCCGCGCGGGGGTGATGTAGGCTTTGGGAAGGGGCGTCTGGGGCCGACGTCCTCACCTGGCTTCCACGGGCGTTTTGGGGAGGGGGCCGTGTGTGATTTCTCACTCGCACCCTGTCACCCCACCCTGGCACTGCGCTGGTCTCGGTTGCCGCATGGGGAGATCAGGTGTTTTGTGAGCCAAAGAGCCGCCCGCCGCCGCTCCCCACCCCCATCTGCCTACCGCTGCCACCTCCGGGTCCCCAAAAGCTGGTTTCTGTGAAACTTAGGGAGAACCTTTCTCGTTGACCTCTAAAAAATTGTTTCACGCCGCCGGCGTTGAATGATTAACTAGGCTGCTTGTCTGAGACCTGGGGAGGGGGATGGGTGGGTGCTGCCCGGAGCCGGTGAGGCAGGCCTTGGCCAAACACCTCGCTGGAAGGGTGGGCGTGGGGGCGCTCGGTGGGACCCCGAGGGCGGAGATCCTGGAGGCTGCCCCGGAACGGCAGGCGGACCCTCCTGGAGGTAGTAAAATCAAGTCACCTTAATATCCAGGCCACGGTATTTTTCATTTAGGACCGGGGAGCCCCAGAACCCATTATCTCCCTACGAGTGTCAGAGCATGAAAGCTTCTCTCTGAGATTAATACATTGTAAGCCCTGGTGGCGAGGAGGCTCCCTCTCCTGCTTAAAACTCAGGGATGGGGTGTTTGTCTTTGCTCCCCTATCACTCATGCCTCGTGAACCTTCCCAATTTCGTAGAAAGATAGTTTTGAACAATTATACCATATTCTTCTGCCCCTCCCTTGTTGGAGCCTTGCTGTAGATGGTAGATTGCCAAACCAGTTGGTGAATATGGGCGTCTACTTGTTACAACAAATTCTTCTGGTGTATTTTGCTTCGGGAGGTGGTCAACAGGGTCAGGTACGGGAGCAGGAAGGCGGGGTGCGGGGGGTGGGGGGAGATCCGAGCCTAACCCAGTCTGAGGGCTCCGGAGCCCAGCTGTCTCCTGTTTGCGCCCATGCGGATCTGACAGCTTACCCTGGTGGGAGGACAGGCTTGGGCGATCATTTCTTCCCACTGCCCTAGTTTTCACTTCTCTTTCTTTTGAATAGAGGTTATTAAGCCTGGTGGAATTTGGGAGAGTGTTACACACACAGTCCCTGGTCTCTTAGATTAGATTTTAAGACCAGGGAAGTACAGAACACTATAGAATTCTCTACAGGGGTAAACCTATCCTCCTGCCCAGCTTTGTGAATGTCTGTATCTTTGGCTCTAACGTTTGAAATAACTTGTTCAGTTTGAAATACTGCTTTCCCCTTGGCCATCTCCCAACAGCAGGGGCTCACTGCTCTTAATTTCATGTGTGTTGATGAAAGGCCTGATTCTGCATAAAAGTTCCAAGTTACCACCCTCACTGTTCACTGGTCTTGAATCTGCCACATATGATTCTGTGACCTCGGGCAGGTTGATCATTCCAGCCGGATTTTCCATAGCGGGTTTTGGAAGCGCCTGCTCTGCAGGATTGTTTTTGAGGACAAATAGGATAATGTTTGTGAAACTCCTGGCTCTGCATCATGGGAATTAAGAAGCACTTAATGAGTGGTGGTCATTGTGTAATCAGTATGGAAGTTCCTCTAGGCATCGACTTCCCTTTACCAAAAACAGTAACTGGGAACCATTTAGACTGGTCTGACTGAGACTGAAATCAGGCAGATTTGGCAGATGCAGATAAAGTTTTTAAAATCCAAGAAATGAAGTAACCTTTTCATGAAAATAAGCATAATATGCTTGTAACAATTAATGATTTTTTTCCTGGGTTTCTGATGGATAGCTGAGTAATGGCTTACAGTTTTGAAGAGTTCCTTGTTAAAAAAACACAATTTAGCTTTCTCCAATTCTAAGATACTGCAGTTTTGCTGAAATAGGAAAGTGGAACTGATAATTCATGGTTGATTTTTCATGATACAATTTGTTCAAATGTGTGCCTTTTTAATTTTAATTTATTATTATTATTATTTTTTAAATTTTATTTTATTGGGGAGAGAGAGAATGAGAGAGGAAGCACAAGCAGGGGGAGGGAGAGAGAGAAGTAGACTCCCTGCTGAGCAGACAACCTGCCAGTTTGTGAACCAATGGACTGAATGACTGACTCACTGCTGGACGGACAAACGGAGGACTCCATCCCAGGACCTTGGGATCATGACTTGAGCCGAAGGCAAACACTTAACAGACTGAGCTACCCGGATGTCCCCAAATGTGTGCCTTTTTTAGAGATGCGTTGGAAAAAAGGGAGTTATATTAGGAAATGAAGAGAATCTTAAAAAAAAAAAAAGGATCATTCTGCTTTACATGATGTGTTGTTGGTACAAAGCTAGGATGTTCTGGATAGAAATGTATGACGCTTTTTAGCTGATGCAGGATATGAAAAAAGATGAATCCATTGTTTCTTAAAGAAACTTTGAAACTTCAAGTTTTTATGTTTTCTGGTAATGCTGGTTTGTTTTGTTTTGTTTTGTTTTTTGTTTGTTTTTGAACCATAATTCAGGGATCCGGACCAGTGCTGTGAATGTGCCTGATGCGTATTCTGTTCTTAACATACTGGGTCAGTGCTTTTCATTCTTTCTAACTTGCTTAATAGCCACAATATTTGACTTTACTTAGTTTTTTGAACAGTTTTATTGGACAGTTTGTTAAAGACTTTGACAATTAATAAATGCCAATGGTTACTTTTATAAACATTAAGATTCTTGCACCTGGGATAATACTTGGTTATATAATCTATTGCAACATGCCCAGTTGTAGTGTCTAAGTTATAAATACTGGAAAATTCTCATAAAGGCCTTTGGGTCTTCTATGGAGATGCTCAGAGGGAACTAAAATCATTGCAATCAATTGCCTGGCAATTTTAGTGTATACAGAACGTTAAAACATGAATTAAACTGGGCTCTGACAATTTGAAAGTTGGGTTTCCTGGCTGAACATCAAAAGTACCCAGGAAGAACCACAGCACATACAGCCAACAGGTGTGTAGGAACAGCTCTTTCCTCCCTCATACTCCTCCTCAAGGTGGGATAACTGTTAACTAGGTGCTTGCCAAAGATGTCTGCAAATTGTAGGATGAATAAATTCCTCTCTCTGGAGAGGCAATTACCGTTCGAATAAGAGGTATAATGTATGTGGTATAAGACTTTAAGAAAATTGATGTAATGATTTCATCATCACCTGGTGATGAGGCTTTGCTAGTCTGAACAGAACTTCGGTGGGAAGAACTTGTACTTGACAGAGAATTTGTTATTCGGGCATATGTGGTACAATTACATTACTGCTGGAAAAAGTTAATTGTACCAGTTTTCTGTATGTTAAAACTCTGAGCTCAGATTTTGCATGTATTGTATGTTGCCACTGCTGTGAACTTTATGTTCTTTGCCCATCAGCTTTGTCTCCTTGACTTTTTAAATTTTTGTAACAGAGTTCAAATTTCCTTTAATTTTTTTTTTTTTTTTTTTTTTTTTAAGTAGACGCTATGCCTAACGTGGAGCTTAAACTCAGAACCCTGAGATCAAGAGTCTCATGCCCTACTGACTGAGCCGGCCAGGTGCCCCAAAATTCAAATTTCTTTTGAGAACATTGTTGATAAAGTTATACCATGTCTTGAAATATTTTGTGTGATTTTAGTTTTAGGTGTTTCCATAGATGTTACAATTATTTTCTGTGCATCTGTGAACATTCCCTTAGAGCAGGGTTTAAAATTGTATTCTGATGTGGCTACAGAGGGGAAATTCCCAGCAGCCAGGAAGTTGATACTTTCTACTTTTCATTCTGTGGCATTTAAAAACAGGTTTATTGTTCCAGTGTTTTCACTCTGATGTGATTAGGATGTACGTCGCTTCCCAGAATACTTTTAAAAAATATTATCCGAGGGAATCAGTTCTAGAGTGTGGCCAGGTTCTGTCAGAGTGGTGGTTTAGCGGTTAAGAGTATGAACTTGGAGTCTATCTGATGAGGAAGTTTTTTTTCTTTAACTTGAGCTATAGCATACAGTAAAGTGTGAAGTGCTCTAATGTTGTGTGTGGCTCCTGAATGTCTATCCACCATCCCGGTCCAGAATTAAACATTTTCCGTACCCCAGAAGGTGCCTGTGCCCCTTCTAGTCAATATCCACCCAGTAGAGGGAAGTTTCATATTATCTTAGATGTGACTCCTTTCATACATACTGGTTTTGCCTGCTCTTGAACCTAATAGAAGTGGAATTACAGAATCATACCGTGTATAGTCTTGTGAAACAGACCTGTTTTTGAGTTGGTTTTTGCCACTATGTGACTGTGGTTACTGTGACTAAGTTACTTAACCTCTCTGAGCCTCAATTTCTTCATTTGTGAAATGGGGAAGATGAAATTCTTATCTCAGATTTACTAGGAAGATTATCTAGCACTGTGCTTGAAATGCGGTTTCCTTGTCCCCCTTTTATTTCTTTACAAAGGTGCTAACTAACTAAAGGGATGCCTGGGGGGCTCAGTCGGTTTAGCGTCTAACTCTTGGTTTCAGCTCAGGTCATGATATCATGGGTCGTGAGATGGAGCCCCACTCGACAGGGAGTCTGCTTGAGATTCTCTTTCTTTGCCCCCTCCTCCAACTCATGCATGTGTTGTCTCTCTCTTTCAGAATAAATAAATAAATCTTTTGAAAAAAGTGGTAACTAAGGCAATTATCTCTTCCTTGTTTTAATATGCTATTTCACTCTTTATTAAAGTTATGTTGGTCTTTTGCTGAAAGTTAGAAGCCAAGTCTTTGTTGATTCATTGTTGATGTAGCTTTCAGCTTAAATAAGACATATTATGTCTCGATAACTGATCTCCTATTATTTATTTTTTAAAATTATTTACTTATTTTGGAGAGAGAGAGGGCAAGTGCTTGCAGAGAGTGGGGCAGAGGGAAAGGGGGAGAGTGAGTCTCAAGCAGAAATCAAGTCAGACTGAGCACACAGGTGCCCCTCCTATTATCTTTAATTGACATTTTCTTTGTAAGTCATGAAATGACAGTCATTGAAATGTCCTGTTTAGAGCCAATCAGTCGCTGTCTCCTGCAAGTATATAAGCTATAAGCTAGGATGCTTATAAGTATAAGCTAGGATGCAGTGGTGACAGTTCACACTTGATTATGAAATCTATGGAAGAGTTTAAATAAGAGGGAATGTTGGCTGGGGTATCCACAGTGTTTTGTGAAATAATTATTTCAGAAGTGAAAGCACAGGGCCAGTTGTTAGGCTCAGACCATTGCATGCTCAGACAAACCTTTTAAAACATTTGCAGCTTAAATATACTGTAAGCAGTAGTATGTATTCAGTGGTCTCATGTTCCCAGGGTTTTGGTGGGCTTTTTGGATACTTTCTGTTTTTGGAGCCATTCTTTAACTGTAACTCAGGTCGTCCTGTGGCATTATTTCTAAAAGACTTTTTTTCTTATGGTGTTTATTTAGGGGGGAAAAATCAAGGTAAGGTAAAGGAAAATAACACTGTAACTGCTCTTAACTTGGTTTGGGTCCTTCTAGGTTCTTTTCTCTATATCTGTACACCTCTAGAATAGGCTTAGGAAAAACATATTGCTGATGCTTTAGGCAAGTTTAAAATGGATTGTGTGGGGTGGGCATGCCTAGAGATATATCTGGCTGAGAGGGCATGAGGCTTTGAAGGTTTGGGTTCAAGTCCATCCTCACTGTGGCCCCTACTTGTGACTGTACCATTGTCAGGAGTGCAGCCCCCCAATACCCCCCATCAGGACCCCAGTCTTCCAGATTACAGTGGCTGAGAGAGAAAACCCGTCCTTAGGACCACCTCCCCCTAAGACCTCAAGTCGGTGTATAATCAGATGAACATTTTGTTCACTTAGCCAGCATGCATTAATTGAACATTTACTATATGCCTGGCTCTGTGCTTGGCCCCATGTGTGTTCCTAGATAGGTCGGGCACAGTCCTGCCCTTGAGTTACCAGTCTCTGGAAACTCTAACCCAGAACAGATGAAAGGGTGCTCTTGTTGAGGTGCAAGCAATATGCAGTTTAGGGGGCAGCCAAGAAAGGCCTCCTGAGGAACTGGTGTTTGGGCTTAGCCCTAACGGATGGATTAATAACTTTTCCGAGGGCAGAGGCAGGTATCACAGGCTTGTGGCAGTGTGTCAGGGAAATAGCAGGTGATCTCGCTCGTTTGGAGGTCAGGGTGTTTACGAAGGGGTAGTAGGACATGGTGCGACCCCAGTGATCATGCATCAGATGGCACTAGATAGTCATGAAGGTCGTGGGAGCCATGGAACATTCCCGCAGAGGGGATGCGGTGACATGTCAGGGTCAGACTTGCATTTAGGAAGGTGAGCTTGAGCCTGATAGGTAGATTCAAGGCAGGTATGTTCACGGCCCTGTGTCATTTTACAGCCTCCCAATGGAGGACTATTTCCCATTGCCTCTCAGCAGTCTCTTCTCTGAAAGAATGTGGAGGAATATGTACAGACTGAAATTACTTTGTAAACTTTTCTGCTCAGAAACCTCCAGTAGCTCTTCCTCTCAGACTGAAGTCAGACTAAAGGCAGGGACCTTCTGTCACCTCCCGGGCCCTTGGTTCAGTTGACTGTAGCCACACTGGTCTCTGTGCTCTCCTGCTGCTGGCATTTGCAATGGCTGTTTCTTCTTCCTGCCCCACTCCTGCCACCTTGTTCTTACCCTTATCATCTGTGCTGTCCATTATATTTTGTCTGAGTTCTTACCAACTGTATGATGATTGGCCATGTAACTTAATTCTTGGTTGTCTGTTTTAAACACTGCACAGTTAGCACAGGTGCTTGATACTTGTTGAATTCAGTCACTTTCTGGGGGAAAACTGGGTGCCCAAAAACCAGGCTAGGGATGGTGCAGGATTGAAGTGTATGTATTTGATTTATTTGAAAGAGAGTGAGAGATAAGAGGACTGATGTTTGTGGGATGGGGTTTGGAAACCAGTACAGGAAAGTGTGAAGGGGATGATCTACAGATATATGTATGCTGGGGATCTTTTTAACATTTGGAACATTGGAGGTTGTAGTGGTGTCTCAGAGGGTCCAGGGGATGGGAGCAAGGGAAGACCCAGGAATAAGCTTGAGCCCAAAACTGTGGAGAGCACCTATTTGGGGGCATGAGGCCAGGAGCAAAGCTGTGAAGATGCAGGAGAACAAGGAAGAGAATCCGGGTTCAGTGGTCTTGAATTTGGGATGGGGTCAGTGTTAGATGCCCTGGGAAGTCAGAAGAGGTCAAGGACTAGGAAGATTCTAGAGGATGAAGGGAATTAGAAAGGTCTGGGCATGACAAGGAGCAGAACCTTTTCAGGATGTTGACAGAGAAGGGAAAGAGGGCCTTGTGCTTGGAGCTACTGGGAGGAGGGAGAGCTTTGAAGGTGAAGGAGAATGAAGATCCACCCTTGATACTGGACCCCAGGGGAGCATACAGTGCTGTCCCAGGGCACGGTAATCTTATGAGGGCTGGGGAGTGACTTACTGGAAAGGGGAGAGTGGTCCTTGTGGAGAACTTGAAGTAGATTTTGGTGCTAAGAGCTGACTTTAAAAAAAAAAACAAAAAACCTTTGTAACCATGGCAACCCACTTGGCTTCTGTTGCCTCCCCCACCCCCACAAAATAGGGAAAAACCTACATAGCCATCCTCACATGTTGATTGTTTAAATCCAATGCAGTCATGAATATGAAAGTGTTAACACTCCAGTAAGGTTATTTCTATGGAGCATAAACTTGCTAAGGTTTTTAATTTGTGCTTCAGAATTATGTTGTTTTTTATTTTCTTTAGAAAGCACTTAACATCCAGATGCTTCTCTGAAGTGCTTCTTTTTTGAGTCCTGATCAGAGAGTAATACAGTTATGTTAAAAAAAAAAAAAACAAGACAAAACAAAATAAAACCTTCAAGTCTAGCTCTAGATTATTCGTTGGGAAGCCTAGTGATGTTTGCAGAATCAAATATATTTATTTAGCATTGCAAGGGTCTAATTGGGTTGGTTACAAATACCATCTTTTCTGAATATTTAACATTTGGAACTAACAAAATATATTTTACATTTATTATTTTATGGCTGAATTTGATGTTTGTTTAAAAGGAACTTATGTAGCTTTTATTCTTAAAGTAAATGAGATGCAGGGGCGCCTGGGTGGCTCAGTGGGTTAAGCCGCTGCCTTCGGCTCAGGTCATGATCTCAGGGTCCTGGGATCGAGCCCCGCATCGGGCACTCTGCTCAGCGGGGAGCCTGCTTCCCCCTCTCTCTCTGCCTGCCTCTCTGCCTGCTTGTGATCTCTCTCTGTCAAATAAATAAATAAAATCTTTAAAAAAAAAAAAAAAGTAAATGAGATGCAGCCGTTTTATTTTTCTTCTCTTCACCACTTAAGGAATTATTTTCTTCAAATGAACTTAAAATATCTTTCATGAATACTCCTATATTTAACCGAATGTTTTTCTCTTTTAAATTTTTTTCCTTAAGTTTCTGATGGATCCTTTAAAAAAAAATCCTCTTTATAATGGAAATTTTCAAACCAGTACAGATAGAGAGAGGTATAGGATGAAGCCTCAGGTGGCTGCCACTGGTGTCAGCATGATGCCCTCTTTGTTTTCATCCCTACCCAACACATGAGTAGGAGGCTGTGTGGGCACCATCCTGAGTGGGAGGACACATCCTGGTGGACCTCCAGGTCACCAGTTGGAGAAACGGAAACTATGGGGGTGTTTGGACCCCCCATGGAGAGGGAGAGGTGAGCAGAGGGTGGACACTGGGCGATCACAGATGGCTACAGCCCCTGATATTTCCAAGTAGGTAATGGCAAAGGTGACATTCACAGACGTATTTAAAATTACATGATTTAAGCTGCTTGGTAAAAGAGGCCTGGTTTCTAAGCGGCTCTGTCCTGTGTTCATATGTTGAGCAAACATAATCTCTTTTATTTTGGCAACATAAATTTTTCTTGGCAGGTGGCCAAAGAAAGAAGTGTTCCCATTTCATCTCTTCAAATATGTGGACATACATCTTGGTCAAACAGCCCCCTTTTTAATAGAACATCTGGATAAAAGGCCAAAATGTCCGTTTTGAGGATGTGTATTTTCAGTCTATAAGATTTATTTTGATAATTTGAAAAAGCAACTTAAAAACAGTCCTTAAGCTTTTAGTGACTTCTTGAAATTTGCCATGTGAGGAGGGAAAAAAGAGGAAAGGGAAAGGAGTCTAGGAGAAGGGAACTGGGGCAGGGGGTGTTTCCTTGTTTGGTACCCCATTCTGAAGTTGCCACCCCAGGGTCACTCGTCACTAGGCAGGTTGTCTTCTGGGATGAGGATGGTCCCTGACTGGAGGAGAGGTGGCATCCCAGGAAGAGCCCTGTTGAATTGGATACTAGGCATGTGTGAGGAGCGGTGGCTGGCACTCGGGTTGGAATGCTTTCATCTCTCAGTTACAGCACGTGGGGGGGCGGTGTCTTGGTTCCACTCCCCCAGGGCTGAGGAGAGTGGGATCTTGGCTCACCTGGAACCGTTCCGGCTGGGAAGCATTGCTGGGGGTGAGGGGTAGGTTCTGGGTAACCAGCTCTTGGCATTCCTTTTGAGAGGTCCAGTTTTGGGGGAACCCTGAGTGCTGGCAGGGAAGATTCAGTGCAGGGCACCGACGGAGTAGAGGTTGTCCTCCTGGTGGAGGCTGCGGCATTTGAACCCGGGTCTTCGAGGATGAGGCTAGAATTGAGAAGCTGGAGAATGGCCATGAAGCAAAGGTGGGGGAGGGGAGGACAGAGGTTGTTTTTATGGGGTGCAGGTGCTTGGGAGTTCTCTGGGATGGGATTGGGAGAGTAGCATACTTGGATCTAGGTAGGATCAGGTCTTTGTGAGAGTGCTTAATGAGGATGGGGGTGCCTACCTCCCCTGTACCCTGACTGTGCCCACCATGCAGCTCCATGCTTGTCTTCAAGTTTGGTAGCAACAGGGATGGGAACCCATCCGGCATCCCAGTTCCTGCCACTCTCCTTCCCTTCACTGTCCGTCTTGGGAACCTTGGGCCAGGCTTGGAAGCAGTTGACTTAACTGTAAAATGAGGATACCTCAGGAACTATTTCACAGGACTGAGTACCCAGTTGGGACCTTGGCATGCTTACTGGCACATGGACAGGCCCTCCGTGAATGGGTGGGGTCTGGTATGCGCTTGCTAGCCTTGTTATAAGGCGTGTCCCTGTGCTACCTCCATCCCATTCCTTCAGTTTCTTGTCTCCCCACCCCCCGCAAGGTATTAGCTGTGTTGAGTCCTTAGATTTTAATATAACATGATTTAAATCTCTGCACATGCCAATTCTGCACAACTTTCTATGACTTTCATGCATGTTTTCAGAACAGTGAGTCAGGCAATTAACTCAAGGCTGCTCCTCTAAGGGACTCTAAATGGGTATGACTGGAGTCCTGGAGGCTGAGGCTGAGGCGTGGTACCTCATGCTCCTCGGTGGCACCTTCATTGTAACTAAGAGTAGGTGCTCTTCACGAAAACGTGTCCTGCGAACCTTCATCCTAACAGCCAAAAAATGGAGACTTCCCAAGGCAGTTTATTAAGTCACTTAAGGTAATGAATGTCATTGGTGTTGATTTAAATATTAAAGTTACATAAGGAGTCTAATACGCTATGTGCAATTTCAGTTTGTAGCATGTTCAAACAATATTTTCTTGATTCGGGGAGGTTATATTTTTATTTTAGAAGGAAGACAAATGGAAAATTTTATTTTGCAGGAAATTGATGGACATGCTCTCAAAGTCTACATTTCATAGAGTCAAGAACTGTCAAATATAATTTAATAAAATTGGGAAGGGCAGTGGTTGCTTCCAAAGTTTATCTGTGGAGCTTGTGGGAAGTGACATAGATAAATCTCTATGCCAGAGAAAATGGAAGATTGGATTTGGCTGTCCAGGTGCTTAGCAGTAAAGTGATTGTTTTAAAATAAAAAAGTTCTACGACTTTTTGTGGTCAATTATCACAACCCACAGAATTAAGTGGTGGGGGTATGACGTAATTTTGAAAGTCAATTTTAAAAAAAACTTTGATGATAGTCAACTTTTAATTTTGTTAACAAGTTGGTCTTTAGGTAAAACTTGCCTGTATTTTGACTATGTAAAAATGACAGTAATCTCTTTTCTAGTACTTCTATGAAAATATTCTCTTACTGATTTCATCAGCTTTTCTGTATAAGTGTCTGTAGACAAACGGAGCCCACATAGCAGGCACCAGATTACCTCCTCCCTTCCCTATCTTTTTACACCAAGCCATGCTGATGGCCTACTTATTTCCAGAAGCATTTATACAAGGTCAGTTTGATAACTTAGTTTATATAATGGGATTCTTTTCTAGTCCAGTACTATAATTTATGCTTGTGAATTTTTATTAGTTTCTAATTGCCTTCCAACCCTTGGGCCCATGTTTCTTTATAGATTTATTTAATCATATTAGACTGTTTCCTGAGATGTCTTTAGGTTATGTACTGCATGGAGATGACAACCACTAATGCTTCCGTGATGGCTGAGGGGTGAGACACTGAGGGGGAAGGCACTGGAATTGGAAAAAGCGTAGGGCCCTTGGGAAGAGGTGTGGCCTAGACTAACAAATAGCCAGGGGCCAGGTACGGGACTCTGGGGTGGGGGGCTAGAGATGGATGGCCTGTGTGTGAAATTAATTCAACAATGACTTGTTTAGAGTTGTGTGTACTCTTGATCAAAAAGATAAAAAAATAAACATTTTAGTTAGTCCTTGTTTCTTTACTGCTCCTCCCCTTTTACATCTTCAGATTCATTATATTGTCTGAGCAGCAGACACAAGAGATACAGAAATGCATGTGGATATGGCCCAGCCCCTGTCCTTGAGGCCTCCCACATCCTGTGGGTGTGTCAGACTTGTTAACAACAAGCGGATAATTTAGATAAATGTGTGTGTTAGGTGTTCCAGCAGCAAAGGGGAAGTAATACAAACACACCCAGGAGAGGAGGGGTTCAAGGAGGGTGCCCCTCTGGGCAGTGCTGGAGCAGCCGGCCTCTTCGCCTTTTTGTTATTTATGTTGAAGGCCTAGAATCGAAGCTATAGACTGTGAGGAAAAGACTTTGTCACTAACAGTGATTCTTACTGCTGGACTCACTGTCCTGATTATGCCCTTTGCGGGGCATCTGCTAAGACTCTGGGCCTCCTGGTACCTTGGTTTCCTCTTCTGCAAATGAGGTGATTGGCGTAGATGAGCTATCAGGCCCTGGAGAGGAAATCCTTATGGCTTCTTTTTGATAATAAGCTTGGTCTGTGATCTGTGTGTGTGGAGTGTGTGTGCTTGTGATGGAGAAAACCAGTGAAAGGGTGAGATGATGTGGTTTGTGGCCAACGCTTACTCTCTGGTCATCTTTTCTGACATGGGCTGGGGTCCTCTCCTCTCCTGACTTCCGGGCCAGCTCTGCACTGACCTGGAGCAGGGTACAGGGCCATGCTGGGATCCCTCGCTTCAGGCTGTGCTGCTGGGATGAAAAGGCAACATTTTCTCTGTGTAAACAGATCTCAGAAAGGTGTTTGCCTGGGTGAGTTTATGATTAGGCCAGTTTAGGCCCCTGTCTCTCGTTCTTTAGTGTGGATAGTACCTGACCCCCACCTGCAGGGACTCCAACTCTGGTTGGGAAGACACCTGCCTTACCAGACCAGGACCTCTGGCACCGTGCACTGTGAACTGGTGAACTGGTCTCAGCATGGGATTCTGTTTACAGGATTCCTTTCTCATGCTAATTGAGATTTTCATACCTAAATTGTTTTTTTTTAAGTCCAGCTTTATCTGGGATTCTGGAAATCTTGAGCAACAACATTAGGTGGTAGAAAGAGTGAGAGCTTAATCTTGGGGTCAGGGTCCAGGGTCCAGATGCTGGCTCCACGCAGATTAGCTCCATAACCTCAGACTAATTGCTTTATACTTTCGAGCTTGCGAAGATTAAATGAGAGGAGAACCACCAACATAGAAAAATGGGAAAGGGCTTGAAGAGTAGGAAAATCGGGAAAGAAGCATGTTAAAAGAACAGTGTAAATTAAAACAGGGAGATAGCCTTTCTTTGTAAAGATTAAAAAGAAGGACAGAGTCCACAGTCAACACATGGGTAGCTCCGTGTTCTTGGGTGTGTGGTGAATATAAACCAGTCTGGCCTTTCTTTTTGGTGGGGGATGGAAGGGGAGGAGAGGAGAATAATTGGATTGTTTACTTTCTCTCTGTAGTTTCCCAAAGGAAATAATAAGACAAAAAAGATGCATTTATGAGGTCCTTAATCATTTTTTTTTGGTTATGTGGAAAATCACCAACAACTCATTAGTGATGATTGATAAGCCAGAACAAATGCCTGTGTCCCAGCAGAGATAGACGAGAGCTCTGCTGATAGGAGACAGACTGCTCAGATCATACTCTTTCCTCTGTGAACTAAATCTGCTTTACAGAAATTAAATCTCAGTGGGGCACCTGGGTGGCTCAGTTCATTAAGCATCTGACTTGATTTCGGCTTTCTGCTCAGGCCTTGGTCCCAGGGTCGTGGGATCAAGGCCCACGTCAGGCTCTGTGCTGGGTGCGGAGCCTACTGAAGATTCTCTCTCTCCCTCTGTCCCTTCCCCCTCCCACTGAAACTAAAAATCTCAGTGAATTCAGGAGACAGCTGTGTTTGTTGTCAACACAGACATCCTTTTGGAGTTTTTCATTGTCCCTTATTTTATATTCCTGTATGATTTAATCCATTTTCTTCTCTATTTTTTTACATAGAGGGCCTGTGAAAGAAAGAGAACATATTCGAGCAGCCTCTCTGGTGGCTGCATTTGTTCAGTAAGGCCCAGGTACTGGTCCTCTTCTTCTGGGTAGAGGCCCTGAGCCCACCAGCACTCACTTCCTCTTCCCAGGGTGTCCTCCAAGCCCACAGACTGGCCCGGTTACCTCTGCCTGCAGACACCCTGTGTCCCTTCAGGTTCTGCCTTCACCTCTGCTGTCTGCTAATGGGCAGTTACATATATTCACTGTTTCAGATCCATGTTTTATAATAACCCTTTCCTCCTGACTTCAGACTCAGAAAAAAGTATGCTTGGAGATGAAGTTGGGTTGGTGACTTAACAGATGGAGAACTTGGGCCAGGTTTTGACTGTTGCATCTCAGCTCCGAATTCACCCTGTGTTGCCTGATACATGAAAATGGATCAGGGACTTCAGATGTTTTACCTTCACCTTCTGTAAGTGAAGGCTCTGAAGAGGATGTTGCAGAAGTATGGGATTTCCTTCCTGTTCTGGAACCGGGTTCTGGTAGAACCTGCTGTACTGTACTCCTAGGGACCTGCAGGGGGGTCATGGCTTTTTCCAGCTCTGGCAGCAGTGCTGGACTGGGGGAGCCTGGGCTCACCCGAGGTCACTGCTTCTCTGCCCCTGCTTGTTAACCCCATATATATTCATACCGGGCCCCCAAACCCTGGCCATTTAGTGAGCTGGCCACCTGATCTTTGTCCCAGGCTGTGGCCACAAGCTGCCCCTATCTCAGCCATACATTGACATGCTAACCTGCGGTACAAGGGGATCTCCCCACTGCCTGGTTCTGGCAGCACCCTTGACTCCCTGTGCATGGTGACTCCCTCTGCATGCCCACCCAGCAGTTTCTACAACTTGTTTTCTCTCATTTTCCTGATGGGGACCTGTATATTCCAGGCTTTGTGCCTGTGCCCCAGAGGGTTGTTCCTGCTTTCCTGGGCACTGGCCTGTCTCTGGCCTGGGAATGCAGGAACTTTTCTGCCATCCATACCTTCTCAAATAAGCTCTGAACATCTCTTCTGCATTTGTCCTTTTTCCGGTACTTTTCATCTGCCAAAGCTTGCTTGTTAGAATTCTATTCCATCTTTATAGTTACTCACCAGGTTCTGAAACTGGTGCTTAAATTACTGTGTGATTTCTCCCTCCTGGTTGGACCCAGACTGAAGTGCATCCCATGTAACCCCACTAAGCAAATAGAAGGATGGATCAGAGAGAAATCTCGGGGTTTCTCTGAAGGGCTGTTAAGAGCCTGCCAGACTGTACTGTTTGTACGTAGGTCCTGGAGCTTGGAGTGGAAACACTTACCAAAGCGTAACCATGTACAGCTCTTAACATGGGCTTCCAACACACATTAAGCTCCACAGGAATGGGGTATCTGGGTGGCTCAGTCAGTTAAGCATCCAACTCTTGATTTTGGCTCAGGTCATGATCTCTCAGGGTCATGAGATTAAGCCCCGCATAGGGCTCTGCACTGGGCAAAGCGCCTGCTTAAGATTCTCTCTCTTTCTCAAAACAAAACAAAAGAAAACGAACAAACAAAAAAAACTGCATAGAAAACAACTGCCTGCCTTTCAGCATATCTTTTCTAAGATGATAGCCCACCTTAGGGAAGTGGGTACCCTTTGGATTTTAAGTCTGTGCGAAGGCCCTTCCTTCCTTGAGGCATGTTTGCCCTGGGCCTCTATTGTCATGGTCTTGATAGGGGTAGCAGTTGCTCAAGGTCCTCCCCTTGCCAGGAAGGAGGTGTGGAGGCTCCCCTATTTGGGGATAGGACAGAGGTGGGGTCTGCTGCAGGAGGAGGGACGGAGCCCTCACCTGGAAGCATGTGCATTCCCCGCACATAGGGCACGCCCAGTCAAAGCACACGCAAGTGTGTTGCCTTTGGTGGGTCTGGGCTGACTGTGGGAAATGAGGGCCTGGGCCATAGTGTCCATCCCCATTTACTACTTCAGATCCTGTCCCCAAACTCTTAGATTTAATACAGACTCACTACTCGTGAAATTCATCTCTCTCTTAACACTAGAAAAAAATCCTTTAAATCTTTTTCTATTGTACTCTGAAAAGGGGAATTTATGTAAATATGTGTGTGTCATTTGCCAGCACTAAGTGAGTGATTTTCCAGTGTCATATACACTCTGGAGAAAAAGTGTATATGTTTTAATCCAGTTCCTACTGACTATCTCACTGTATTCAATGAACTTGACCAGATGACCAAAATATCTGTCCATTTAGCAAATGCAGAATGAATCTCAGGTGCCATGTGCTGGGGTAATGGTGGTATCGTGTGAAGGCCTCGATTATGGACTATGCCCAGGTCTAGGCCAGCATGATCAGGAGAAGATGCCCTAACCTTTGGGAGCGGGGTGCACTAGCCAGGACGTGACATTGGAATGAATTTGTTTGGAAGGAGTAGATGCTTAAAGGCCTAGCAAAAGGAAGGCACTCTACAGATGGCAGAGCAAAGCTGAGATTTTCTGGAAGAGAAATGTGTTTGCTGTGTTTACGTGTTCAAGTGTGGATGGTGTGGAGATGGTGGGGGGGATGTTGGCTGGAGATGGTGGAGAGAAGCCCGAATCATTATGACGTGCCCTGGCTGGGACCAGAAGGGCATGTGAGTGAGAGGACTGAGGCTGGTGTTTAGGCTGGGGCATATCACTGGGCAGGAGACCCTGTAGAAGAGGGGAAGAGGCCATGAGGCCCTGAGCTCTATGGAGAGGAGCTTTAGAAGACAACACAGGTAGTTAACGCTTTGAACGAGCAGTAGCCTGCCCGTGGTTGTCAGACCAATGCAGGGGACAGCATGAGCAGGGAGAGCGTGCGTGCACAGGGGACTAAAGACTGAGTAGTTGGGGAAGACGGTGTATCTGGGAGTCTGCTGGGAAGTAAGGCAGTAGGCTGTCACAGTAGCCAGTGTGGCCGAGCCTGAATAGAATAGAGGAGAGGTGAGGAGGAGATGTGTGTCACATGGGAAAACGAGATTCGGCTCCTGGTTGGACAGGGAGAGCATGGTTAAGCAACAGTTCAAAATAATTCTGGGGTGTACATCCAGGTGCCTGTGAAATCGGCCCATTACAAATAGGGGACCTAGGAAGAGGGACCCTACAAAACATTTAGTGGCTAATATTTGGAGTTAACTGGGTCAACCTGTGGTCTTACTTTTGGAGGGGATGTTTAAGATAGTGGGTAGATGGGTTTCTAGAGAGGGAGAATTTATAAAAGGCGCAGTGAGCGACAAAACTTGAGAAATGTGCTTAGTGTTGGAAGAATCAGAACCCTTGAAGGAGAACTACTGAATGTCCATTGAGTGGTAGACAACAGACTGGAATGGTATATTATATCTTCCCCATTTTACAAATGAGGAAACAGACTCAGAGAAGTCAAGTAACTTGCCCAAGGTCACACAGCTAGTAGGTAACGTAACCAGAATTTAATTCTGGGCTGACTCCAGATGCCTGGCTGACCTTCAAAATGAAAATGGATCTGGAACATTTCTATCCTCAAACATCTGCTAGGCTTGTTTTATAACTCCATACTCTTTTACACTAAACATCTGTAACTCTTGTCAGTTTGACTAAAGGTAGGGTCAAGATGGCCTCTGGGAGGATTAATTCCCTGTCATCATTTGCTAAATTTTCTTCCTTTCCCTTTTCTGAAAGTTCTGTGCATGTTTATTTGAAGAAGGAACTTAGTGATAATTTTATCTTAAGTGATAAATACTACTTGAGAACATCAGCCATGCTGGGCTTTGGGGAACTATAATCAGTTGGGGACGGGAACATGTCCTGCCAGACACTTTCATGTATAATGTTGCCTGTGGGGGTGTGTGGGTGAGCAGATTCATTGTATGTTCTTTTCCCTTTTAAGTACTAATACTCATACTAATGACTATGAACCAAATCCCTTGCATGTAGCTGGTAGTTGTTGCATGACTTAGAGATTAGAAAGCAACATCAGAGATACATGCATGTTCTCTCTCTGTGTCAGCTTCTAGGGGAGGTTAAGGAGGAAGTCCTGGGCTTGCCTGCCCAGCCCTGGCAAGGACCCAGGCCGGGCTTCTTGCTACTATGAAGGAACAGGTTCTAGGTATGGCCCAGCTCTTCAGGTCCCACTGAGCTGCTTCCCTCATACCCTGATCATCCCACTGTCTGCATCAGTGCTCAAAGCTGTTCTCTCCCCAGAATCACTTAGCTGCAAAGTGTCCCTGTATCTGTTTATCAGAGCAGAGCCTGGAAAGGTCTGGCAGGGACCAGGCAACAGATGGGAGCAGCCTGGGAGATAAAGATTTAGGAAAGCCACTCTCCCCAGGCTCCTGGAGGGTGGGGGAGAGAAGTGGTCTGCAGAAGGATGTGCCCGTTCTCCAAAACGTGTACGGACGTGTTTCCCCCGCTCTCGTGGGATGGCAGTGGGCTTGGGCTCTTTCCCCCTTGAGGATTTGTGTGTCTGATTTGTGGGGAAGGGTGAGCAGGAAGCAGGAACTCCTGGATACAAAGGCTGCTAGCCCTTACCATGGTTGAACCAAGAGCTTGGATTTCCAGCCTCCTTGCCTCAGCCTGACCGGACAGGGGTGGCTGCTCATCTTATGTAATGGTCACAAGAAAGTCCTGCCTTTCTTTCTAACCTTGTCAATACTGCAGGGCCACACCAAGCACAGGTTTTGGGTCAGGCCAGGTGTGATTGCTGGCTCTGTCCCTGACTAGCCAGTGGTAGCCACCTCCCTGAGCTCCTTGGCTCTGTGTGTGTGTGTGTGTGTGTGTGAGAGAGAGAGAGAGAGAGAGAGAGAGAGAGAGAGAAAGAGAGAGAGAGAGAGAGAGAGACAGAGACAGAGAGAGAGTGTGTGTGTAAATGTCCGGGAGTCAGAGTTTTGAGAATGAGTTCTCCTGGCCACATTAACATGTTTTCTGGCCAGCATTTTGTTTCAGTGTTTCTAGGACTTTCAGAATTGGAGGAGACCTTTTAGGATCATCCCATTCCATGGTTCCCACTCTAGTCTCCCTGAATGAAATACTAAAATTGCATGGACTGCATATTGGGAAACAAAATGAGGTATGTGAGTTGTTTTGCCCAGAATTTGGCTTATACATAGTCATTAATCAAGTTTACTTACTTACAACCCTGCCTCCCATATCTGATTTTGACTCATGGTAGTTTTGTAGGTTCAAAAGTATAAATGTAAAGCTTTAAAATATTTAATAATTTTTAAGGAGATTAGCCATGGAAAATAAGACTAATGTCCCATTAGTCATAACCCTGTGCAGCACCGTTCACTTGTAGCATGGTTTAAGCTGCTTGGGTTTGAATCCTGGCTCTGCCATTTATCAGCTGTGTGACCTTGGGCAAGTTAAATCACCTCTCTGAGAGTACCTGCCTCATGGGATTGCTGGTGCCTGGCAGGTACCTCAGTTTTTATTAAAACAGGGCATATGTGTTCATAGTTCTTTCTAATAGATGGCTTCAGATAAATAGCACAGGCTCAAGGAAAGCTGTCGGGTGGGCTAGGGTTGGATGTTGTCCCTAGAGCCTCTTCTGAATGCTGCGAGGTCCATTACAGTGATGGAGTGACTGTGGGACTGAGGCCATCACACAGGCAGTAGATGTGTGTGGTCAAGGCTATTCAAGGACAGACATGGTAAGGCAGCATTAAAGAATGTTCAAATAACCTACAATCTTACCACCCCGATTAAACCAGCTTTGGTTTTGTGTGGTTATTTTATCTGGATTTTCACATAGTTTAAGCATAACATCTGTGCTATTTTATAATCCATTTTCAGCTAACAAGTGTATTTTTCCTGTTTCTACCTCGCTTTTCTAAATATTTAATTGCAAAATAAGGAAGTTCTTTTCCATTAAACAGAACTAACTGAAGTGTTTCAGAAATTTCAAAACTGTTCAGTCCTTATGGGGGGTGGGGAGACCTCACTCCCAGGCACAAGGTGAAAAGCTAAGGTTATTCTTTGTTTGCATATGGGATTTTCTCCTCTTTCTCTTGCTCACCATAAAAATTCTGTGTTTCACAGTAAGGGTTGTATAACAACTTTCCCAGCTTTGGGGTAAGTTTTCTTACTCAAATTCTTTTTAAGCAATGTAACTTCCTGCTCAGAAAAGGACATGTATTGGTTTTATGTCTGCAATGGGAATATTTAGTCAGATATTCAGAGAGCTTTTTCCCACAGATATTTTTATGGGGTCACTGTTTCATCCTCCTTTCCATGAACTTTGGTTTGTTGTAAGAGCCTGCCAAAAGCCGAGTTCTCATGTGAGGAACCGTGCCCAGGTCACAAATAAAAGACGACATTTAAACTAGATGGAAATGTATAATTGAGAATCTCGGTTTTCCCATCCTTCCTTCTCAGGTTGGAAGAAACGCACTGAGCAAGTAGTGGTGAGAGTTAGCCTAAGCTGCATGTTTGGGAATTTGGACCTGGGAAGGCTGGCCCCTTCTCAGAAGGGGTGCTGGGAGCTTCTAGGCACTCCCATTTCCCTTTCTTTGGAGAGTCTTGGTAATGATCAAATGTACCTTGGGTCCATTTGAGCTAACAAAGAGTATTTTTCCGTGCTTTGGGTTTTTTTTTTTTTTTTAGTCTTGAGCCAGCCCTTGAGACTTTGCTATTGACCTACCTGGGTCGGGTTACAAGAATGTGGCCGTGCCTTGTAGAAAAAGGAGATCCAAGGAGCCCTGGGTTGGGAACCAGAAAGCTGCATCATGTCACCCTCATGTATTTATGAGGTATATTTAGGCAGCTCAGTTAACCATCTCTGGGCCTCCATTTTTCTCACTGTTAAGGGGCTATCCTTTCAGCTTCCCTTAGGGGATGCAGATGCAAATTGCACAAGAAAATGTTCTGCAGTCTGGAATCCTTGGGCAGATGGAAGGTGGGGATGGTGTCCCTTTGAGACCCACAGAGACCTGTGTTGGCAGAGGTGATGGGAAGACCTGGCTGGGTCTTGATCATGGAAATAAAAGCCTGAATTGCAATGAATGAAGTTGGAAATCTTGCCAGAAAACACGTTTTCTTCAAAGGATTCCCAAAAGAAGGAATGGTGCTTTCCATGAGAGAAACCTCAGACCATCACTTCAGACAGTTATGGTTGGATTCCTGCCCCATAACCTGAACGTACTACCAGCTCATTTATCTGGAATCATCTCACATATTATTCACCCGGAATCTTCCCCTAGGAAGATCAGCTCACAGGTTTAGAACTTGTTATGTAGAGTTCTGTGCTTCCCTTTTTTCTTCCTTAAGCTGACCTCTCTTACTCTAGAAATTTCAGAAGTAGTCTGCTGATAGCCATATTCCTTTTCTCAGTTGAAAATTTTGGTAGTTAGCTGTTCACAGTGCGTGCTGTTTTTTCCCGAGTACCTTCCAAATCTTCCTCATTATGGGCTTTCTCCATTCATCCTCATACTTTTCCTTATTGCCCTTGCGTCAAGCTGTTTACACGAAGCACCCAAGACATAGAGATCAGAGATACGGGGTCAAGAGCTACTGTAGCTTTAGGAGAGTTAGACCAATTTAGAGAGAATCGGTTGTTTTTGAAAACCATTTTGTCACATCTAGAAGCCAAACAAAAAACAAAAAACAAAAACAAAAACAAAAACAAACCCGAAACCAAACCCTTAAAATTATGATTTATTTTCTTAAAAGATGGCTGTTTATTTACATGTATGAAGTACCCATACAAGTACATTCTGAGTGTCCATTTGAGTTCTCTTCTCCTTGTAAGTAAGGCCTAGAACAAAAAGGTTTAAGTTGCCAAAGGTGTATGGAACTGAGACCTTCAGTTTATTCCTTAGGTTTGCCCAAAAGCTCATTTGAAAGGAACCTGACCTAAGGGGGGTGCGGACCCTAGACTTGGGTATGAGTGTTTGAATTATTCAGGTTGTGTGTGCCTTGGGGCCCTTTCAAACTGGAGTTAAGGAGTAGGAAATATCTTGTGGGTTTAACTGCCTTCTCTGGAGGAAGTTTAAGAAGGCCCTTTCTTGGGGCACCTGGGTGGCTCGCTCGGTTGTGTCCAACTCTTGATTTCAGCTCAGGTCATGATCTCAGTGTTGTGAGATGAAGCCCCACCTTTTGAGAGTCTGCTTGAGATTCTCCCTCTCCATCTCCCTCTCTCCTTCCACCCACCCCGCCTCTCCCCTGCTTGCTCACTCTCTAAATATATAAATATCTTCTTTAAAATAGGCCCTTTCTTGGTGGCTCAGTGGTGGGTTTCTTCGGGGGTGGAGATAGATAGTGGTTGAGAAGGGAGGGGAGAAATGGGATAGTGATGGGGGCTGCTAACTGGGTGAGCTGAGGGCACCCACATAACTGTCATCTGTCATGTTTTCTAGTTACGCAAAAGCTTTAGGAGTGGGAGGGTATGGGATGGGGCTTTTTTTTTTTAAACACCTTTTACTGCTGTGTCTATAGCCAAAGCTATTTAGCAGTGGTAAACACAGGCAACTAGATAGGGATCTACTAGACACATCTTAAGAGACATAAAAGAATTTGTGAATTCCAACCCATCTAATCTGGGCTGTCAGGCATATGATAACTTTATAGCATTCTTAGCATGCCAAATACTTCTACCTTGGTACTATTTGTTAAAACCCAGTAAACTTAAAAATCCTCTTATATTAAAGAAATAATAAACACTATCCTTAATTAAAATGGGTACCCAGCTTTGTTTCTAGAGGTCGGAGGAGAGTGGCTACCATTTGACTAAGTGACCTTGGAATCTCATTGACTTGGTGGCCTTGGGACCCAGCTCTGCCCTTAAGAGCGACTTCTTTAAATCTGTTTTCTCAAGTATAAAACGAGAATAAAAGTAATAACACCTACTTCATAGATTTACCATATCAAGGAGGATACTACACCATGCCTGGAATGCAACCGTTCTTAGGAATTCTTTTTTTTTTTTTTTTGAAGATTTTATTTATTTTTTTGACAGAGAGAGAGAGAGAGAGATCACAAGTAGGCAGAGAGGGAGGCAGAGAGGGAGGGAAGCAGGCTCCCTGCCAAACAGAGAGCCGGACGCGGGGCTCAATCCCAGGACACTGAGATCATGACCTGAGCCGAAGGCAGAGGCTTTAACCCACTGAGCCACCCAGGCACCCCTGTTCTTAGGAATTCTAAGTATAGATTCTCAGTTGTAGAATTAACCTGATAAGAAAATTCCTTATAGTGTCTTGCCATTCCACATTTTTGGGTTGTCTTTTAATGTCAGGCTTATCTAAATGGTTCCTCTTGTTGGTCATCGATCTCTATCGTGCTAGAACTCTGGAGCTGTATCCCCCACAAACTATTTTGTTGCTCTCTCTTCTTTTCTTCTGTTGGCCACAGCCTGGAATCTATTCTTGGCCTTTGATATTTCACGAAAATGCCATTTTCATTTCCCTTTTTCATTTTGCTATAAACAGCAGAGCTCTTAAGTATGTAGTTTGAGTTTTGACAAATGTATACATCCATGAAACCCTCATCCAGGCCAAGACATACACAGTACATTTCTATGCCCTGGAAAGTTCCCTCCTGCCCCTCTGTAAGTCAAAATGTCAATCCCTATCATTTTCACATTTCTAGGTCCTAGATTAATCTTGTCTTCTTGAACCTGACATAAATGGAATTTCAGGTCTTCTTCTTTTGTTTTTAAATTTATCTGAGAGAGAAAGAGAACATGAGCATGAGGGGAGGGTGGGGGTGGGAGAGTGGCAGAAGGAAAAGCAGGCTCCCTGGTGAACAGGGAGCCTGTTGTGGGGCTCCATCCCAGGACCCTGGGGGAGACTCTTAACGCACTGAGCCACTCGGCTGCCCTGAGGTGGTGGTCTTCTCCTTCTCCTTATTCTTTTATAAATACTTCTTTGTTTCTTTGTTTGAAGTAATCCCTATACCCAGCTTGGGGCTCAAACTTAGGGCTCTTGTGACTGAGCCAACCAGGCCCCCCCAAGGTCTGTCCTTCATGCACAGTGTTGTGGTATTGCTGCTAGTAGAAGTCATTTCCTTTTTATTGCCAAGGGTTATTCCACTGTATGAATATACCACGGTTTGTTAATCCATTCCTCTCTTGATGGTATTTCAGTCGTTCTCCGTTTTGGGCCAGTCGGTTAAAGCTGGTATGAATCTTACCATTTTCTGAATATTTGATAAGGTTAGTGTCTCCTCCACTTAGTAGCCCTGCAACCCTGGGCAAGCATGTTAATCTTTCTCCCTTGACTTGTTCTCATCTGTCAAAGGGTGGGTTGAGAAACAGTTCAGGGTGGGGACCACCATTTTCTAAAAAATGAAATGGAAATGGAGAATTTTGTGAATTTAATGGCAACTCATACATTGCAATGCACCTATAAATACATGTGTGTACTGGGTCACAATATAAAATGTATTTGCTATGAATTGTGAGCAAATCAGTTTGCAACACACTGATTTGTATGTGTGTCCTTATAAGCAAGGAAGTTGGACACCCGTGAGCTTTTTAGTAAATGCGTAACTTTGCCCTCAGGTATCTTACACAGCCACACTATTTACAGTCACTTATGTACTCCTTGCTGTAGACTAGCCACTGTTTCCAAATCTTTACATATAAAATCGTAGCGCCCTTACAACCATCCTGTGAAGTGGGTTATTGTCCCCATTTATTAGATGAGACTTCATATCAACTGAGACATCAGCTATACAACTTTCCCACAGTCACAGAGCTAGAATGGTAGGGCCATGATTTGAACCTAGGCAGTACAGGTCTAGAATCTGGGTTCTAAACCACTGTTCCAGAGAAGATAAAGACAAAAAGTCAAGTGACATATGTCCACAAATGCAAACTAATAATTACCTAATTAATACAGTGCTCTTTTTTATTACAGATATGAGAAATGAGTGTTGGACGTCGAAGAATAAAATTGTTGGGTATCCTGATGATGGTTAATGTCTTCATTTATTTGATCGTGGAAGTCTCCAAAAGTAGCAGCCAGGAAAAAAATGGAAAGGGCGAAGTAATAATTCCCAAAGAAAAGTTCTGGAAGATCTCGGACCCCCCTGTGGCCTACTGGAACAGAGAGCAAGAAAAGCTGAACAGGCTGTACAATCCCATCTTGAACACATTGGCCAACCAGACAGGGGACGTGTACGGGTTTTCCAACATAAGCCATCTAAATTTTTGTGAACCTGACCTCAGGGTCATGTCAGTAGTTTCAGGTTTCAGCAATTTGCCAGACAGATTTAAAGACTTTCTGCTGTATTTGAGATGTCGAAATTATTCACTACTTATAGATCAAACAGATAAATGTGCAAAGAAACCCTTCTTATTACTGGCGATAAAGTCCCTCATCCCACATTTTGCTAGAAGGCAAGCAATTCGGGAATCTTGGGGCAGAGAAACCAATGTGGGGAACCAAACGGTAGTGAGAGTCTTCTTACTGGGTCAGACCCCGCCGGAGGACAACCACCCAGACCTGTCTGACATGCTGAAATTTGAGAGCGAGAAGCACCAAGACATTCTTATGTGGAACTACAGAGACACTTTCTTCAACCTGTCCTTGAAAGAAGTGCTCTTTCTCAGGTGGGTGAGCACTTCTTGCCCAAATGCTGAGTTTGTTTTTAAAGGCGACGACGATGTTTTTGTGAACACCCATCACATCCTGAATTACTTGAATAGCTTACCCAAGAACAAAGCCAAAGATTTGTTTATAGGTGATGTGATCCACAATGCTGGACCTCATCGGGATAAGAAACTGAAGTACTACATCCCAGAAGTTGTTTACACTGGCGTCTATCCGCCTTATGCTGGGGGAGGCGGCTTCCTTTACTCTGGCCACCTGGCCCTGAGGCTGTACAATATAACTGACCAGGTCCTTCTCTACCCCATTGATGATGTTTATACTGGAATGTGCCTTCAGAAGCTCGGCCTCGTTCCAGAGAAACATAAAGGCTTCAAGACATTTGATATAGAAGAGAAAAACAAGAATAACATTTGTTCCTATGTAGATTTGATGTTAGTACATAGTAGAAAACCTCAAGAGATGATTGATATTTGGTCTCGGTTGCAAAATGCTCACTTAAATTGCTGAAATATATACAAACTAAATTTTGCCTAGAAAGACCTATCTTGAATAGTTCCCATGTTGTGTTCTTTCACATTAGGGGTAACTTCTATGTTAAACCATCAAAATTGCCTTTATTAGTAGTATCCATTTGAGGGCCTCTCAGCCCTCCAGTGTGGTACTTTCTGAAGAGGGAAAGCAGATTATAATTTTTTTTATGGAGGATGTGGTGGGACGATTGGTTCTGATCTTTCCTATGGCTAATGTCCATTATTTTCTAATTTGCCTCCCTTCTCATCTGAAATCATAAGCTTCTGGAATTTGACCATTTTAGGTTATTTATTTTTTACCCTCATATGATCATATCCCAACTTTCCATTATAATGAGTGAATTATCTGCAATTTAGGTGTTTATAAACAAACATCTTGGCTACAAAGACTTTGTTGTATGTGATCTAGTGGTTTTTGTTGACTGGAACTCCATTTATTTTCATGAAATTTGGATGAATTTTTTAAATTGCCTAGAAAAATTAACCTCTGTCAAAATTTTCCACCACCCCAACAGTATTTTCTTGTGTTAAGGTCAGTTAATTTTGAAGAATTAGAATCACTGTGTGACATTTATCCGCTTTACCTTGTTATGGTCTTAGGGCCATAATAAGGAGAAAGTTTAACTGTTCTTGTATTTGTTTTGATGGGTGGTATCATGATAGTTCTCAGATTTTAGTGTTTGACGGTAATGAGTATGATTCTGTAACGGTCAACTGAAAATTGAATGGACCCTAGCGACCATATTGTGCTTATGATTTTTCAGTGTGGACCAGGAAAGCGTATGTCATTTCTGAACTTTAAGTGAAAAGATGGAAACTGCAGACCTTCTCATGAGTGGATTGTCAGTTTAAAACTCCAGGATTCTATTCTTGCCATATTTTCACATGCCGCTTACACAAAATTATTCTGAGTAGTGACTGCTTCCCTGTCTCAGTGTAGAAGTGCCTGTGTTTTTATTTATTGTTCAGATCAAAGACCAAAACATTTTCTTAAATATATTTTGTGTAATATTTTATTTGTATACAGTGTTGTTGATGAAATATTTAACTAGAGCATGGTATTTTAAGTGTTAAGGTGTAACGTGTTAAATAAAGCTAACTGTTACTTTTGAATTTTAAAACTTGGCTTTTTTGTGGGGGGGGGTGGTTACAAACTACTAGAGTTGATAAACTTCTGCCAAACTGTTGCTTACATATACTATCTTGTAACATGCTTTATTGAAATATTTTTGTGTTTATAGAGATGATGCTTATTACATGTGATACTGGAGACTGTAAGAAGATGGAAATAAAGTCACTGTATTTTTAATTTTCATGTGTAATGTGTAATAATCTATGATTTCTTTTTGTTTCCTGTGTTTGATTACGTTTTCCCAAAAGAGACCGTTCCCTCTGCCCTGAAACTATTGTAGTAGCACTGACCTATAACTTTTTCTCTGTCTCAGTGGGTTCTCTGTCTTTGCCTTTAAAATTCTTAGAAGTACTTCCCATCTAGAGTCTTTAGAGGAATATAAATATTTATTTATGCTTCCATTTGTGGTGAGTAGAAAATGTAATTGGAAATAAAGCAGCGCCTTTAAAAATTTTTTGGGTATAGTTGACATACAACGTCAACGTAAGTTTCAGGTGTACAACATAGTGATTAAACTTCTCCATACATTATGCTGGGCTCATCACAAGTGTAGCTGCCATCTGTCAACTGTACAACACTATTATTATATCATGGATTATATTCCCTATGCTATACCTTTTATCTCTGGGGATTTTATTCATTCCATAATTGGAAACCTGTATCTCCTTCTCCCCTTCTCCCATCTTGCCCATCCTCCCACCTTCTTCCCTCCAACAACCATCAGTTTGTTCTCTGTGTTTATGGGTCTGTTTTTGCATTTTGTTTATTCATTTTTTTTTTTTTTAGATAGTGCATATAAGTGAAGTCATATGGTATTTGTCTTTGTCTGACTTATTTCACTTACTGTAATACTCTCTAGGTTCATCCATGTTGTCACAAATGACAAGATCTCATTCTATTTTTTGGTTGGATAATATTCCATTGTGTGTACTTACCACATCTTTACCATTCATCTGTACACTGACACTTGAGTTACTTCCATATCTTGGCTATTGTAAATAGTACTGCAGTAAACATAGAGGTACATAGATCTTTTCAAATTAGTGTTTTTGTTTTTTGTGGGTAAATACTAGTAGTGGAATTACTGGATTGTATGGTATTTGTATTTGAAATTTTTTGAGGAACTTCCATACTGTTTTCCACAGTGGCTGCCCAGTATGCATTCCCATCAGTGTTACATGAAGGTTCCTTTTTCTCTACATCCTTGCCAATACTTGTTGTTTTTTGCCATTTTGATTCTAGCCATTCTGGTAGGTGTGAGGTGATCTCTTATAGTTTTGATTTGCATTTCCCTGATGATTAGTGATGTTGAGCATCTTTTCATATGTCTGTTGGCCATCTGTAAATCTTCTTTGGAAAAATGTCTATTCATGTCTTCTCTGCATTTTTTTAATTGGATTGGATTTTTTGTGAGTTTTTGTTTTTGTTTTTGTTTTGGTGTTGTAGACATTCTTTATATATTTTGGATACTAATCCCTTACTGGATATAGTGCAAATATTTTCTCCTATCCAGTGGGTTGTCTTTATTGTTTTGTTGATGATTTTCTTCACTGTGCAAAAGCTTATTTTGGTGCAGGTCCCTATAGTTTGTTTTTGCTTTTCTTTCCCTTGCCTCTGGAGACCTATTAGAAAAATGTTGCTATGGTCAAAGAAGATGTCAAAGAAATTACTGCCAATGTTTTCTTCAAGGATTTTTATGGTTTCAGGTCTCACATATAGGTCTTTAATCCATTTTGAATTTATTTTTATGTCTGGTGTAAGAAAGTGGTCCAGTTTCATTCTGTTGCATGTAGCCGTCCGGTTTTCCCAGCACCATTTGTTGAAGAGACTATCTTTTCCCCATTGTATATTCTTGTCTCTAAAGGAGCATCTTAAAAACTGTACTGTCCTAATCCATGTCCATTTTGGGGTTCATGTCCTTTTTAAGGATGGAATATACTGAATTTAAAGCTTTCCATGTGCATTGGACTCCATTATGGTTATCAACTGATCTTTAAGACTATGAAGCCCTCTCTTGATGCCTGTGAGATGG
Source organism: Enhydra lutris kenyoni (assembly GCF_002288905.1). Classification (NCBI taxonomy): domain Eukaryota; kingdom Metazoa; phylum Chordata; class Mammalia; order Carnivora; family Mustelidae; genus Enhydra; species Enhydra lutris. The sequence continues at coordinate 13,648,681 of NW_019154102.1, forward strand.
CTTCTCCCCTGAGCCTCCACTTCATGGATGCTTTAAGCATCACAGTCTAATTCATTAAGAACTGCTCAATTGAGGCTTCAGCAGAAACACATTTGGACCCTTTTCTTGGCTACTCCCAAATACTGATTTTAAGTTTGAAGGTCAGGGCAAATGAGCATTGCCGGGTTTTAAATTTTCATAAACCCAGGCAGGTGTTAAGAGGAAAAGGATGAAGGGGACATCCTTAACCTTGGTTTCCTTTCTTAATTTTGGTCAAGGGAGAATGGAAAGAAAGGGCAAGAGGTTGAGGGAATACTTTGCATCCCCTGGAAGTTGAATCCAAATTTAAAAGCCTCCGCAAGTGTGGCCATCTCCTACTACCTGTGATTGACAATGGTCTAGAATATTTGGTGTTCTGGGTGGTCTTGGTCCCCTCCAATGCAGATAGCGGAAAATGCATTTATTTACTTATTTAAAGATTTTGTTTATTTGACAGAAATGGAATATAAGCAGAGGGAGGGGGAGCCTGATCTAGGGCTTGATCCCGGGACCCTCTGATGATGACCTGAGCCAAAGCCTGCCGCTTAATGACCAGGTGCCCTGGAAAATGCATTTATTAAGGCAAAGGATGACTTATTCTCACTTCTAGGAAAATGAATAAAGCCTTTACTTGGGCCAAATGTTAATTCAATGTGATTTGCCTTCTTAAGAAAAATGTCAGATGAAGTAAAAATTCTTGTTTAGAACAGATGAAACATGCTTCATGCTCTGGGCTGTGATTATTGGATAAATTCGGTTTTTCCTTAATGTTAATTGTATATTGGTTATATTTTCTTAAATGCTAGGGACATCTGTCAAGTAATCTTGAAGCTGAACTTCACCTTGTTAGAGTTAACAGTAAATCTGCAAAATTGAAGTATTTGTCCAGATTCATTCAGGTTTTAATGCTTTGGAAAGGTAGAGGCCAATGGCATTTCTAATATTTAAGTAGCCAAAAAAATCTTGCCACATTGTATATGAATTATTAATTTTAAGATGTAATATTTTATTTACCATTAAAAGTTCAATATGATTTATATTATATGATATGCCTCAATTGCAGAGATATTAAAATGTGAAATACTACATATTAGAATAATCGAAATACAGCATTAGTGTGTGTGTGACATGCATATATATGTAAAATTTGAAAACTCTTAAATTGAAAACATAGAGTCCTGTTGAGGAATATTTCCTGCTTCTCTCACTTGTCTGTTTGACTTACCCTGCTTAGCAGTTTCCACCCAAAAAACCATGGTGACTTTCAAGCTTTGGTAGTTGCTTTCTTCCCGCCTAGTGTGCGTTGCGAAAGGGGAGGTTTAATTGCTCTGAAGCAACAAAAATAAGAGTTTTTAATTTGACTGTAATCCAAGGGCTTATTTCTAAGTCAGAGGCCTGGCAGTTGGACCATGGTGCTCATGGCTTCTGGACATGCTGCCCTACATCAGGGGAATGCTCTCATCCTCATCCTACTCAAGCAGTAAGCCACATGAAGAAATTGCATCCTGAGTGCTAGCAAGGGCTTCTCATTGCCCTGGTGACTTACCATCCATGATATGCCTTTTCCTGGCCTGTCATCAACTAACATTCCCTTCCTGTTCACCACGAAGCCCTTCCCCAGACTGGTTTTCTTGACCATTCATTCTATTGAAATGTCATCAGTAACCCTGATCCTGGCACCAGCTTGCCCATCTGCTCTTTAACTTGAAGCAAAATGAAAAAATACTCTGCCCTTGGTTTGGGTTCTTCCAGAAAGAGACCTTAAGAGAAGGATTCTACTATAAGTAGTTTCTTGGGTACATGGTTAGGTGAGGAGGTGGCGTTGGGAAGGAAGGCAGCCAACTGCCTCCACAGAGCTGGAGCTCAGCCCAGGTGAGCCCAGCTCACTCTTGAGAACAGTGTCAAACATGCCCCAGAATGATCCCTCTTAAGGCTGAGGGGGCTGGGCTATTGGTTTATAACCACTTTATTGAGGAATAATTTACCCACCAAGATAGTGACCCATTCTGAGTATACAATGATTTTTAATCAATTAGAATGTGCTGTAACTTGCATCGCAATCCAAGTACAAAAATAATTTGGTTTTCAACAGTGCGCTCTGAGGTCCTGTGAAATCTGTCTCTTGCTTCAATAGTGTCTGGAGAGAACAGACCCAGGGAATCCTTCCTACCAGCCTCCAACCCCCTTCCAAACTTTTTCTTAGTGGCAACCTTTGAAGCCATCTTGGCCATCCTCTGCCTCTGGGACTAACCAACTCGCTGTTTTGAGTTTAGCTCCTTATTATCCGTCAGATGTGAGCTCCCAGTTTCCTCAGAATTATTCCACTGAGGTAGGTGGAGGCCGCTGTCCACCCCCCCCCCCGCCCCCATGCTCGGCAGGCCTCCGCAGGCCTCCTGCACCTGCTTCTCTCCCGGTTTCTACGTTGACCTCGGCGATGTGCCTCTGGAGGTCCCGGGCCACTTCCTCCGCGTGCTGGCGGTGGGGCGGGGGCGTGGGGCACGAGGGTGCTGAGAGTCTCTTGAAGATGCGAAATCGGTGAAGAGGCCGTGCCCTTTCCTGGGATGTGCGGAAGCGGTCCCAAGAGGAGTGTGGTAAGACCCTGGATGCCACGGACGTCGCCCCGGTTCTGGAGAGGAGCCAGAGCCCCGCCGGTCTGGATCTGCACGCCCCAGGTTCTGCGCACACAGGCCCCATCTCTGGGACTTGCTGGAGAACCACGATGAGAAGGCGATCAAGATGTGCCTCGCCCTAACTCACCTCCACAGGCCGGCTGGCCCCCCAGGCTGGGCTGGGCGAGAATCTCGGGGAGAGGATCACACTCCAACATGAGGAGGACCCCAGCAGCCTTTGAGGGGCCCCACTGGCGTCCCTCCCACCCAGCTGGTGCCTGAGCCTGTCTCAGCGGCCACGAGGCAGCTTTTATCTACCCTGGAGCCCTCTCCCAAGCCTGGGCCAAGTGGAAACAATAAAGGGTTCTGCAGCAGAAAGAAAGAAGAATTCGTTTCCGTCTTAACCATTCTTTTGCTTAGCCCTCTATAGAAATTATTTTGGCCACCTTTTTTCTTTTTTAATTTCCCAAACACTATCTTGTTCTTTTATTACTCTTCTTTCCATAGCAGCCTGTTCTTTGTGGATGCAGTGACTTAGAAGAATTAGCTCTGTTTCATTTTGATAATTCTTAATGAAGCATCTCAGGCCTTAGTTATGCTGTTTTTCATCTTAATTTTTTTTAGAGATATTATTTATTTGGGGGAGAGAGAGAGCACAGCGGGGGGTGGGGGGGGGGCAGAAGGAGCACACTCCCCGCTAAGCAGGGAGCCTGACCTTGGGCTCAATCCCAGGACCTGAGTGGACTCTTAACCAACTGAGCCACCCAGGCGCCTGTTTTTCACTTTAATTTTCATGGAAGAGAAAACTAAGTGATCCTTGGCCATTTCTGTGAATGAATGTACTGAACTGACTTGTATAAGCTCCTGGGGAGGGTTTCTTTTCAAGGCTCTTGGCCCCAAAGACTACTTGCCTGAACTGGAAGGCCGAGTGCAGGTCTGTATGAGCAGTGTCCTCTATAGGCCCATATCCTTGCAGGGATTGAGCTGGTAGACTGGGCCCCAGATGCTGGAGCTGCCTTTTCTCCTTTTTGCTTTGAGTCTATTTCAGGGTGTTCTACTCAGCTTCTCCTCCCAACCTGAACATTATGTCTGCTCAGTTTAGGAAACATTTCTTGGCATGTGAGCACTGCGCTCATGATCACCCCGTTATGTGTGTGCGTGTGTGCGCATGTGTGTTTAGAAAGGTTGGTGCAGCTGCTGTGCAGCCAGGCCCCCAGTAAGTCATCCCCGCTGCCTCCTCCAAGCTGGGAGCCTTCGTGGGGCTCCCCTGGGAAGGCCAACCCATATCCTTGCAGTGTTCTCTCATTCATGTTCTGGTTCTTATCCAGTTTGTCCAGTAATACAATTGCATATATTTCCCATCTTTCTGTTGATGGTAGCATCCTTGTTGCCAGTGCTGTCTTGGGTTTCTTCGTTTTTATATCCTGTTATTGTCATTTCAAGGTAGGGGGCAGTTCATTTTAGTAGGGGGCAGAGGCCAGCATTTCCGACTGCCTGTTCTCCTGAACTAGGCCAGGAGGCTCCAGCCCTGTTTCTCGTCTTTCCTGACCTCTGTAACATTGACCTCCTCCCCTCGATACTCTCCCCTCTGTGCTGTGAGACATGGCAACCCTTATCATCTCTGTTAATCTGCTGGTGGCGACAACTGGAAGCAGTCTGGAAGGGCCTGGGCCAGAGCTGTTTTCTTCTGCCTTGGGCTTCATGCAGCCCTTTGTGCAAAGCTCAGTAGCCAGAGATGTGACCTTGGAAGGGGGCTCTGGGTATCATTCACAGATAGCTGACCTTGCCCAGGATGCACCCCTTTAGTTGCCAGAAATTCCTGGGTGGGTGGGAAGTGATCAAGTCTCCCAGCCTCATTTGGCCCCACCCAAAATGTCCTTGGACACTGGAGGAAGGCCCAGCCCTCACCTCCTTCAAATCAGTAGCCCCCGGGCTCTGCCTCCTCTTGTTCTAGGATTCAAGGCACTAGGGTCAGAATTCCTTTCTCCACTTGTCCCACCTCCTTGCAAAATGTGGCACAAGAATGAGGTGTTAACTCATCATTGGATAATTTGTTTCCAGTCTGTGGGGTGGACAGAAGGGAATGAAAACAGAACTTGGCTGGCTCAGCACAAAGACAGCCAAGGGGCAGGCATGCAAGGGCCTAGCAGGAGACCTAACTGGGCAGCGACCCAGCAGCCAGATGACGGGTGCCAAGGTCCTGCATAGTGACAAGGTACAAGTACCACATGTTTTGCTCATTGGAAACTTGGGGACTAATGTGCCTGGCCCTGGAGCTGCAGTCAGCCCGAAGGCCAGGCCTAAGGATTCTAGCAGCAGTCTCTGATCTGCTGTTGCCCTCCTGGTTGGTGAGATGGGAGAAACCCAGAGAAGCACAGAGAAAGGTAAAGAAGATAATTGAATGTAGACAGATGCCAACTGCTTAGACAGCAGTAATGTCACACTGAGTTTTCCTCTGTGGGATATGAGAAAGGAGTGGGGGATGTTGACGGATGATGTCCAGCTTAAAGTTGGTGGGGAATGCCTTTATTTATTTGATTGTGAAAGCCTCCAAAAGTGAGTCACCATGGAAGGAATGAAGAAGGAGGGCTGTGATGCGCTGTCAAGAAAGCTGAGAACTTTCTCACTCCCCGCGTCCTGCTGGGTTGAATAACAAGACAGAAGATGCAGAACAACCTCATTGTGAGCCTGTTGGTGCACGAGGCTGGGGAGGAGCGTCTCATCATAGGCAGCCGTCTTGCGGTCACACCTCCAGAAACTGCAGAAATGCTTCTCGAAACGGGTGATGGTACAGTCCTTGCACCTGAGGACCCGCTTAACAAATAGGGGCTATTAGAGGTGTAAAATCCTAGCTGTGGTCAATTTCTGACAACACGGAAGACAAAAATACTCTCTGCCTTATCCAAGGTCTTGGCATTTTTCACTGCTGGTAGACCAATCCACTAACGTTACTCTTCTGAGGGGGGTTGATGTGTTTGGAGAAATCTCACACTTAGAAAAGTTTACATTCAAAAATAATTAAACATTAAATTTTGACTTCATTTTTGACTTCCAGAGAAGTTGTAGTACCAAGAGTACCCATCTTCCCCCAGCGAACTTCCCCTAACTGTGTTGCAATGGTCACAGTCAGCCCTGGACGAACCAACAACAGGAAATCAGCATTCTGTTGCCTACACAATTTTCTGTTCCAGAATCCTGTTCAAGGTCCCACATGGCAAGAAGTTATTTTTCCTTGGACTCCTCCAACCTGCTGCAGTTTCTTCACATTTCCTTGCCTTTTATGACTTTAATACTTTTGAATAGTTGAATGTCCTTCAATTTGGGTTTGTTTGATATTTTCTCACAATGAGAATGAGGTTGTGTATTTTGGGCAAGAAGACAACAGAAGTGATGTTTTGTTCTCAGTGCATCATGTTGGGGGTTTCTGGTGCCGTAATGTCCTATTCCTGGTAATTTTCCACATGTTCACCAGGTTTCTCCTCTGGAAGTTACTGTCTTTATCTTTGTAGTTAAAAAAATACCTCGGGGAACATTTGTACATTTAAAAGTTTGTACATTTAAAATGTACAAATAAATAAATGAGTTCACACTTGTGAAGTGCTTAGAGCCTGGCACGTAGTAAGTGCTCAGTGAGTGGTGGCTGTTGCTTTTTTTCATCACCACTGTTGCTCCCTCTGTCCCTGTTATTTCTCTGGTTTTCCTCCTCTGGTGTTGACTACTTTTACTGTTCCTTCATTATTGTCTTCATCCCATGCTGATCCACTTCTCATTGGTCACTTCCTACAGTGCCGTTGGCACTCTCATTCAGAATATCTGAAGCTTTGGGCTGCCTGGGGGGCTCAGTCGGTTAAGTGTCTGACTCTTGGTTTGGGCTCAGGGGCCGTGAGATTGAGCCTGGCTTCAGGCTCTGTGTTCAGTGTGAAATCTGATTCTCCTCTCCCTCTCATACTCGCTCTCTCTAACACAAATAAATCTTAAAAAAAAAATCAAAAATTTTTTAAAGATAGATTTATTTATTTATTTATTTATTTGACACAGACAGAGAGAGAGAGATCACAAGTAGGCAGAGAGGCAGGCAGAGAGAGAGGAGGAAGCAGGCTCCCTGCTGAGCAGAGAGCCCGATGTAGGGCTCAATCCCAGGACCCTGAGATCATGACCTGAGCCGAAAGCAGAGGTTTAACCCACTGAGCCACCCAGGCGCCCCCAAAACCCGAATTTTTAAGAAAGAGAACTGAATGCTTCTCAGCACGTGGGGATCAGGGTGGGGCAAGAGCCTGCCATTACTGAAGGGTAGGGGCAAAGCCCCTGGGCTGAGAGGAGGAAAGGCTCATCTGTCTTTGAAGAATGTGTTTATATTTTTTTAAAGATTTATTAATTTGAGATAGAGAGTGTGAGCAGGAGGGGCAGAAGGAGAGAGAGAGAGAATTTCAAGCAGACTCTGGGCTGAGCACAGAGCTGACCACAGGGCTCAGTCTCATGACCCTGAAATTACGACCTGAGCCAAAACCCCGAGTCAGACGCTTTATCAACTGTGCCACTCAGGCGCCCCCAAAATGTGTTTATTTCTGAAGTAACGATAGTTGCAGGGGAGGCTATCCCATATCCTTTGTGGTGGGAGTCTGGACAAGAGGACCATAGTCACTCTCCTTGTGGACCTGGAACGGGCCAGAGGTGGACCTCCTCCTGTAGGGGGTGGTGGAGTTTTCTCTGGTGAGGGGGTGGGTTGCAGCACTGGGCAACCTTAAGGGGTCACATTAGAGGAGGAGAGTCAGGTCAGGGGTGGAGAGAGCATGTGGGAGAGATGTGGGAGAGCCCTGCCCTTTCTTCCCACACTGGGCAAGGCTGCCCAAGTTCAGGGAACCTTGTTCCTTCTACATGGGCATGGTCAGGAGATGCCAGGGTGCCCAAGGACAGCCTGTTACCAATTGCTTTTCAGGAGGTCCCTTGTCCTACTCTAGCACACAGTGCTTTATTTACAGAACGGCTGTTCTTGGCAGCTTTCTTGGCCTTCCAGACTCTTCCTCTACTTTAGAGCATTTAGGCTCTATTTTTACTCAGAGGGGAGAAGTTTCTCATGTTTGAAAACAGCTGCCATGTAGAGGACTGTTGTAGCTACTATTTTTGCCTGCCCAGAACACTTTCCTCTGTCCTAGCTCCAGGACTGGAGGGCTGGCCATGTGACTGAGCAGGGTCTGTTGGAGTCCCCTGGGGCTAGGAGAGGGGAGCTGCTTTTTCTCAGGGTTGCTAAATGGGGCTGACGAAGTTACCCTGCCAGCTCCCTGACTATCTGCACCAAGTTTCACATTGGCCAAAGAATAAGGGAACATGTGTGGAAGCAGAAAGGGGGAAGTAGAGACAGCAAAGGTGACCCCTGGGTGCGTGGAGCCCTGGATCCAGTGCCACCCCTGCCTCACTGGCCATGTGAGCCAAGACCTCCCCTCTTTTGCTCAGGTTTGCTGGAGTTGGTTCTCTCGGTCCTGGCTGATACCATGACAGCCTCGCTCCTCCTCTGAGTTTTAGGTTGAGGCCAGCCACGAGTGCCTCCAGATTCTTCCCCTGAGACACTGGTAGGCAGCTGGGGATGAGAGTTAATAGACTTGTCTTAGGACCAAGAATTTGGGCAGAAAAACTCGGGAAGCAGGGTAGTCCTTCCTTTCTCCCAGAGTGTATTCAGTACAGGTCTGGAGATCCCTGGACAAGTGTAGAGCTTTTCGTTCAGGTTCAGGTTAAGAAGTTTTGTTTGTGTTCGCTCTGGTGACACATGAAGGGCCAACAACAACAAAGGGAGACGGTGTGCCTGTGTGTGTTTTTGCACATGTAAAATCCTGTTCCTTGGGAGGAGATGCTGGTGGTGGGGGAAAAGATTGGGCAGGGGGAGGTGCTTAGCTGACCGTGCAACCTGAGTGTGGGGTGTGGGTCCTCTATGTGTGGGGTCCTACGGTCGAGGGAAGGAGAGCCTGCGTCCAGACCCTGGCTCCCCCATAGCGGGTTAGTGAATAACGTGGCCCAGCTGTGAGAGGGAAGGCGGGTGATGCTCATTAGAAAGTTCTGTGCTCAAAGCTGCCCAGGATTCTCTGGGCCTGAGCAAGCTGGGGACCGGCAGCACAGCTGCAAAGGTTGGAACAGCCAAAGGACAATTCCCTGCTTTCATAATCATGGGGTCCTTCTTTTAAAAATGCTCTTGGTGTTGGCAGATGTGGGGAGGTGGGACCTGCATCCCTTACTGGGGGAAGTGTTGGGGGTCTGGCTGTGTGTCAGGCACTCAGCTGTAGAGGGGGCCGTTCTGTGAGTCTGAACACTGCAGTCCACCTCTCCCAGTCCCGGTTTCTTTCTCCAGTTTGCCAGTGAGAAAAGTGAGGCTTGAGAATTTATGTCAGCCCAGGTGCACACAATTAGCAAGTGAGGAGCCAGCATTTATGCCTGGGATCTCTGACTCCAAAGCCCAAGGGCTTTATTTCACTGTGGGACTGTCTCCCTGGGCCTTCTAGAAGGTGATTTGGGAGGCCATCATGATCCACCAGAGTGCCACTGGTGCTGTGACATTTCTGCCAGTCCCCAGCATAAACTTTTACTTACTCTTCGGCCTTTGACCCTTCTATCCCGGGATTTTTTGCCTCCATCAGCTGCTTCACCCAGGCTTTGTCATCCCAGAGTCTGACCCACACCCCGCCCTGGTGACTCACTAGGCAAAAGCCTAGAGTTCTACTCACAGACTTACCTGTTTGTTCAAGGTTTGTGGCCACTGAGAAGAAGTGTTATTAGGTGAGATAACTGAGACTCATAGAGCGTGTTGGCCTTTTAATTTTGGATAGGCAGTGAAAGGTAAAGCAGGCTAGTGATTGCCTAGGGCTTGGAGGTGCTGGTGGAGGGAAATGGGGCATGACTACTAAGGAGTGTGGGATTTCTTTTGGGGATTATGAAAATAATCTAAAATTCATTGTGATAATTATTGCATAACTCTGTGGGTATACTAAAAACCATTGACTTTGTACACTTTAAATAGGGGAATTGTATGGTGTGTATTATATCTCAAGAGACTTGTTAAAAAATAAAATTGCACTGAATCTAAGGGGGAAAAAAAGGTATGTCAGGGACTCAGTTCCAATTTTTGCCCCAAAACTCCCAGACCATATCAATCAATTCTGAGCTCCCCCAATACCAGTAAAAGACAAGACCTTCACATTAGGCTATACTGGATTTACTGCCCACTCCAAAAGGAGTGTCCTTTTGATGCTTTCCCCCCACATCTGGAGGCCTTCCCTGAATTGTCCATATACTTCCCAGTGCTGGTGATAAAATAAAGGTCTAAGGCCTCTCCTGATGCTGAAATTCCATAATTCTGATCCCATGACACCATGAGATCCTGCCTGTCTGTGAGCCTGAAATGGCATCTCCCAAGCACTTCTATGTACATTCTTACTAAGTTTTTGCTGTCCTGATGTAAAACATTGACATAACATCAAAGATATATAACTCATAATAAGCCACGAGGAAGATATGGGTGGCAAACTGGATAGGGAGTGTAGTCAAGTTGAAGAATAAGATAAGTCACCGAACAAGAAAACTTGAAAGTCCCTGAAATTATATAGCTCCTATAGGAAATGAACTTGACAGTTTTCCACAAGTTTGGGAAAAATCCAACAATATATATGATATTACAAATAATGAATTGTGAAGCTGAGCTGGAGAAGTGGAAAGAGACTTTTCTCAACTGTCAGGGAAGAGCAACTTTTGTTCAAACATGGTAGAGGAAAGACTAAATTATCCTCCTGCTTTTTCTATGAAAAATTATTTCACAAATTTATTGGTATATGAAGAAGCAACCAGAGAATGTGTGAATCAAAAAGTGTAGGGATAAAGTGTTAAAGAGATAAATCAAACAATTGATGAAAATATATAATTTTTCTGGGTTTCATGATCCTTGGATGTCTAAAGTTTATAGAGTTTTTAATTTGTTGTGATTTTCCTCCTTAAGAAAAAAATGATGTGTATTTGGAGCTTTGTATACTTTCTCTTAGAGGGCCACAAAATTGCATAAGCTTCAGGATCCACTGAGCCTGGATCTCCTCCACTTCCCATCAAATAGGAAAAAAACTCCTTGCTGCAGAGATCAGAATTTCTTCTTCCTACTTTTCCACCTCTGAGTCCAGCTCTATCTTACATATCCTTAGTAGGGCTCAATAATTTTTTTCTAAGTTTCATTCAATGAAAAACATTTTGGTTTTGAGGAGAGAAGGCAAAAGGGACACACGATCAAAGATGTCTGAAGGGTGGTTGGATGGAGGGGAAAATAGGGGAAAATGTGTAAACTGAGATCTCAGAATTAGAAGCTCAGGTGGAAGTTATATTCAGAGACACTTCAATTAATTGAAACACTAATAGTTGACCATAGATGGAGGACCCTGCATGGGTAGGTAGGGGGATTTCATCCAAAGTCTCCTCTTTCAACACCTGGGTGGTGATGGCAACTGTTCAGGCCCAACTAGAGGATCTGGTCCCTGGAGATTGGACTTGCCAGTGGGGCAGAGTGGAGACTGGGGGGGCAGACCCTAGTGTAAGTCTGGTCCAGCATGCAGATTGGCCCTTGAATAGTGTCAGGGAGACCTTGTAAGGAGTAGCAGAGGGGAATCTGGTGTGGTAAATGTGGAGAAGGCTACTGGTCTGACTTGTCACTATGACAGGTATGAGGCTCCAGGTAAAACAGAAGTCTGGCCTGGAGGAGGGGATTGTGCTCAAAGGAGTGAAATCAAATATCAGACTCTGGGGCAACCAGATTGGGAATCCTGTGGTTCAAGAGCAGCTTATAGGCCTGACATGTGGTCTTGTGGACAGTACAAGTTCCTGCTGACGCTTAGGAGGCTTTCCAGCTATTGGCTTCCTGCCAGCTATATGACTGGGTAACCATGGCCAAATAGCACATAAAATCTCATTTACATAGTTCAGCATTCTGAAATTTCAGTTATTTACTGGTTGCTCTATGTGACAGTTCTTTCTTCCTTAACATAAGGACAGCTACTTGGGGCCATCAAGAATAGTAGTTTTAAGGAACACCTGGGTGGCTCAGTCGGTTAAGCATCTGCCTTCAGCTCAGGCCAGGAACCAAGGGTCCTAGGATCGAGTCCTGTGTTTGGCCTCCATGCTCAGCGGGGAGACTGCCTCTCCCTCTCCCCCTGCTTGTGTTCTCTTTCTGTAAATAAATAAATAAAATCTTAAAAAAAAAAGGCATTAGGTTTATGAGGAAGGTGGTGTCCTTAATCTGATCTTTGTCATTATGCTGGCTCTCATGTTTCTTAAGCTGGCTGGGAAATACTAACAGGAAGCTCTTGAGAAAGTCTTGGGGCCCCAGGCATTTTCTGACTCTCAGTCCCAATGTAGATTGCGGATCACAGGCTGAGAAAGCCTCTCTTATGGCAGGGCTGTATTCCTAAACATCTCAAAAGATAATTGACTGTTTAAACAAAAATAATAACAATGTATTGTGGGGTTTACTAACATATGTCAAAGTAAAATGCATGAAAACAATAGTATAAAGGCTGGGAGGAGAGAAATGGAAGCATACTACTGTAGAGTTCTTATATGATATGTGAAATGGTATAGTATCACTTGAAGGTAGATTGTGATAACTTAAAAACATGCAATAAACCCTGAAGCAACCATTAAAATAAAGAAACAGAATTATAGCTAATAAGCTAGTAAGGGAGTTAAAGTAGAATCATAAATATGCTCAATTAATCTACAACTAGGCGGAAAAAGGAAACAAAGGACATATAGGACTAATAAAAAACAAATAGCAAGATGATAAATTGAAAATCTAATTATGTTGGGATACCTGGGTAGCTTAGTTGGTTAAGCATCTGACTCTTGATTTCAGCTGAGGTCATGATTTTAGGGTGGTGAGATCCAGCCCTGGGTCGAGCTCCCCACTGTGCTTGGAGCCTGCTTAGGATTCTCTCTCCCCCTCTCCTTCTGCTCCTCAACCCTGCCACATGCATGCTCAATCTCTATTAAAAAAAAAAAAAAAGATAAAGAATGTCAGATTAGTTATCAAAACAAGACCAAATGATATGCTGCCTACATGAAACACACTTAAATATAAGGTTATTTAGCAGGGGTGCCTGGGTGGCTCAGTTGGATAAGCATCTGCCATTGGCCCTAGTCATGGGCAGGGACTCAGAGTCCTTGGACCGAGCCCCTGCTCAGCAGTGAGCCTGCTTCTCCCTTTCCCCCTGCTATTCCCCCTCCTTGTGCTCTCCCTCTCTCTCTCTCTCTCTCTCAAATAAGTAAATAAAATCTTTAAAACACACACACACACACACACACACACACACACGGCTTTTAATCAATCAATCAATCAATCAATCAATAAAGTTACTTAGGGTAAAAGTAAAAGGATGGAAAAAGATATACATGCAAATTTTAGTCAGAAGAAAGCTGAGGTGGCTATGTTAAGATCAGACAGAGTTGATTTCATAGAGATAAAGTTATTTTAAAATGACAATGGTGTCAATTCATCAAGAAGATACAAAAATCATAAATGTTTATGTGGCCTAACAGATCTTCAAAATACGTAAAGCGAAGACTAAAGCAGGGAGGAATAAACAAAGTGTGGTTGAAGATCTCGTTACCCTTCTATCCAGGAAGATAGAAAATCCTTAAGGATTTAGAAGATTTGAACAACATTATTAATGAACTTGACTTAAAATGTTCCACCCAATAAGAGCAAAACACACCTTTTCTTTTTTTTTTAATTCAAGTATAATTAACATAGTGTTATGTTAGTTTTAGGTGTACAATATAATAATGATTCAATACTTCTGTACATTACTCAGTGCTCATCACAAGTGTATTTTTAATTCTTTCACCTATTTGACCCATCCCCCCACCTACCTCTCCTCTGGCAACCACTAGCTTGTTCTCTATATTCAAGAGTCTGGGTTTTTTGTTTGTTTGTTTGCTTGTCTCTTTTTATCATTGTTTTCATTCTTAAATTCCACATATGAGTGATATCATATGATATTTATCTTTCTCTGAATGACTTATTTCATGGCATTTCACTCTCTAGATCTATCCCTATTATTACAATTGCGTATTATTTTTCATTCATTCTTTTTTAAAGCTGAGTAATATTCCATTACCACTTTTTTATCCATTCATCTATAGATGGACACTTGAGCTGCTTCCATATCTTGACTGTTATAAATAATGCTTCAAAAAACATAAAAGTGCATATATCTTTTTGAATTAGTGGAATTACTTGATCATATGGTAATCCTATTTTTTTCCCACTTTTTTTTTTTTAATTAACATATAATATATTATTTGCCCCAGGGGTACAGGTCTGTGAATCATCAGGCTTACACATTTCACAGCACTCACCATAGCACATACCCTCCCCAATGTCCATAACCCACCCACCCTATTCCTGCCCCCAGCCCCCAGCAATCCTCAATTTGTTTCGTGAGATTAAGAGTCTCTTATGGTTTGTCTCCCTCACGATCCCATCTTGTTTCATTTTTTCCCTCCCTACCCCCACAACCCTCAGCCCTGCCTCTCAAATTCCTCATATCAGAGAGATCATATGATAATTGTCTTTCTCTGACTGACTTATTTCACTTAGAATAGTACCCTCTAGTTCTATCCACGTTGTTGCAAAGGGCAAGATTTTGGTGGGGGGGGGGTTTGGTGGCTTCATAGTATTCCATTGTGTATGTATACCACATCTTCTTTATGCATTCATCTGTTGATGGACATCTAAGCTCTTTCCATAGTTTGGCTATTGTAGACATTGCTGCTATAAACATTCGGGTGAACATGCCCCTTAGAATCACTACATTTGTATCTTTAGGGTAAATATCCACTAGTGTGATTACTGGGTCGTAGGATAGCTCTATTTTCAACTTTTTGAGGAACCTCCATACTTTTCCAGAGTGGCTGCATCATCTTTCATTCCCATCAACAGTGTAGGAGGTTTCCCCTTTCTTCGCATCCTCACCAACATCTGTCATTTCTGACTTATTAATTTTAGCCATTCTGACTGGTGTGAGGTGGTATCTCATTGTTATACTGACTAGTATTAACTGAGCTCAAACTCTATACCAGGCAGTGGACTGGGGCTGTTGGTCTGTAATTTTCCTTTTTGATGGGGACTTTGTCTGGTTTGGGGATCAAGTTAATGCTGGCTTCATAAATGAGTTTGGAAGTTTTCCTTTCATTTCTATTTTTTGGAGCGGCTTCAGAAGAATAGGTATTAGTTTTTCTTTAAATGTTTGGTAGAATTCCCCTGGGAAGCCATCTGGCCCTGGGCTCTTCTTTGTCAGGAGATTTTTTTTTTTACTTCAATTTCCTTGCTGGCTATGGGTCTGCTCAGGTTTTCTCTTTCTTTCTGGCTCAGTTTTGGTAGCTTATACATCTCTAGGAATGCATCCATTTCTTTCAGATTGCCTAATTTGTTGGCATATAGTTGCTCATAATATGTTGTTATAATTATTTGTATTTCTTCAATGTTGGTTGTGATCTCTCCTCTTTTGTTCATAATTTTATTAATTTGGGTCCTTTCTCTTTTCTTTTTGACAAGTCTGGCCAAGGGTTTGTTCATCTTACTAATTTTTCCAAAGAACCAGCTCCTAGTTCCATTGATTTGTTCTACTGTCCTTTGGGTTTCAATTTCATTGATTTCTGCTTCTGATGTTTATGATTTCTCTTCTCCTGCTGGGTTTAGACTTTCTTTCCTGTACTTTCTCCAGCCCCTTTAGGTGTAAGGTTAGGTCGTGTACTTGAGAACTTTCTGGTTTCTTGAGAAAGGCTGGTATGGCTATATACTTTCCTCTCAGGACTGCCTTTGCTGTATCCCACAGATCTTGAACAGTTGTGTTTTCATTTTCATTTGTTTCCATGAGTTTTTTCAATTCTTCTTTAATTTCCTGGTTGACCCATTCATTCTTTAGTAGGATGCTCTTTTGCCTCCATGTATTTGAGTTCTTTCCAAATTTCCTCTTGTGATTGAGTTCTAGTTTCAGAGCATTATGGCCTGAAATTATGCAGGGAATGATCCCAATCTTTTGGTACCAGTTAAGACCTGATTTGTGACCTAGGATGTGATCTATTCTGGAGAATGTTCCATGTGCACTAGAGAAGAATGTGTATTCTGTTGTTTTTGGGATGGAATGTTCTGAATATATCTGTGATGTCACATTTGGCCCAGTGTGTGATTTAAAGCCTTTATTTCCTTGTTGGTCTTTTGCTTAGATGATCTGTCCATTTCATGGGGGGGGGCGGTGCGTGTTAAAGTCCCCTACTATTATTGTATTATTGTTGGTGTGTTTCTTTGATTTTATTATTAATTGGTTTATATAATTTGGTGCTCCCATGTTAGGGACATTGTTAGATCTTCTTGTTGGACAGACCCTTTAAGTATGATATAGTATCCTTCCTCATCTCTTTTTTTTTTTTTTTAAAGATTTTATTTATTTATTTGACAGAGAGAGATCACAAGTAGGCAGAGAGGCAAGCAGAGAGAGAGAGAGGAGGAAGCAGGCTCCCTGCTAAGCAGAGAGCCCGATGTGGGGCTCGATCCCAGGACCCTGGGACCATGACCTGAGCCGAAGGCAGAGGCTTTAACCCACTGAGCCACCCTGGCGCCCCTCCTTCCTCATCTCTTTTTATGATCTTTGGCTTAAAATCTAATTTGTTTGATATAAGGATTGCCACCCCAGCTTTCTCTTGATGTCCACTAGCATGGTAAATTGTTTTTCATCCCCTCATTTTAAATCTGGGGGTGTCTAAAATGAGTTTCTTGTAGATAGCATAAATCAATGGGTCTTGTTTTTTTATCCATTCTGATACCCTGTGTCTTTTGATTGGGGGCATTTAGCCCATTTACACTTAGGGTAACTATTGAAAGATATGAATTTAGTGCCATATGAATGTAAGTTACTGTATATTGTCTCTGTTCCTTTCTGGTCTGTTACATTTAGGCTCTCCCTTTGCTTAGAGGTCCCCTTTCAATATTTCCTGTAGGGCTGGTTTGGTGTTTGCAAATTCTTTTAGTTTTTGTTTGTCCTGGAAGCTTTTTATTTCTCCTTTTTCAATGACAACCTAGCTGGATATAGTATTCTTGACTGTATATTTTTCTCGTTTAGTGCTCTGAATAGATCATGCCAGTTCTTTCTGGCCTGCCAGGTTTCTGTGGATAGGTCTGCTGCCAATCTAATATTTCTACCATTATATGTTACAGACCTCTTGTCCTGAGCTGCTTTCAGGATTTTCTCTTTGTCACTGAGACTTGTACGTTTTACTATTAGATGATGGGGTGTTGACCTATTTTTATTGATTTTGAGGGGGGTTCTCTGTGCCTCCTGGATTTTGATGTTTGTTCCCTTCACCAAATTGGGGAAATTCTCTGCTATAATTTGCTCCAATGTACCTTCTGCCCTTCTCTCTCTTCTTTTTCTGCGATCCCAATTATTCTAATAGAGTTTCATCTTATGGTATCACTTATCTCTCATATTCTCCCCATGTGATCCAGAGTTGTTTATCTCTCTTTTGCTCAGCTTCTTTATTCTCCATCATTGGTCTTCTATATCACAAATTCTCTCTTCTGCCTCATTTATCCTAGCAGCAAGAGCCTCCATTTTTTATTGTACCTCATGAATAGCCTTTTTAATTTCAACTTGGTTAGATTTTAGTTCTTTTATTTCTCCAGAAAGGGATTTTATTTCTCCAGAAGGGGATTCTCTAATATATTCCATGCTTTTCTCAAGCCCAGCTAGTACCTTGATAATCGTCCTTCTGAACTGTAGTTCTGACATATTACTAATGTCCATTTTGAGTATTGATTAGGTCCCTAACCATCTCTACTGCCTCTTGTTCTTTTTCTGTGGTGAGTTTTTCCACCTTGTCATTTTATCCAGATAAGAATAGGTAAATGAGAGAACAAAATACTAAAAGGGTAGCAATGACCCCAGGAAAATATACACTAACCAAATCAGAAGAGACTCAAAACCAGGGAGAGAAGAAAGGGGGAGAAAATGAAAAAATACATATAAAATATATATAAATATGTATTTTAAATATTATTAAATTTAACTATTAATAATAATCATTAACAAATATTAATAAATAAATAAATAATTAACAATGATTCAATAATTATTAAAATTAAATAATATTAAATTTATATATTATATGTCATTCATATATATATGTGTGTGTGTGTGTGTGTGTGTGTGTGTGTGTATAATTAGACTGGTGAGTAGAATAGAGCCATTCACCTGATTTTGGGTTTATTTTGGTGTGTTAGAAGAAATTACCTTCCAAAATTTTAAAGAAAGAAAAACATATATATACAAAAATAAGGTTAAACACAATCGAGGGATGGAATATGACTGTATTGATGAAAATTTAAAAATACTCTAAAAAAGGAATTGATAAGAAGTTGGTTGAAAAAGGTAAGAAAAAGAAAAAAAAAGAATAAAGAATGTGATCAGGCTAGAGACTAGAACAAAGCCATATGCTAGATTTAGGGTATATTTTGATCTATTAGAAGAAATTGTATCCCAAAATTCTAAAGAAATAAAAACCTATATGTATACAAAAAATAAGGTTAAATACAATGAAGGGATAAAATATGACTATAACAATGAAAATTTAAAAAGGTTTTTAAAAAGGTATTGATAAGATAAAATAGTTAAAAAACATTAAAATAGGAAAGAGGAAAAATTTTAAAAATAGAATAAGAAAAAATAAAATTAAAAAATTTAACTTTGAAAGACTAAAGGATCATGGGAAAAAAGCTATGAATTCTGTGTGTTGCTTTCTCCTAGCAGTTCTCATTGATTGGTGAACTTGGTCTTGGCTGGATGTTCTTGCTGATCTTCTGGGAGAGCGGCCTGTTCTTGCTGATCTTCTGGGAGAGTGGCCTGTTGCAGTGATTCTCAAATGTCTTTGCCTGAGACAGAATTGCACCACCCTTGCCAGGGGCCAGGCTAAGTAATCTGCTCAGGTTTGCTCTTGGAGCTTTTGTACCCTGAACGCTTTCCATAGAGCTTTGGAAGACTGGAATGAAAATGACGGCCTCCCAATCTCTGACCCCGTAGGAGCCCAGAGCTCAGGGGCCCCACTCCTCAGTGCACCCTCAGAGAAAAGTAGTCAATATCTCCAGTCTCCCTGGTCTCCAGCTGCACTCTGTGCTCACCCGGCGTGTGACTGAACATTTCTATCTCTGGTGCACGGCCCTGTTTGGAGTCTCCAAACCCAGCTGATTTCTGCAGTGAGCTCCCGCACCGCTCTTCCTGGAGGAGGAAGGTGAGTTTCCCCAGATCT
Organism: Enhydra lutris kenyoni; assembly: GCF_002288905.1. Taxonomy (NCBI): domain Eukaryota; kingdom Metazoa; phylum Chordata; class Mammalia; order Carnivora; family Mustelidae; genus Enhydra; species Enhydra lutris. Next base: position 13,667,628 of record NW_019154102.1, read on the forward strand.
GCTGTTTGTTCTGTCCCTGCTCAAAGAGCAGTAGCCCAACTGTTCCTCAGATTACAGTTTAAGGTAACCCTGAGCTGAGAGCCCACTCCTCAGCTCCGTCTCTGCTGCCTGCTTCCTCCCTCTGATACCTGGGTGCTCTGCCACACTGAGACACCCCTGGTCTTTCTGTGACCCTGCAGGTCCTGAGGCCACATTGTCCCTGTGAGGGTTCCACCACTGCTTAGCCTCTGGAGCAATGTCCCTCAGTGGAGCAGACTTCTAAAAGTTCTGATTTTGTGCTCTGCGGCTCTCTCACGTGCCGGGAGCCGGCCCCTCCCCCTGCCATCTATCTTCCCAAATGTTGCCTAGGATTCACTTCTTTGCACGTCCTACCTTCAAGAAAGTAGTTGATTTTCTGTTCCTAGAATTGCTGCTCCTCTTCTCTTCTCTCTCCTGTTGAGTTTGTAGCTGTTCAGAATGGTTTGATAACTATCTAGCTGAACTCCTGGGACCTGGTGATATTTAGGTCTCCTACTCCTCTGCCATCTTGCTTTTCCTCCTTGGTAATTCTATCTTTAATTTTTTGAGGAACCACCATACTGTTTTCCACAGTGGCTACAAGAGCTTGCATTCCTACCAATAGTGCACAAGGGTTCCTTTTTCTCCACATCCTGGCCAACACTTAATTTCTTCTCTTTTTGATTCTAGCCATTTTGACAGGTGTGAGGTGCTATTTCATTTGATTTGCACTTTCCTGATGATTAGTGATGTTGAGCATCTTTTCTTGTGTCTATTGCCCATTTGTATGTCTTCTTTGGAGAAATGTCTTTTCATGTCTTCTGCTCATTTTTTAATTGGATTATGTGTTTTGTGTTCAGTTGTATAAGTTATTTATATATTTTGGATATTAACCTCTTATCAGATATAGCATTTGCAAATATTTTCTCCCATTTAGTAGGTTGCCTTTTTGTTTTGTTGATGATTTCCATCACTGTGTGAAAGCTTTTTATTTTGGTGTAGTCACAATTGTTTAATTTTGCTTTTGTTTCCCTTACCAAAGGAGACATAAGAAAAAAGATGTTTCTATGGCAGATATCAGAAAGATTACTGCTAGGAATTTTATGGTTTCAGATCTCACATGTAGGTCTTTTATCCATGTTGAGTTTATTTTTTGTATATGGTGTAAGAAAGCAAAACATACATTTTCAAGTGCACATGGAAAATTTACCAAGTAGGTCATATTTTGGGCCGTAAAACTAGTCTCAATAAATTTTATAAGATTAAAGTCATAATAAATATCTTCTTAATTATAGTGAAATTAGATTGGAAATAAATTGCAGACTTCTGGAAAAATTCTCAAATAACTTATATACTAAATAACATACTTCTAAATAAGCCATAGGTAATAGAAGAAATTAAAAAGGACATTAGAAATTCTTCTTTGAACTAAGTGAACATAAAAACATGACAGTATTTTTGGAATGTTGCAAAAGGAGCAGTAGGGGGAAATTTGTAGCATTAAATGCCCATATTAGAATAAAAGAGAGGTCTCAAATCGATGACCTCAGTATCCACCTTAAGAAACTAGAAAAATGAGATGAATTAAACTAAAGGAAGCAAAAGAAAGAAATAATGAAGATCAAAGCAGAAATAAATGAAACGGAAAGCAAAGAGAAAATCATTGAAATAAAAAACTCGTTATTAGAGATTAATAATATTGATAAATCTTCTGCCAGATCATAAGGAAAATAAGCAAAGTTATCAATTACCAATCAGGCATTAAGGCGGTGACATTACTACTTAGTCTGCAGATATTAGCAAGAACATAAGGAAGAATGAACAACTTTATGCCAACAAGAAACTTTTGGATAATGTGTTCATCCCACTGGAGAGATCCACTCTAATTTGGCTAAATTCTGACCCATCGATAACATATCAAGGCCAGAAGATGACAGAATTGCTATTTACCTAGCACTGATTCAATTTTAGTGACATTGTATAGATTGCTGCCCTCCGCTCCTGGCCAAAGAAGACAGTCTTTGCCTGTTTAAAATGTGAAAGGATTTGGTAGCCAACATGTGCCCTTTTGTTCTCTCTCAAAGCTGCCAGTGATGGCAGTGGGGGCTTCTTTATGTGTCTCTTATGTCTGTGTCCACTACTTCCTATGCCCACACTGCTTTTTTTTTTCTTTTCTTTTTTTTTTTTTAGATTTTATTTATTTATTTGAGAGAGGGAGGGGGAGAGAGAGAAAGAGCATAAGAGCGGGGTGAGGGCCAGAGGGAAAAGCAGACTCCCCACTTAGCAGGGAGCCTGATGTGGGCTCAATCCTGGGACTCCGGGATCATGACCTGAGCCAAAGGCAGTTGCTTAACTGACTGAGCCACCCAGGAGCCCCCCACACATTTTTTTCAGAGAAGTTTTATGTGTGCGTATTAGTATAAGAGCATTTTGTGCACTGTATTAAGCTATATCACAGGGAGGTCACGTTTTACTTTCACACCCAGATAAGATGATTTTAAGCTACCCTGCAAATGGGTATTTCTGGGAATGCCCAGGGTTAGGGCCCAGACTGCAGCCGGTCTGTTCATATTCTTTCACTCAGTTTGAAAGAGCTTCTGTGGATGGTGCCCTCATGATTACATGATAAATACACACATACTGTTTCTTGGGGTGCCCCTTCCACTCTGCTCCACCAGAATGAGAAACCGTTTTTAGGTGCAGAGAATTTTTTAAAAATATTTATTTTTTGAATTTCTTTTCAGTGTTCCAGAATTCATTGTTTATGCACCATACCCAGTGCTCCATGCAATATGTGCCCTAGGTGCAGAGGATTTTTAAACCATTAAGCAACCCACACACCTATCCCAAAACAAAACAAAACAGAACAAAACAAAATAACGTTTCTCATAAGGGAACAGACTTGGAAGAAATATGACTATGCAAAAGCATAGGCACCCTCTTACATTATAATAAGCAATTTAGCTCAAACATTTCCTGCTGAAAATTTACATAACACTAATGAACTAGGCAAGTGGTTTTCCAAGAACTGAGGGAAATTCCAAGTCTTCACTTATTGCAAAACAGAAAACTGTTCTCAGGTTTGAAATGACAGTTTAAAAAAAAAAAAAGTTTTTTCTGCCTTTTCCAAAGCTCTAGGCAGCCTCCTCCGATGGTCTCTGAAAGAAGGCAGCTCCTCCCAAGCACTTAGTATGGGTCTGGAAACTCAGCCTGAGGCATCAGCAGAAACTTTGTTACCCGTCAGTACCTGCTCTGGGGATCCCTACCACCATCTCCTAGGGTTGCAGGGTCTCCATTACTCCAGAATAACCCATTAAAGGAAGTAACTTCGTGAGATCTGGATGCTTGTGCTCAACTCTAGTTTGTAGAGCCAAGGTAGAACTCATCCACCTTTTGGGTGTGGCCTGTGATAGGAAATGAAAGCTACAAAAATGAGCAAGGTAGAACAGGGTGTCACTCCACAAGTGCTTTACTCATTGCAAATGATCAGCTGATCAGCCCTTCAACCATGCAGTTCAACCTCATCACTAAAAGTGGGACACCTGATGTGTGCCTTCTGATGAGAAGCTCTATGACATATAAAGCATATAGGAAACAATTTTACCAAAAAGTTTTTTTTTTTTTTTAATTTTATTTTTCATAAACATATAATATCTTTTTATCCCCAGGGGTACAGGTCTGTGAATCGCCAGGTTTACACACTTCACAGCACTCACCATAGCACATACCCTCCCCAATTTCCATAATCCCAACCCCCCACACCCCCCCATTAACCCTCAGTTTGTTTTGTGAGATTAAGAGTCACTTATGGTTTGTCTCCCTCCCAATCCCATCTTGTTTCATTTACTCTTCCCCTACCCCCTTAACCCACCATGTTGCATCTCCTCTCCCTCATATCAGGGAGATCATATGATAGTTGTCTTTCTCCAATTGACTTATTTCGCTAAGCATGATACCCTCTAGTTCCATCCATGTCGTCGCAAAAGGCAAGATTTCATTTCTTTTGATGGCTGCATAGTATTCCATTGTGTATATATACCACATCTTCTTTATCCATTCGTCTGTTGATGGACATCTAGGTTCTTTCCATAGTTTGGCTATTGTAGACATTGCTGCTATAAACATTCGGGTGCACGTGCCCCTTTGGATCACTACGTTTGTATCTTTAGGGTAAATACCCAGCAGTGCAATTGCTGGGTCATAGGGTAGCTCTATTTTCAACATTTTGAGGAACCTCCATGCTGTTTTCCAGAGTGGCTGCACCAGCCTGCATTCCCACCAACAGTGTAGGAGGGTTCCCCTTTCTCCGCATCTTCGCCAGCATCTGTCATCTCCTGACTTGTTAATTTTAGCCATTCTGACTGGTGTGAGGTGGTATCTCATTGTGGTTTTGATTTGTATTTCCCTGATGCCGAGTGATGTGGAGCACTTTTTCATGTGTCTGTTGGCCATCTGGATGTCTTCCTTGCAGAAATGTCTGTTCATGTCTTCTGCCCATTTCTTGATTGGATTATTTGTTCTTTGGGTGTTGAGTTTGCTAAGTTCTTTATAGATTCTGGACACTAGCCCTTTATCCGATATGTCATTTGCAAATATCTTCTCCCATTCTGTCAGTTGTCTTTTGGTTTTGTTAACTGTTTCCTTTGCTGTGCAAAAGCTTTTGATCTTGATGAAATCCCAATAGTTCATTTTTGCCCTTGCTTCCCTTGCCTTTGGCGATGTTCCTAGGAAGATGTTGCTGCGGCTGAGGTCGAAGAGGTTGCTGCCTGTGTTCTCCTCAAGGATTTTGATGGATTCCTTTCTCACATTGAGATCCTTCATCCATTTTGAGTCTATTTTCGTGTGTGGTGTAAGGAAATGATCCAATTTCATTTTTCTGCATGTGGCTGTCCAATTTTCCCAACACCATTTGTTGAAGAGGCTGTCTTTTTTCCATTGGATATTCTTTCCTGCTTTGTCGAAGATTAGTTGACCATAGAGTTGAGGGTCTATTTCTGGGCTCTCTATTCTGTTCCATTGATCTATGTGTCTGTTTTTGTGCCAGTACCATGCTGTCTTGATGATGACAGCTTTGTAAGAGAGCTTGAAGTCCGGAATTGTGATGCCACCAACTTTGGCTTTCTCCTTCAATATTGCTTTGGCTATTCGAGGTCTTTTCTGGTTCCATATAAATTTTAGGATTATTTGTTCCATTTCTTTGAAAAAAATGGATGGTACTTTGATAGGAATTGCATTAAATGTGTAGATTGCTTTAGGTAGCATAGACATTTTCACAATATTTATTCTTCCAATCCAGGAGCATGGAACATTTTTCCATTTCTTTGTGTCTTCCTCAATTTCTTTCATGAGTACTTTATAGTTTTCTGTGTATAGATTCTTAGTCTCTTTGGTTAGATTTAGTCCTAGGTATCTTATAGTTTTGGGTGCAATTGTAAATGGGATGGACTCCTTAATTTCTCTTTCTTCTGTCTTGTTGTTGGTGTAGAGAAATGCAACTGATTTCTGTGCATTGATTTTATATCCTGACACTTTACTGAATTCCTGTACAAGTTCTAGCAGTTTTGGAGTGGAGTCTTTTGGGTTTTCCACATATAGTATCATATCATCTGCAAAGAGTGATAGTTTGACTTCTTCTTTGCCAATTTGGATGCCTTTAATTTCCTTTTGTTGTCTGATTGCTGAGGCTAGGACTTCTAGTACTATGTTGAATAGCAGTGGTGATAACGGACATCCTTGCCGTGTTCCTGACCTTAGCGGAAAAGCTTTCAGTTTTTCTCCATTGAGAATGATATTTGCGGTGGGTTTTTCATAGATGGCTTTGATAATATTGAGGTATGTGCCCTCTATCCCTACACTTTGAAGAGTTTTGATCAGGAAGGGATGCTGTACTTTGTCAAATGCTTTTTCAGCATCTATGGAGAGTATCATATGGTTCTTGTTCTTTCTTTTATTAATGTGTTGTATCACATTGATTGATTTGCGGATGTTGAACCAACCTTGCAGCCCTGGAATAAATCCCACTTGGTCGTGGTGAATAATCCTTTTAATGTACTGTTGAATCCTATTGGCTAGTATTTTGGCGAGAATTTTTGCATCTGTGTTCATCAAGGATATTGGCCTGTAGTTCTCTTTTTTGATGGGATCCTTGTCTGGTTTTGGGATCAAGGTGATGCTGGCCTCATAAAATGAGTTTGGAAGTTTTCCTTCCATTTCTATTTTTTGGAACAGTTTCAGGAGAATAGGAATTAGTTCTTCTTTAAATGTTTGGTAGAATTCCCCCGGGAAGCCATCTGGCCCTGGGCTTTTGTTTGTTTGGAGATTTTTGATGACTGTTTCAATCTCCTTACTGGTTATGGGTCTGTTCAGGCTTTCGATTTCTTCCTGGTTCAGTTGTGGTAGTTTATATGTCTCTAGGAATGCATCCATTTCTTCCAGATTGTCAAATTTGTTGGCGTAGAGTTGCTCATAGTATGTTCTTATAATTGTCTGTATTTCTTTGGTGTTCGTTGTGATCTCTCCTCTTTCATTCATGATTTTATTTATTTGGGTCCTTTCTCTTTTCTTTTTGATAAGTCTGGCCAGGGGTTTATCGATCTTATTAATTCTTTCAAAGAACCAGCTCCTAGTTTCGTTAATTTGTTCTATTGTTTTTTTGGTTTCTATTTCATTGATTTCTGCTCTGATCTTTATGATTTCTCTTCTCCTGCTGGGTTTAGGGTTTCTTTCTTGTTCTTTCTCTAGCTCTTTTAGGTGTAGGGTTAGGTTGTGTACCTGAGACCTTTCTTGTTTCTTGAGAAAGGCTTGTACCGCTATATATTTTCCTCTCAGGACTGCCTTTGTTGTGTCCCACAGATTTTGAACCGTTGTGTTTTCATTATCATTTGTTTCCATGAATTTTTTCAACTCTTCTTTAATTTCCTGGTTGACCCATTCATTCTTTAGAAGGATGCTGTTTAGTCTCCATGTAATTGGGTTCTTTCCAAATTTCCTCTTGTGATTGAGTTCTAGCTTTAGAGCATTGTGGTCTGAAAATATGCAGGGAATGATTCCAATCTTTTGATAACGGTTGAGACCTGATTTAGGACCGAGAATATGATCTATTCTGGAGAATGTTCCATGTGCACTAGAGAAGAATGTGTATTCTGTTGCTTTGGGATGAAATGTTCTGAATATATCTGTGATGTCCATCTGGTCCAGTGTGTCATTTAAGGCCTTGATTTCCTTGTTGATCTTTTGCTTGGATGATCTGTCCATTTCAGTGAGGGGAGTGTTAAAGTCCCCTACGATTATTGTATTATTGTCGATGTATTTCTTTAATTTTGTTATTAATTGGTTTATATAGTTGGCTGCTCCCATGTTAGGGGCATAGATATTTAAAATTGTTAGATCTTCTTGTTGGACAGTTCCTTTGAGTATGATATAGTGTCCTTCCTCATCTCTTATTATAGTCTTTGGCTTAAAATCTAATTGATCTGATATAAGGATTGCCACTCCTGCTTTCTTCTGATGTCCATTAGCATGGTAAATTCTTTTCCACCCCCTCACTTTAAATCTGGAGGTGTCTTCATGTTTAAGATGAGTTTCTTGTAGGCAACATATAGATGGGTTTTGTTTTTTTATCCATTCTGATACCCTGTGTCTTTTGATTGGGGCATTTAGCCCATTAACATTCAGGGTAAGTATTGAGAGATATGAATTTAGTGCCATTGTATTGCCTGTAAGGTGACTGTTATTGTATATTGTGTCTGTTCCTTTCTGATCTACTACTTTTAGGGTTTCTCTTTGCTTAGAGGACCCCTTTCAATATTTCCTGTAGAGCTGGTTTGGTACTTGCAAATTCTTTCAGTTTTTGTTTGTCCTGGAAGCTTTTAATCTCTCCTTCTATTTTCAATGATAGCCTAGCTGGATATAGTATTCTTGGCTGCATGTTTTTCTCGTTTAGTGCTCTGAATATATCATGCCAGCTCTTTCTGGCCTGCCAGGTCTCTGTGGATAAGTCTGATGCCAATCTAATATTTTTACCATTGTATGTTACAGACTTCTTTTCCCGGGCTGCTTTCAGGATCTTCTCTTTGTCACTAAGACTTGTAAATTTTACTATCAGGTGACGGGGTGTGGACCTATTCTTATTGATTTTGAGGGGGGTTCTCTGAATCTCCTGGATTTTGATGCTTGTTCCCTTTGCCATATTGGGGAAATTCTCTCCAATAATTCTCTCCAATATACCTTCTGCTCCCCTCTCTGTTTCCTCTTCTTCTGGAATCCCAATGATTCTAATGTTGTTTCGTCTTATGGTGTCACTTATCTCTCGAATTCTCCCCTCATGGTCCAGTAGCTGTTTGTCCCTCTTTTGCTCAGCTTCTTTATTCTCTGTCATTTGGTCTTCTATATCGCTAATTCTTTCTTCTGCCTCATTTATCCTAGCAGTGAGAGCCTCCATTTTTGATTGCACCTCATTAATAGCTTTTTTGATTTCAACTTGGTTCGATTTTAGTTCTTTTATTTCTCCAGAAAGGGCTTTTATATCTCCCGAGAGGGTTTCTCTAATATCTTCCATTCCTTTTTCAAGCCCGGCTAGAACCTTGAGAATCGTCATTCTAAACTCTAGATCTGACATATTACCAATGTCTGTATTGATTAGGTCCCTAGCCTTTGGTACTGCCTCTTGTTCTTTTTTTTGTGGTGAATTTTTCCGCCTTGTCATTTTGTCTAGATAAGAGCAGATGAAGGAGCAAGTAAAATACTAAAAGGGTGGCAACAACCCCAGGAAAATATGCTTTAGCCAAATCAGAAGAGATCCCAAATCGTGAGGGGGAGAAAGGGGATAAAAAGAGGTTCAGAAAGAAGGAAAAAAAAAAGAGAGA